>NC_046162.1:87837641-88172641 GCF_011064425.1 Rattus rattus
GTCTCAGCTTCTAGAGCTTCTCCTTTGGACCAAAGGGACCTCAGCTTGGTGGCTCACTAAAGCACTGAAAATTTCATGGATAATTCAGGAACACAAATCAAACAGGAGTCTAGAAGCTCTGAATTTATGAAGAAAAATGAGTCAAACTTGGTGATTTATGAGCAGCTCAGAATAGCAGCATAGGGAAGTGCCAGGGCTGGGGAAGATTGGAAGATTGGAGGGCTGGTCTGCAGGGCCGGGGGCACCTGTGGGAGGAACTAAGGGAGAGGGACTGGACAAAGCATAGGGACTCCATTCCTTAGTACCCAGACTGTGCAAGTTCTGTCTTGGTTACCTTGGGAAGGTGGGGGCCAAATGAGAGGCAAAACTCCTTCAGACATCAGGGATGGAGGACTTAGCCTAGAGATCTGAATTTGGCCCTGGGCCTTGGCTGGGTACTGAGAGGATGGAGGTAGGAATGGAGGTAAGGGGATATGCTCTAGCCTTGTAGGACACTAGGTCAGAGTCCAGAGGCCTAGTTGGACTTCTAGAACAGCACTGGGAGGTACACAGAGACCTTCTTCGTGTGTGTGTGTGTGTGTGTGTGTGTGTGTGTGTGTGTGTGTGTGTGAGAGAGAGAGAGAGAGAGAGAGAGAGAGAGAGAGAGACTCAGCTGTGCAAGAAGCTTGCCTTGCCCCTTCTCAGTGAATGATGGTCCTCCACAGGAGTCTAACCCCAAGGACTCAGAGGAACGCAGAGGTCATATCCAAGAGAAAGGTCTTAAAGGCTTAGCATCTGGCTGGGTGGGAGATCTGACACCTTCCCTCTTATGTTAACCAACAAAGGCTGGTTCCAGTCAACTGGCTCCTCTGACCACAAAGTAGAGTGACAGTGGAACAAGTCATGTCCTCTTGTAGGGTCTCGTTTTCTTCATCTGTAAAATGGGACAAACGTTCCCTTCCTTTAGCCCTTCTTATAGTTCACAAACAGAATATTGGTAGAAATTAAACAAAAAGCATGAATCTGTCTTTGGAGTCTTCTGCATTCTGTGTTAAAGGGGGTGTTTTTTTTGTTTTTTTTTGTTTTGTTTTGTTTTTTTTAAAGATTTATTTATTTATTATATATAAGTACACTGTAGCTGTCTTCAGATACACCAGAAGGGGGCTCAGATCTCTTTACAGATGGTTGTGAGCCACCAGTGGTTGCTGGGAATTGAACTCATGACCTCTGGAAGAGCAGTCGGGTGCTCTTAACCGGTGAGCCATCTCTCCAGCCCAAAGGGGGTGTTTTTTGTCCTTTTATGGTTTCCTGAGGCTGGTGGTCTTCTGAGGGCCCTAATTAGATAGGCATGTGTCACCATACCTGGTCAGTGGAGTTCTCTTTTATGAAACTTCCACAAGCTCTGCCAGGAGACTCTGCATTAAACACACACCCAGTCCCCAAATCTTTCTTTTCTTATGAGAATCGACTCCTGTTACTCTATGCTGGGCATTTGAGCCCCAATGCCAGAAGCAATGGAGTCACAGCAAATCTTAGCTTGATTTCCCAGCTGAGGGCGGAGCCTGTAGTGTGAGGACGTGGAAGAGGTGGGACTATGTTAGCCAGCCATTGAGCTCAATAAGTGCTAGGTAGGTGTTGGGGTCCAGCATAGTACTCCCACCTCACATGGTGCCTTGGTCTGCTGAGTGGGGGAAACTGTGAGCCCAGAGGAGCAAGAAGATAACTGGCATCCTCCTGCCTTCAACCCAGAAGAACAGCCATTGAGAATTCTGTCATCCCAGAAGGGTCCAGCCCTAGGCCAAGAAAGCTCAGCCCTTGACAAATTCATCTCACTCTCTGACCAGGGGGCCACTGCTTTGTCCTTAATCAGACTTCTGCATGACTGTAAGATGCCCAGTTGCCCCTGGGCCTTTGGCCTTCATTCCAGAAGGTTCTCATGGTCTGTAGAACTGAAAACTAATACGTTTGTTACATTTTCCTTTCCTTTGTGGGTCTGTCCTTTGCTATAGGGGTATCTGCCAGGTACCTTCCTCTACGTGAAGAAGAGATAATGTGTTTTCGTCACCTGTGTGGCCTCTGTTTTTCTCCTTGAGTTCTAAAACTGTGTCTGGATATAAACACGCTTATTGCTGGACACAGCTGGTTGGGCTCTCTGTGAATGTTGTTTGAAAGTTTCCCAGACCTCAGGTTATTGGATGAAAAACATTTCCATTTTTATTTTTTGAGACAGGATTCCTTTGTGTAGCCCTAGCTGTCCTGGAATTCGCTCTGTAGACCAGGCTGGCCTCAAACTCGAGATCCACCTGCGTCTGCCTCTTGAGTGCTCGGATTAAAGGTATGAGCCATCGTGCCCTACTCCAAAACCATCTTAGAAAGCTGACAGGAATGGAGTGCTGAGAAGGTTACGACTCCTGAGATCTGGGTGGGGACTCAGGGAATCATTATTTAGACACGTTCAGTTTGTTACCTCACTTAGCTTCACAGAAACCATAAGAGGGAAAAGCTACATCAGCCCCTCAGGACAGCAGAAGAGAAAACCAAGGCTCTGAAAAAGTAAAGGCACTGAACTTCCTGGATCGCACATCTGTGGACATGGAACTGGGGCAAGACTGGGGTTTTCTGTGCTTGGAGGATGCCTTCCCACCAAACGGCTTCTTATTTCACATCCGGTTTTGTGAGCACTGAAGCTACAATGTCACCCCACCACTGATGTCTTGGATGGTCTCTTTCTTAAGGCCACATCTTCCTGTTTCTTCACATGTCTAGCAATTTTAGACTGTACTGTACGTGCTGTGTTGAAGGGACTCTGGGTTCTGTTATATCCCTCTGAGGTACATTGATTTTCATGATTTGAGATAAGCTCTTCTGTATCCCAAGGTGGACTTGAACTTGCTCTGTACCTGAGGATGACCTTGAGCTCCTGATTCTCTTCCTCCACTTCCTAGGTGCCTAGGCTGGAACCCAGGGCTCTACACTTCCTAGCAAGCTCTCTGCCTTCAGAACTACAGCCAGCCTTTAATTTGGCTGAACTAAATCTCCAAGCCACCTCCTCTCTGGAGGCAGCAGTGGAAGAGTCCATTCAGTTTTGTAGTCTCGGCTGGTTGACTGAAGCTCACCCGTGCAGGCCTCTGAAGGATGCGGCATGGGCTGGGTGGACCTGGTGATCTACAGAGGTCGGGGCCTCCTCTCTATTACTCTCTCCATCTCTCACTCGAATTTTCTGATTCTTCCGGAATGGTTTTTCTACAAATTCAGCTACTTTGTGTGACACCTGCTCTAAGGTGCAAAGTTTAGTAAACATGAAATGCACTCATAACCGTTCCTCTAAGGTTGATTTCCTTCCCATTTTTGCTCTTTTTTTTTTTTTTGACTCCCCTCCCCCAAGCTGATGTTGTCTGTGTGTAGACAGGTTTGTTAGGAACTGCTTGGCTCTTATTAAAAGCCTCGATCCTCTTTGGGTTGATGGCTCCTTCTGTGGTTTGGGTCAGAGCCTGTGCTTACTACTCCATCAGGACCAACTGTCCCTGAGAATCAATCTCAGGGCAGCGCTGTGGCTCTTGGGAGTACCAGGGGTATGGTGTCTGTGACAACCTTCAGGTGGACTTGTCTATACAGGTGTTCATTTCAATGTCACCTTAATTGGGACATCTGGCCTCAGGTCGACATTCCAGATGCCCTGATCTCCAGAGGTGGGTGTGGGCACCGTTCCTCTCTCACAGTGACTCCATGGTGAAGTCTACTGGGAAAAGCACACCGGGAGTGGAGGGTTGCAGTTGCCAATACTGTCTGAGGCAAGCATCTCTACACCCTGCTCATGACATTTGTCAGACGGTTGTCAGCTGCTCAGTTCCCCCCAGGCACCTTCTAGAGCAGCAGGCATGCAGCAGGGGCTGGGGCAAAATGGCTCCCATCCAAAGCCCCCCTTCTCTTTCTTTGAAGATGACAGAGCAGCCAGTGCCTGGAGATCCAGCAACTTTATAGGGTGCTTGCTTCTACTTAAAAAAAATCTCTTATGTATCAAAAAATGAAGACAGAAGAGAGGCATGTCTTAACAGCTGAGAATTTTTGCTTAAAAGGCTTTACGTAAGCTGCCCTTGACAAAACTTGAACATCTGGCTTGCGGTGTCTGTGTGCCAATGGTCAGCTGGAGACAGTGAGTGATGATGGCGAGTGCCCAGGCTGGAGGAGAGGAAGGCAGAGGCTGTCCAATATAACATGGCTGCGGTGCCCGCTGCCTTGGAGTGCAGCCCGATGCTGCTGCATGAGGAGGAAGAACACACCAGCTTGAGCGAGTCTTCATGCGAGAGAGATTAGCTGACGTGAGTCTATTCATGTCTAAATCTTACTGTTTAAGACCCAAGAGAGGCAGGGGTGAGCCTACGAGCCACTGAAGGCTCCCTCCACACACCCGTGCTGGATGCTTTTTCATGCATCCTCAGGTTCGGTTCTAGTGACACTGAGGTGGGTGTGACCCAGCCACTCTAGGTCAGAAACCCAGTGTTGTAAGTTGCTCATGTTGGAGGCTGGGGAGTGTTTAGGTCCCAGAACCCAATGAAAGCTGGGTAGCTGTGGCTACCTGGAATCTCTGCATGCACAGACAGGGATCCCAGGGGCAAGCTGACTAGACTGGCCGGAATCAGTCAGTTTCAGAGGCAGTGAGCGAGCATGCTTCAATAAATTGGATGGAAGAGCCTTCCAGAAAGACATTTAATGTCAGCTTTGGGCCTCTGTACACACACATGTACACATGCATCCATGTACCCACACAGGTATGCCCACACAGATGTAAACACACACAGGCACACACAGATAGACACACACTTATGGACACGAACATAGGACATATACACACACATGGAAAAAAACAGAGGGCACTGTTCCCCTCTCAAGCACATCTGTGGTCCTCTACTGGGAAAAGTGCACCAGGAGCAGAGGATTGCAGTTGCCCATACTGTCTGGGGCAAGCATCTGTAAACCCTGCTCATGGCATTTTCCAGTACAGGTATCTTGTCACCTCTCACATGAGCTGCAGACCCTGGCTTCCCAGGGCAGCACACTACCTTCTTCCACAACAGCTTTGCCTCTAAAAGCCCGCAGTTGTATATGACAGAAGCGGGTGCTTACCAAGTGATCTTTCTCCTCCATCTGTGAGAAACATGGAGTCTAATCCAAGAACAGAGGTTTGAGGTACTGAGACCTGAGGGAAGCAAGAGAGGCTAGGATGTTAGCAGGCTCTGGGGTGATGAGGAGGGGATGGGCACCAGCTGTACCAAAGCATTCATTGGGTAGTGGAGGCTTGGTAGTGGCCCTCTAAGGTCTATGAGAGAATCAGAGAGCGTGGGGTCCTGCTTGCTGGTGCTTTTAACCTTAGGTGTCTTGGAGCCTGGACCTCTTCCTTCTAGTCTGGATCCTCAAGAGCTGTCCCCTTTAGCCTTCATATGTTATAGGATAGGTAGGGACAGGCTAGAGAAGGAAAGTAAGGGGCGTTACTACATAGCAAGCAGTTGGCAGAGCTGACACTGGGCCTCAGCTCTTCAGTCTTGGAAGCCCGTGCTGGGACAGAAGGGACCAGGTTGTGTCTTCCCCAGGGGCCTCCCTGGGGCCCAGTAGCCTATATCTGAGGCTAGCAGTATCTGTAAAGAGGGCTGGGATGGCTCTGCTCCTGCTCTTGTGGTTGTTGCCTGACTGTGAGCATTCGGTTCCCATAATATGACCGCAGGGAATCTACCCTTTACACAGTGGTTCTCGACCTTCCTAATGCAGCCCTTTAACACAGTTCCTCATGTTGTGGTGATCCCTCAACTATACAATCATTTTTGTTGCTACTTCATAATTGTAACTTTGCTACTGTTATGGATAGTAATGTATATATTTTTGGAGAGATAGGTTTGCCAAGGGGACGACCACAGGTTGAGAACCACCAATTTAGTATTTCCCATCCAAGGGTTCAGCCTGACCAGGCTGAGGATGCCTGAGACCAGAATCTCTTGCTGGTGCATCTCCATATACTTAAGAAAGCTTCCCTCTTCCTCCCTCCTTCCCATCCTCCATCCCTCTTCTTTTTTCTTCCTTTTCTTTTTCTCTTCACAATGCCCCCCACCCCCCAGTCTCCTTATGTTGCCTGAGTTTGAACTTACAACGTTCCTGCCTCCCCCTGCTGAGAGTTGGGGTTGTAGGTAAGCAACATCACACCAAATGCCCTTTTTCACTGAGCCTCTGAGTTTCTGGCTTTAAGATGAAGCCAAGGGTCATGCCCCAGAAGGTCAGAGCACTGCAGAAATCCCTAAGTGATGCTGTGGAAGCCATGGAGATGGAAAAGTCAGTACAAGGTGTGCCCTGGGTTATAGTCTACCCTTCCCCCCTTTCCCCTCCTCTCTGCATTTCCCGTTCTTTTCTTCCTCTTTCATCCATTGTCGTCTTCTTTTCCCTTTGTGACTTTTACTGAGTATCTGAGAGGTGAGTCCCAAAACCGGACTTACATCAGGAGGGGTGGATATGTCCCGGCACTTCCTTAAATTCTGGGCACAGGACCAAGGGTCCATGGGAGACTGTAGGAAAATCTTAGGTGGCCATTGATCAGAAATAATCTTCAAGAAAGGTAGGAGGAAGGGTGAGGTTTGGGGGATGTTGGGTTTCACTGCTGAGGTTCTGGCTAAACCAGCAGGAGAGACTTCATCCAGGAGCTGGGAAGTCTGTATCATTTTTTCCCCACAGAAAGAACCTATTCAGAGGTCCCCTTTCCATGTATACCCCAGGGGACCCTTATGGCATGGTTGCTATGGGCCATGCGGGCTAGGATGCTCTGGAGGTGGCATTGTCTGTGACCTGAGCCCAGGATGGGGACCTGTGTTAGTTACTTTAGCACAACTGTGGGCAAAATGCTACATAAACAACAGGTGGGGAAAAGATATTATTTGGTCACGATTTAGAAGATATCCTCAAGGTGAGGAGGGCTTGACGGAGCATAGCAGCTCACACTGACAGCCAGGAAGCAGAGAGAGAGAAAACAGGAAGTCAGCCAGAAAGAAGTGTCCCCAAAGACTTGTCCCCAGTAAACTAATTCCTGCAACTAGGTTCCACCTACTTTTTAAGGTCCTATCAAGACAGTGCCTCAGGTTGAGGACCAAACTCCCAGCACACAGGCCTATGGAGGACATTCCTATTCAACCCATAACAGGGTCTGGCTGTTGATCTTCAGAAGGTGACGTTCCTAGGGAGTGTGTCTCAGTGGGATGGTCCCTAGTTTCCTCTGACTTTCTCTGGTCTGTGCTGCCTTTGGTACTCTTATCTGGTAGGTGGTTGAGGAACTGTCTTTTCTGGAAGACTATAATGTCATATTATCAATGGGTACTCCCGGCCCCTGCTCACCCTTGACTCTTCAGAGTCAAGGCAGAAGGCTCACAGAAGAGCAGAGAGGAAAAGGGCAAGTGTTGGAGGCTCATGATGTGAGCCTAGGGAGATTCATAGGAGGGAGAGAGGGAATGAGGAGGAAGTGAGTCGGGAGGGGTGAATCATGGCACAATTGCAACAGTGGCCTTGTCCCATGGTACAGAGTCCTGGGTCTAGAAAGGCCCATGGGAGTTATTCCAGACCAAGCAAGGGGGCTGAGCTTTGAGCCTCACTGACCATTCACTGGAGGTGGATGTCTGAGCGAGGCCGCTATGAGCAGAAAACAATGACATAAGGACTCAATTGTTGTTACTTAGTCCTGCACAGTGCTGACAATAGTTGGGATCAAGGACATCAGCTCCTAAGGGATGAAGAAAAAAGTGTACAGTGCAGTACCCCATCTGGAGTGGCCGCCTTGAACACGATGCACGGCTGAGTGTCTGTGGGTTGAAGGTGGTGCCTTTGTTCCATTACTGGCACTCCAGAACAGACACGTGTTTGTTGCTGGAGGCCAGCTGCAAATTTTAGGGCATCTATTCCTGGTCTACCCACCTCGACCAGGTATGACGACCAAATATTTCCAGGTTTTGTCTGATGCCCTTTGGGAGAACCAGTGGTTTGGGGGAACAGATGATTAAAGTGTTGTCCTAAGGGTGCAGACACCTATGCTTTGTTCACAGAACTGGGAGAAGCCCAGCGTGGCTGGAGTGACCTGAGCCTGAGGGGACAAGAGAGGAAAGCAGCAATGGCGGATCACCAGGACCAGGGCTCCAACTTTTACTCTAAGTTAAAAAAGAGAAAGTGTCGGAGGGTTCCAGGCCAGGGAAAGTTTGACTTAAGAAGAATTGCTGTGGCGGCTCCTTGTGCAGGTGATGGAAGATGAAAGATGAGCCCTGTGAGTCAACAGGCACTCAACAAATGGGCTGTCACCCTCAGGAGCAGGCGCAGTGTGTCCTCCATTTGTGTTTGAGGTCGTCATGCAGCTCGTCCGTCCCTCATCCTGTCCTGGGCCTAGACACAGACCAGTGTCTTTGTGGATCTGGCTTGGAAAGGGGGGCCTGGCCATGTCGAAGCCGGGTGGGGTTCACGGAAGGATGCAGAGCATTTACTGTAGAGAGGAAAACCAGCCCAGAGAGGCCAAGTGTCTCAGGCAGCGCACCAGGCCACAGCAGCACGAGGGTTAATACACACAGAACTGTTCTTTGAGAGGAGAAAGAAGTCTTTGATGGTGACCCAATTTGAGTTTCCTTATGTGAGTGTTTTTTTTTTTTAATTAAAAAGAGAGATAAAATTCAAAGACAAGAAGAATGTGCTTAGGGCTTGATGGGATTTTACACAAATAAAAAGATTTGCCCGGAAAATTACTCGTTAAAATAATAATAATTAAAAGATAGGTTTAGCCTCCCTCTTACCCCCAGGAAGCTACAGTGCTAAGTCAGCTCCTGGCAGTGCCCCGGCGGAAGGAGCAGAAGGTACAGGTGCCCTGAGACCCTGCTCTTGCTATGTCCTGGCTTTGGCTAACATGCCTCTGAAAGAGAGCCCCATCCTGAGATGGGGAAATGAGGTGATGTTAACCTTGACTTCATTTCGACCTCCGCTGCTGGGGATGTGCATCAAGTAGTAGCAGAGATCCTGGCTCTGTTAAACAACCACCTCGACTGAGCCTCGGTGCCTTCGTTTCCTGGTCTCTGTGTGATGTACAAGTTTCTGACTTTCCCTGGTGTGATCTAAACAGTAGGACGCTTTATCTTCCACACATTCTCAGCCCCTCGCTTTGCCTCAGATGGGTACCTGATACATGTTTGCTGAAGGTATGAATATTTATTGAGAAACATGAGGTGATGTATGGGAATGTCTAAACCAGAGCGTGAAGGACTTTGTAAGCATCTCTCAAAGTGATTGGGTGAGCTCCTGGCCCCTGATGAATTGATGGCTGTGGGCTGGAAGATTCGTTTATCCTTCCATTTCCCAGGCCATACTGTACAAAACCCTGCAGGGAGCAGGGCTCCCTTTAGTGGATATGCTTAGCAGTGGCCGGGGTGCTGCATCCGGGACAGGGTAACATCATTTTACTTCTGGGGCCTGATGCTGTGGCCACCTCTGGCTCTCATGGGCAGGGGCAGAGGTAGACACATCCAAGGGCTTGAGTTCCTAGCAAGGAGACAAACACAAGACACAGTCCCTGCTCACCCCAACTTCCCTGACTCCCCACAGGAGACTCTGGAGCCTACAGAGCTGGGGTTGAATTTTGCCTCTGCCAGTTACCATGACACAGGCAATAAACCATGTTTCTACGGATACTCTTTCCCCACACGTAGTGGGGTTATTAGACACAACAAAAGAAAAAGTAGGTAGATTGGACTTCACCAAAATAAAGCTTTTGTGCTTCAAAGGGTATGTTGTTCAAGGAGGGCACAGTTCAAGATGGATACATGCTTGTAATCCTAGTATTCAGGAGGCTTGAGGCAGGAAGAGTGCAAATTCTAGGCCAGCCTGGGCTACAAAGTGAGACTCTGTCTCACTCTGACAGGAATATAAAACCAATCAAGTGAAGAAAAACCCCAAGCCAAAACAGAAGATACTATTCAGTGAACGGACAACCCACTGAAGACGAGAAAAATGAAATCACATGTCAGATAATCATTTGTGTTTAGACTATATAAGAATATAACTCACCTTGATTTTAAAAGGGGTGAAGGCTCTAAGTAGACACT
This sequence comes from Rattus rattus, assembly GCF_011064425.1. Lineage (NCBI taxonomy): Eukaryota > Metazoa > Chordata > Mammalia > Rodentia > Muridae > Rattus > Rattus rattus. The sequence continues at coordinate 87,847,724 of NC_046162.1, forward strand.
TTCAAAGAGCAGCAAATGGCTGGTAAGCACACAAGTGATGCTCAACTTTATTTGTCACAAGGGAAATGCAAACCAAACCCACAAGGAGAAAGCACTGTGTTCCCAGTAGCACAACTGTTCTAAAACAGACAGAAGTGTTTGGAGGATGTGGAGAAATCCCAGCCTCCCACTCCAGCAGGAATATAAAAGGGATGCAGTCACTTTAGATAATAGACTGAATCGCAACTCAAAAAGTTAAGGTGGAGGTGGTGGTACGGATCTGTATTCCCAACACTGGGAAGGCTGAGGCAGGAGGATTGAGGACTGGAGGCCAGCCTGGGCTATATGGCTAGACCTTGTCTCAGGAAACAAACAAGCAAAATAAACAAAAAATAAACAAAGCCTGGAGGGATGGCTTAGCAGTTAAGAATGCTGGCTGCTCTTTCAGAGGACCCAGGTTTGAATCCCAGCAGCACCTACATGGTGGTCCCCAACTGTCACAGCTCTAGTTAGGACTCCCTCTTCAGATCTCCACTGGCACAGCCATGTACGCATACTTATTTATGTAAAATAAAAATGCATCTCCAAAAGAATTAAACATATGATGTTACTATATGATTCAGCCACTCCATTCTTTCCTATATACCTCCAAATAACAAAAAGGTACATTGACATAAAGTTATAAACGACATTGCTTATGGCAGTCAAAAGATGGGAGCAACCCCAATGCCAATCAACTGTTTGGCGGATAAACACATTGTGGTATATCCACACAATGAAATATTACTTAGCCACAAAAGGGAATGGGATACAGATACATATTACGGTATGATTGGATCCTGACAGCTTAACCCTAAATAAATGAAGCCCCTCACAAAAGAATCCCAACTCTACTTACATGAATGCCCAGAATTAGAGACAGAAAGTGGGTTGGAAATTGTGTAGGATTGACTCAGCAGTGGGAAGGCTAGGGGTGTCAGCGAGGAGGTTGACGGATCTTGGGGGGTGGGAACTGATGAAAGTATTCCAAACCTTCAGTGAAAGCCGGTACAACTCTGAGATTATACTTTAAAAAAAACAATCACAAAATCACCCCCTTTGGTGGGACAGTTATATACTGCATGGATTATATCACAGCAAAGCCGTTGTGAAAGGAAAATGGGGTTCCTAATAGATTCTATCACTCAGTTTTGCAGCGAGGGACGGAAGATAAAGCCTAGTGCCTAGCGTATAACGAGCTCAGCCAGTGCTCATTATTTTACTGTTGCCATCACTGGACCGCTGCAGATTATACGCGCTCGCTCGCTAAGAGATAAAGTTGCTGGAATAGCCCACTGTGAGCTCTCGGTGTTTGTAGCGCCCACGTGAGAAGCCACGTCTATTCTATCTTGGGACCGGCCTCTATCTTAAAAAAAAAAAAAAAAAAAAGCCCGAGAATATGGCCTACAGCTGAACCCAAGCTACACCCGCGTACCAGGAAGGACCCCACGGCTTGTCCTTGGCTCATACCCCAGAGTGACTCCCTAGCTGCTTCTTAGCAACAGTTCATTTTGATTAGTCTGATCATTTCAGACGAACTTTCAGACCGTTTATGATTGTTCACAGTCTTGCTTCAGAGCACCCACCTGTTACCTTGGCTTACAATAGTCATTCGATTCAATGCTTGCCAGGATAGACACCCCCTCACTTGCTCCCATTTTTCCCATTAAAACCCTGTCCCAACGAGGGTTCGAGGCTGCTTCAACAAACCATCCTGTGGGTTGGCGTTAAGCCCAAACTGCAGCTTGTAATAAAGAGACTCTAATGTGGTTACATCAGAAGCGGCTCCTTGTTGGTCTTTGGGGATTCACGGACGCTTCCTGGCATAACACATGCTCCTACCTGTTCCTGGGTAGATAGACCTGGGGAAAGCGTGGAGACTCCCCACTGAATCCAGGGCTCTGGTCAGCTCAGCTCGCAGTGGGATGAGCAGAGGGAGAAGTTGGGGCTCCTGGTTGTGTGTCTGTAGACTCTGGGAAGGGCATGGTTTTAGGCTGACTGGTCACCCTGTCCCTGTTTTTCCTCTCCTAGATCCTCCTCCCTTCCCCACTCAGGTAAAAACTCAGCAATTTCTCCTTTGTTCTGGGACTGTTCAGAAAGGAGTGGGTTGTCGTCTTTATTAATGGGGCCTCCTGAGCCTTTTCAATTTGAGTCTTTCCCTGGAGCCCTAGTCTCTCCCCCTAGTTTCTCTTTGTAGTGCAGATTAGCTCCTTGGAAGGATCTTTACATTAGTTTGTTCCCAGGAGGCATAAGAAATACACAGGGCTGAACTGAGTGGGGGTTGAGATGGAAAGCTTTGGCAAAAAGGTGCTAGTTATATTACATGTATTTATTTATTTTTAATTTGGGTTAAGGGCTTGATTATCATCACGAGGTTACAACTGTTACTCTGGTTCCAGGGGATCCAACGCCATCCTCTGGCTACCGTGTACTTACAGAGTCACAGACATACACAAAACAAAACTCTCACACGGACAATTAAATTTTAAATTTTATTCCCAACTGTGGTTCAGGAAACAGCTTTTGGATCTCTCTCCCTTCCATTCCATTTCCCTCTCCTTCCACAACATCTTTCAATTCAAAGCACCATCTGATAGGTTATTTCTCTGCCTCTGCCAATGAGCCAATTCAAGCCAGATCAGGTTACTGGGAAGCTGTTCTTGGGTGGTGAGTTCACTGGTCCCAAAGACCGAGACGGGGAAGCCACCACAGTGAGGGGCGGGGAGAAAGGGTGCTAGCAGAGAGAAGAGAGGAAGGGAGCAAGAGACCAAAATGTCTGGATTATATAGGGAAGATCCTCTCGGGGAGGTTCAGTTCCAGTCCAGGCCCTGGGCTGGAAAGTTCAAGATTGGGAGCAGGATATGCCAGGTATGGACTGAGGAATGCTGGGAGAACCTGGAGGCCAGGTCTGCTTTGATGTGTAAAATATGCACCTCAGTCCCATGTCTGAAACTAGCAGGCTTGGTAGAGGGGAGTTGGGAGACAGTGGGAATTGTGCAATAGGTCTACGTGCATTCCTTTATTTCCTCATAAGAAGATGGGGCATTCAGACGAAGGCTTTACAGCCCTGTGTCATGAGGCCATACTCAGGTGTGGAAGGGGCTGGGGAGAGAAGAGCAATGGAGATAGAAGTAAGGAAGACCAATTCCATTGGCTCCTATTGGACCTCCAAGGCCCAGGCAGTCTCCTCTCCCTGTTTTGAACGAAGTCAAAGCTGCTGGGAGTACAGGCTGTTGATATCTTTCAGTTTTGTTCCTCTCTGACATTGCTTCAACCAAAGAGAGCCTCATCCCAGGCCTTATCTCCTTCCCATGGATAGTCTGGACTTAATAACTATCCAGTGTGAGGGAATACTAAGGGTTCAACTCCTTCCTCAGATCAAGATAACTTGGAAGGACCACCCAAAAGTCATCACTCTCTATGTGACCCACGGAGGCCCCTGCTGTGAGTTTCCCTAGCTTCTCAGAAGAGCAGCCTGGTGGCCAGGAGCTGCCTTGGTCCTGACACTGAGGTACTCCTGTGGCACTCACACTTGGGTCTGAGTCCCCTGGCCAACACTCTCATGGATTGATGGACACAGCCCCTCAGTCACTTTGAAGACATTATTAGAGGATATGCTTATCCCTTTAAAATGCTGGTCACTCTAAGTGGCCAGAACTCATAGCCAGAAGAAATCAGACTAGCCTCTGCTGTGGTTCTTCCTCAGGGACAGAGTTAAGAAGCCACACTTTGCTGTAACTTCACTGTCCCTAATGAATCATCCTACTTAGTACCTAGCTCCTCTATCATCCTTGTCAAATAAACTATCCCAGACTAAGTCACATGGTCTAAAACTTTCTACAAACGTTTGATAGGAGAGTGAGAAAGTGAGAGAGTAAGAGTGAGTGAGAGCGCACGCGCGCATGTGTGTGTGTGTGTGTGTGTCTCTCTCTCTCTGTGTATGTGTGTGTGTGTCTGTGTGTGTATGTTTGTGTGTTTGTGTGTGTGTATGTCTCTCTCTCTCTGTGTATGTCTGTGTGTGTGTTTGTGTGTGTGTGTATGTCTCTGTGTGTGTGTATATGTCTCTCTCTGTGTGTATGTCTCTCTCTGTATGTGTGTGTATGTCTCTGTGTGTGTGTGTGTGTGTGTGTGTGTATGTCTCTGTGTATGTGTGTGTGTATCTCTCTCTCTCTGTCTCTTTCTCTCTCTGTGTGTGTGTGTGTGTGTGTGTGTGTGAGAGAGAGAGAGAGAGAGAGAGAGAGAGAGAGAGAGAGAGAGAAGAGAGAGAGAAGAGAGAACCAGACATTAACAATGGATTAATAAAATTAGAATACAGAAAATGGGAGAAGTGAGAACTATACCAAAAACCCATACAAGACAACTCCTCAAAGCTGAGGACTTGAGCTCAAAGAACCTATTACTACTGGGCCAAATAGAAAAACATATGAAAAAGAAATGAACCTTAATCCCTATAAGCTACATGGGAAAATTAATTTAGTATGTATGCTAGGTTTAAATGTGAGCAATAAAGCGAAGCTTTGGGGAAGAGCCCCCTAAAGGAGGGGCTCATGTCCTGGGGACAGACGAGTACCTCTGTTATACAAATAGTAACCAAAAAAGAAATTATTACTGGATAAGACTTAAAATTAAGAACTGATTTTACAGTAAGAGACCATCTTGAGGGGATGACAGGCAAAGCGCGAAAGCCTAGAAAAATATTTTCAGGACACAAGAAAGGGTTTGCATCCAGTGCACACAAATTCTTGCAAATTTATAAAATGAGAATCTTTAAGAACTCTCCAGGTAAGCTGTGTCCACTCATGCCATAGTGTCATGCTGTTGGGGCAACTATCGGCTTTCTATGGATGTGAGGCTCCATCCCTCAGGAAAGAATTTATGCCTGGTACTGTAAACCCAGTCAAAAGCTCATGACTTGGAAGGTCATGGGCCCTGGAGTGGGTGGGGGTGGGGTATCCTCTTATTTGTTATTTTTCCAAATAGACATATTCTCAAACTGCCTTCTAAGAATTTATATCTCTATCCATAGATTAATGCAGCTCTTGGCTTTCTTTCTACAACCGATTAGAGTTAATGCAGAGACTCATAACTATCAAAGAGTTTTTAGACCTAAATAGGACATTTTTGTCAACATGGCACCCCTAAGGCTCAAGAGACATCACAGAAAAGGGGATTGAAGGAATGTAAGAGCTGGGGATGAGGAAGAGTGCAGGGAAGTGTCTTCTGGAGGTGACGTGGCCTTTTTACTTATACGCTCACTGCAGGTGTTTATCTGCAAAGATCAAATCAACCACATCACTGAAGAGTCCCAAAGGCAGCACCAACTGAACTCAATGGTTTACAGGAAAAAAGGGAGGACATAAAGATAGGATGCAGATATACTGAGAGATGGGTATCTTGAGGGAGTAGTGGGGTAGGATCAAGATACATTATTTGCATATAAAAATAATCATAGAATAAATGAAAATAGGCACGTTATGAAATAAGCTCACCAAAGAAGTGTGAAATGGTCAATAAACATATTAAAGGGTGACCAGTGTTATTAGCAGCCTGGAAAAGAACAACTACAACCCCATGAAACACTGCCACACTCCTACCATAACGGTGAGAATGTAAGGCCTGAAGGTGATACACGGCAAGGAAGCGCAGTGACATGGCTGGTGGTTGCTTACATTTGTAGCTTAAGCTGCCTTTGAGGACTGTTTGGCACTGTCTCAGTTACATTTCCTGTTGCTGTGATCAAATACGCTGACCAAAGCAATTTAAGGGAGAAAGAATTTACTTGCCTTCCCTTTCCAGATTACACTCCATCAAAGCAAGGTTAGCACAGCACTGGCAGGAGCTTGAGGCAGCTGGTTACGTTGTATCTACAGTCACAAAGTGGAGAGAGATGGACGTCTGTACTCAACAACGTTTGTATTCAATTCGCTTTCTCCTTTTCTTGCAGTGGAGGATCCAAGCCTAGGGAATGTTATTGCTCATAGTGGGCAGTTTTCCCCAACTCAGTTAACCTGAACACAATAATCTCCCACAGGTATCCCCAGAGGCCCAGCTCTCAGGTGATTCTAGACCTCATAAAGTTGATAACTGAGATTAATCGTTGTAGGCACTGTCTACAAAATGTAGGCAGATGCCTACTCTATGTCTCCCAAAGTTGACCTCTATGTAGAGACATAAAAAAGTAGATACTCATTTCTACCAAAAGACATGAACAAGAATGTTACAGAAACATCTTGTCAACATTTATATGAATTCATTGCACAAGTCGATAGATTTGTGACTTTACACATTTAAACTGCATTAAAAAAAAAAAGAACCAACGGTTTCTACATGGGACAACATGGGTGACAGTTGGAAAAATAGTATTAAATAAAAGCGATCAGGCATAAAGGGGCACTGCAATATAAAAGCCTGCTTACATGGCACTCAAGAAAGGGTGGTAGGTATTAGAATAGTGGCTGATGTTGGGAGACTGTCTTTTGGGAGAGTCATGCAGGGACTCAGACTGCTTGAAGTATGTTTGTTTTGATAAATTTTGTAGTTCACAGCCTATAATTCACAGAATCACATGTTAGCCCCAACACAAAAGCATCTTGAGAGCCAAACACAATATCTGAAAAGAGCCCACACCAGTTTCCTCTCTGAGAGCCACAAGAGACACAGCGAAAAGAACATTCTAGAGACTCCCATGAAGGAGATCAGGTCACTGACAGAGCAGCAGGACACAGGCTGTCAGCAGCATCAAATATCCTCACATTCAGAAAGACATCATTTCCAAAGTAGGCTTTCTGTATCCAGCCAACCCATTATTCAAGTTGCAATGGCTCGGGAAATTTATCTCCCATAAATCCTTTCTAAGGAAGAAAACTGAAGATGTGTGGCAATAAACTAGGGAATGAACCAGACAGAGGGAGGCTGGGAGAGCTAACAGCTGGAGCTCAGAAGGGTGTGGTGAGTGCTAGTCCTGAGCACAACACCGAGGCCAGTGGTGGTGGGGTATCCTGGCTCCTTATGAAGAGGGCGCTGGACAGAGGACGTATACATGGACTTTTGAAAAGACCTGTGATGGGGCTAGGGAGACAGCATTAGCAAAGCACTTACCATGCAAACCTCAGTGGGAACCCCAGTACACACAAAGGCATTGAAAATCTGGGCATGGTGAAGCATGCTTGTTATCTCTGTGCTGGGACCGGGGGTGTAGAAAGATGGGTTCTGTGGCTTGCTGGCCGGCCAGCCTAGCTTCATCAAGGAGCTCCACTTCCTACTGAGCTTAAACTTCAAAAATCAATATGGAAGGGTACCTGTGGTACAGCATCCAAAGCTGACCTCTGGTCTCAAAGGGCACACACACACACACACACACACACACACAGATACACACACACACTCACACACACATACACCAAACACATACATACACAAACACTTCCCATCCACGAAACAACAAGAATGATAAAGGGCAATTTAGCTGGGTGTGGTAGCACATACCTCCTAATCCAATACGAGGAAGCTGAGGCAGGAGGATTGCCTGAGATCCTGGCCATCTTGAACTACAGATGAAGACTTGTCTAAAATCTGAAAACAGAAACAAAGCAACAAAATCCAGAGACAACTCAAAACACAGCACGATCCTCCCCTGTCCCCCCCACAGCAAACCAATCAAAGCATGCACTTGACCCTTCAGAGAGCAGCCTTTCCGGGGCCAGGAAATGGCTTTTGAAGATTTCTCAGTCTCAGCCCCATTCCAAGAGCTTTCTTCTGGTTGCTGAATAAATAAACACTTTCACTTCCTTCCCACGTGACAGAGACCGAACTTACACACTGAAAGCGGGGTGGGGCGGGGGAGGAAGGTGGGTGCTCACTGCTCCCTTTTCAGAGACCACTCAGTGGTCCCACACCTGCCAGAAACTGACAAACAGAGGAACCCAGTCCGAGAAAATGGCAGGAGGGGCGAGGGTGTGGGTGAGATAAATCCTTGTTTACCGGAGCAGTAAGTCAATAGGCTGTGTCTCAAATTGATGAATCAAGAAATATGGGTAGAAGAATATTATTGGGAAAAATGGAGGCAAATACAGGACAAGACATTTTAAAAAGTTAGATGTGGCTGCCCGAGGGAACTGGGTAGGGAGTGAGAGGCCCTTTAGCTGGGCACTGTTTTGAACCTGATGCATAAATTACTTCAAAATCAAAGCAGGGGCTCAGCAGCTGGAGTGTAGCTCAGTTGGTACAGCGCTTGCCTACCGTGGACAAAGCCCTGGGTTTGATTCTCGGCTTTGCGTAAGAGCCAGGGATGGTTTTGCACCCCTGTAATCTCAGCATCGGGAGGTAGAGGCAGCAGGATCAGAAGTTCCAGGTCATCCTCACCCACATAGTTTGCTTTTCAGGCCAGCCTGGCCAAACAGGATGCTGTCTCAAAAGAACTCCAAACAAACAAATCACAGAAGGGCCAGCGAGATGGCCCAGTAAGTAAAGGTGCTTGCTGTTAGGCCTAACAACGTGAGTTCAATGCACAGAACCCTCTTGGTGGAAGGAGAAAACTTGACTCCTGCAGGCTGCTCTCTGATCTCCACATGTGAGCCTGGGTATGTGAACCCATGCACAACCACATATTGAGTGCAATCTACAAAACAAAACAAAACAATAACAACAAAGATAACAGAGTTAGAAAGCATGCTTGGGAAGTTGGCTCAGGGGACAAACCACTCACTCTACATGCACAAGAGCCTGAATTTGAATCTCCAGAACTCCTGAGTGAACCCCTGGATGTTCAGGGGCCAGGTGGCCTGGGGTACACCATGGCAGATAGCAAAGAGGCTCTGTCTCAAAAAAGGTGAAAAGCAATGACTGGCTCCTGAGGTTGCCCACAAACTGGCCATGGCATGTGCATATCCACATGAATACTGCCCCTCCCCACACACACACACGCACACAGTCCAACACAACACAACATAACCCCAAAATAAATAAAATTAGTCAAACAACAGCAAACAGGCTGGAGAAAGAAGACCCAGACTGGTCAGATCTAGAGGATACTGTTTCAAACCCTTGTCTCTTCCTGAGGCTGGGAGAGCCCTCCAGGAGCTGCCGACGGTCGCCTCCTTCAGACTTGGTGTCAGCACATGCTTTGACACCCTTTGGGGAACAGTACACCTATTCAGTTTGTCTAGGATCATAGAACTGGGAACTTTGACATGTCACTAATTTTTCTGCTGAGGCTTCTTCTCAGCGATAAACCTCGTCCTCTTCCCCCTCAAAAATACAATTTTCAATAAATAGCAAGCTCATAAATAACAGGGGCACCGCAGCTCCTAATGAAACAGTGACGGATGCTCTGTCTCTGGGTTCAGGGGAATTCGCAAAGGGGAGCCTGAGGAGGGGGCTGAAGCCCCAAAGCTCAACGAAGATTTTTTTTTTTTTTTTTTTATTAACTTGAGTATTTCTTTTGTACATTTCGAGTGTTTTTCCCTTTCCCGGTTTCCGGGCAAACATCCCCTTCCTTCCCCCCCTTCCTTACGGGTGTTCCCCTCCCCACCCTCCCCCCATTGCCGCCCTTCCCCCGACAGTCTAGTTCACTGTGGGTTCAGTCTCAACGAAGATTTTATTTAAAATCCTTCGTTTCATGTAGCCTACTAAAGTGGTTCTTCTGTGAGATAATTGAAGGCCATGTGGAGATCTCATTACTCTGTTAAGAGGACACACAGCCCAAGTTTGTGCAGGTAAAGGTGGGGCATGGGCTAGCCTGAGCTCTCGCTCTGGTTCCCCTGGGAGTGGTTTTATGACTTGAAGAGTCCTGAGACTCTTGGGCTCTTCGTCTGTAAAATGAGAGGGTTGGCTGTATCAGTTTCTTCTCTGTTCAGAATGCTGTCACCATATATTGCATGCGCGTGCGTGCGCGCACGCACACACCCCTTCTGCTAAAGTGCCCTATCTCCCTCTGTATGCCTCAGTCTCCTGGTCAGCACCTGAGGACTTAGTGGTTTTCCTTCTCTGAGCTCATTCAGTGCAGCATCTCCAGATTCGGGCCACTAGCATCCCTGTCATGCAGATCGCTCTATAAAAGTCCTCAGCCTCCTAGGTACCATCCTTTGCTAAGCCCTGGCGAATGATGCCTGTACTTTCCTAGAGTTGCAGAAATGTCCTCAGGGTGAGCAGCCTGGCAGGACCCAGCCCTGCTCTCTTCATCTACCTCCTTGCTGAGGGGATCAGCCCCCTAAGGAGCCATTCCTGATCTTCTTGTAGCTGTAGGGTCAGCTCAACTCCGTGAAGTTCTCTTGGGGGTTCCTGAGCTGCCTCCTGCTGATTCCCTGGTTTTTCTTGCCTCTAACTCACCAAATCATTTTCCCAGACTTAGAAGGTGTTCCACCCGTGACCTGTGCCAGGTTCACCCATCTCCCTGTGTACTGGCTGCGTGTAAGCCTGACCTGGTCCTAGCTGCTTGGCCTCTTGGGATGACACTTTCCACCATTTTATTCCTTTGCCCTCTCTCTCTCTCCCTCTCCCCTCTCCCTCTCTCCCTCTCTCTCTCCCCTCTCCCCCTCTCCCTCCCCCCTCCTCCTGTCTTCTTCTTCTTCTTCTTCTTCTTCTTCTTCTTCTTCTTCTTCTTCTTCTTCTTCTTCTTCTTCTTCTTCTTCTTCTTCTTCTTCTTCTTCTTCTTCTTCTTCTTCTCCTCCTCCTCCTCCTCCTCCTCCTCCTCCTCCTCCTCCTCCTCCTTCTTCCTCTTCTTCCTCTCCTCCTCTTCCTCCTCCTTTTTGAGACGAGTTCTCGCCATGTAGCTCTGGCTGTCCTGAAACTCACTATGTAGACCAAGCTGGTCTGCCTGTCTCTGCCTCCTGAGTGCTGGAACTGAAGACATCTCCACCATTTCTTTAGCTCCTTCTGCATGTCTATTGCTGAGCAGAGAATATCAGTCCTCAGGATCCCAGAAGGGGAAACTGACACTCATGAAGGCAAAGGAATACAGCCAGGGATGTGTCCTGCCACTCCAAGTTGGGAATGGTCCCTGGTATCAAAATTCCAACAAACCAAGTGTAGCAGAATGATGGACAATGATGGGTTAAATGTCCCCTTGTGGATAGGTTAGTAAAGACTCCAGTGTATTGTGTATTTTTTCATTGGGTCAAATGAGACAGGAGAAATGACAAAAGCTATTTTGTTTACACGTGCTAGAAAATTCCAGGGTCTCCATTTTCTTGTGTGTTCTATGCTAGTCATTTACCTGTACTAGACTGCATATATTAAGTATATTTTATCAAGCACGATGTGTGCATACCAACACTTGGGAGTCAGAGGCAGGTGGAACTGCACGGGTTTGAGGGCAGCCAAGGCTACAGTGTTGAGACCCTGTCTCAAAAAATCCCAAGTAAGTGTGTGTGTGTGTGTGTGTGTGTGTGTGTGTGTGTGTGTGTGTAAACAATGTTGGATAAGTGAGTCTTAATTTTAAAGTATCTACCCTCTAGATGTTAAAGATCACAACTTCAATCTTGCTAACAGACTCCGTATTGTCGTCTTGACCCTGAGCTGCTGTCTTCAGAGAAATCATGGCTTGTTGGGGTTATGGCAAAACTGGACATCCATTCATAACCCACAGACACTGTGGGCTTCTTTACATGACTGTTCTCAGGGCTGACCTGCAGCAGTAGATTCTAAGCACCATGCAGAGCCTGGGGTATGAGGGCAGGCCTGTCTGGAGCTTGGGTTCAGGGCTGGTCTGGTCAGCCTCCTGTAGAGGACACACTGGAGTTGTTAACCAGACACCTTGGCTGCAGGTCAGGGTTCATGTGGCTCAGTGGGCACTCTGGAATGGTGGCCTAGTTCATCATGAAGCTGGAGGGGTGACTGGGGGCAGAAGAACCAGCTAGGTGCAGGTCAGGCTGATCTCAGCTAGACTTTGAGCCTCCTGTATCCTGTGAGTTCAGGGTGACAAGCTTCTCCTAGCCTCTAAGTATGTGTTGCGGGGTGACTGAATGGGACCTAACTAGGGTTCATCCCACCTGGTTCTTGAGGTCCTTCAAGGCTCAGCTCAGGAGAAAGTCCTGAGCTGATTTGGGGACTTAAGTTCTCTGTGGGGGGTTTTGCCTTGAACCCTGAAATTCCACCATTCTCTGAAGGCTTCTGGTGACGGGGTGGGGTAGGGGAGTAAAGGCGCAAGAGAGGCCTGATTCTCAGAGCAAAGGGTGGGATGGCAGAATAGAATCTATGTTGGACCCCAGAGGTGCATCTCTCAGCACAAGGCCCAGCCCCCTCCCCCACAGTTCAGCTCTGCAGCTGTGTTTGTGGTCTGGAGAGGCTAAATCAGAAATGTTATTTCACACCATTCTTCCTTTTTTTCTGTGTCCAGGGGCAGGGGCCAGAGGGCTGTGCGTACGTTTTTAACCATCTTCTATAAACTATAAATCTGGATGCTTGCACAGGCCTCCCCGCTGTCCCTGAGCTGCAGGGAGACTCAGAGAGACTTCCTGTAATACTCTAACGACGGAGATGGTTAGAAGGGCAGGCAATGTCTGCTTGTGTCCAGGCTCATGTATTTACTGCCTACGTGACCTCGGCAGTGTTCATTAGCCTTAGAGCCTCAGTTTTCCTCGTTCTGTAAAGGAACAAGAGCACTAAGCTGGCAGAACGCTGGGAGGAGATTAGATGTGTACAGCCAGTGGGCAATGGTGCCTCGATTAAAGAGCCTTTACTCACAGCTCTGGAATGCAACCTGTTTTCCAGTTTCCAGCAACCTTTAACCCTGTGCTTCTCCCAGGAGGCTGCACCGTCATCTGCCTCTGAGCTCTGTGGTCCCTTTGAAGTTGGCACTTAGATTGATTCTAATTGTTTTCTGCAGCTTTTGGATGCTTCCTTTAGTCCTTTTTATGGAAGGAAATGGGGAGGTGGGTGGGGAGAAGAGAGAAGGAGAAAGAATAAAGTTCTAGACTCCTGGGACAGGGCCTTCTATAGCCCAACCCTGCCTCCTTCTGAAATCCACCCCAGGCTCCTCCTCTCTCACCATCCATCCTTTGCCTTTGTTCATAGGTTTGGATGACAGGTGCATGTGAGATTTCATCATCCCATGTGACTGGAGCAGATCATGCCACCATCGGGGAAGGGAGTGACTGTTCAGACTGGCACAGCTAGGAAGTAGGGGATTCAGCCTCACCCCAAGATTTTGGCTTACCTCTCAACTCTTGGCCATTTACCATTTGTTCCAGGCTTTGGTCTGGATCAAGCCCCTCTAGGGACCTTGTCTCCCTGGCTTTCGGGTGGAGGTAGCTGTTAGAGCTTTTCAGCGAGACTCCTTGCTCCAGGAGAAAGCCAAGGCTGCCTGGTCCTTGGAAGGGATGCTCCTGCTTCCTGGAATTTTGGCTGGCTCTCTGCTGGTGGAAAATTTCAGCCTCTGCTTCACTAGGCCTTTTGGAGTCTTGGGCCACAGAAGCAGAGTGTCCTGCTTAATTATTCAGAAGCCTATATATCCCCAGTAAGCAAGAAATCCACTCCAACAGGCAAGAAACGACACAAATTGTTTATTGCTCTTTGTTTCAGATCTGGAGTGGGAAGCAGGAGCAGAGTTGCCTCTTCGGCTGCTGGAGGAAATCTGAGTTGGCCTTTGGGGTATCCATGTTCTGTCTTGTCTGGTTGAGGCAGAAGCAGGGTGGTCCATGGGCTGGTGTCAGGGGAGGAGTCCATGGCTCAGGTCCTTGTCCTTCCACAGAGTTGCCCAGTAGAGCCAGGAAATGGTTTCTTACACACCATGCTCTAGGAGACTTTATGATCAGTGCAATTAGATCCCACGTTGTTAATGGATTGTCTAGTCCATCTTCTGACCAGGTGATGGTGTGGGATGATGGGGTGGGGCTGGCTGAGGAGGGGTGGAGAGAGCAGCCAAGGGTTAGCAGCTTTGATCCTGGGGCGTTTCAGTGCAGTAGGATGCTCAACTTCCTCCCTCTAAGCTTTTCCCTCTGTGGGTTCTGGTGGTGGTGGGGACTCTGTCACGCGTCTTTGTAGGGTGTTGGCATCAGGCAGCAGAAGGCAGTCCTGGACTTCTGTGGCCAGGAAGAGGGAGGGGAAAGAATGAAGCAGGTCCATCTCTGAGCTTTGAGCTTTACTGGACTGAGTTCATCTGAGTTCAGTTCCTTTTGTTGCTGCTGGTCCAAAGTTTTACTGCTAGGTCTTAGCCCCACTCAGTACCTGATTTCTCAGTTCAGTCTTTTAGCCATGTGTTTGACAAGGCTTGTAGACAGCCAGGGTGGAGACAGGCCTGGGGCCTTCAAATGTCCGTGTGTGCGCATGTGCATGTATACAAGAAATGAACTGTCATCTGACAGTCATCTCAGTGAAGCAAGGGAGGCAGCCTTGTGCCAGGGACAGTGTCTGGATGGCACAGAGTAGGACTCTAGGGGTGGGGGATGGGCTATAGTTGTTTCTTCATGAGGAACAATAGAGAAGGGCTTTCAGGAAAGGTCTCTTGGAGGAGGCCTTCTCAGGCCATGGAGGATGACTTGGGGGTCATTTTCCTACATGGAGCTCTTGGAATTATTCCAGAACAGTTTCTGCCTATAAAGGGCATGAGTGAAGGGGTCCAGGACCAAGTGGCCATAATTTCCAGGTGAGATGCAGAGTCAGGCTGCAGGGACAAATGCTTATTCCGCATTTGTGTGTCCTTGTCATCTGGGACAAGGCTCTCATCCCAAGTGCTTCAGCCAAGAGCCCTGCAGTCCTTACAGTACAGAGTAAGTGGCTGGGCCAGGATTTCGTTCTGGCTTCTGATTCCCAGCACACAAACTTCTGCTGGGGAGATGTATTTGTTTCAAGTATGAACCATCTAACGTGTTCGGTCACGTTCCCGTGCCTGATGTGAGGACTGAGGCCCTATCCAGGCCATGCATCTGAACTTTTGTTCAGTTTGGGCTGCTTCCCCCCTGACCTCAGGTTCCACTCTGTTCTCTTCTGGATGGTTGGAGGTACAGTGTACCTCCTGGAAGATGCACTGAACGGAGCCCGGCCAAGGGAGTGACCAGACGCACAGTAGCTTTGGGTTTCTCTCCAGGTCCTCATGGCATTTACCATTTCCATGCATGGGGACCACGTGGCTGCAAAATCCCAGCTTGCCATCTGGGAGGCTTCCTCGGGCTTCCTCGGGCTTCCTCGGGCTTCCTCGGGCTTCCTCGGGCTTCCTCGGGCTTCCTCGGGCCACTGGATCCTGCTCTGCTGTTCCACTCCAGTACTTTAGCCACTTTTTAATTGCTGGGATAAAAGACCATGACCAAAACAGCTTAGAGGAGAGAGTTTATTTTGGGTTATGGCCCCAGGGTTAGGGTCTATGAGCAGGGCAGAGGCATTACAGCAAGCAACAAGCAGCAAACCGAGAGCTCACATCTCGAACCAGAAGCATGGAGCAAGGAGATTGGGGTTGGGTTGGTTCGGGTTGGGGGGAGCGCATAAGAAGCTACATACGTCTTTACATTCTCAAAGCTCACCTTCAGCGACACACTTCCTCCAGCCAAGCTATCCCACCTAAAATCCCCACCCGGGGCCACCAACAGGAAGTTTTCAAATGCTCAAGACTGTGGGACCTTTCTTGTCCAAACCACCACACACAGTGAATGGACACCCTCTACTAGGAAGAGACTGACCAGTGGCTGTGGGTGCATCCGGGCTCCCTTTCTGCTGAGGCCCACACCCATTTCTTGAGTTCCTCAAGTATTACCTGCTTGCCATTCTTCACTGCCTTCTTCTCTCCCAGGCCCACACTCCTCTCTCCTTCCTAAATTGACTCCACTTGTGCACTCAACCCTCGTCTCATCAGTATGTGTCTGGGGCCTGCAGGTCCACACTGAGAGAGCCCTTACAAGATAAGTACACGGAGAGCAGACTGGCTCAGTGAGAAGACTTGGGGCACTGTGCTATCACCACGAGACCCTGGGCTGGGCACTCAATCCCTGTGTGTCCCCGCCGTCATCTGAGGGTCAGGGCTACCAAAGATGTCCTGAATCACATGAGCAATATCTGCATGGCAGATGCTGAGTTAGGAAGCTGTGATCACGATTAATGCTGTGGAAAATATGAAAGCGACCCATAGGTCTGATTCGTAGCACTGTGACACCAGGATGGAAACTCAGGGAGTGGCACTGATTCACCAGGATGAGGCAGACAGAGGACACTTGCCTGGACTTCTAGTCACAGGCCCCACCTTGGGGGTAGGGGAGAATCCTCGCTCTAGAAGGAAGGGATGGGATCTCTAGAAGTGTGGTAAAGTTGATGGAGATGCTGATCTGTGTTTCTGCTTCGCAGCTGGGGTGCCGGCTGCCAACAGGCCGCTCAGGGAAGACAAATCGCAGTCTAAGACAGGGGTCCCTGCCTGTGGTTTTTCTGGGTGAGAAACAGCAGGGGCTGCAACGGATGTTGTGGTTCTCAAGCTTCTAGGCACCCAGATGCTGCTGGGAACCACAGGAGCTGAGAATGGGAGATTCTTGATGAGCCAGGGGTGAGGGTCGGGGTATCTGGCTTAGCTCTGAGTGAGTGCAAGGAGTAAGGAGCAGCAAGGGGCTTCTGTGGAGACTTAGGCATGACTCTATATGACTAGCCCCCGCCCCCACAGTCTTTGATGAAGAAGACGGCCCTTGCTTGTCCAAACTGCTTTTTCCTGGCAGATGAAGATGCATACAACTTATTCAGGGTGAACCACAGACTACATACCTTTTGCAGGAAGGGATGCTCAGGAAGGGAAACTCATTGGCTACACAGTTGGGGCCTGTCTAGACATCTCATTAGCATGGCGACCTCTAGGTTCTATGTATGGGACATGACTGGTTGTCATGGTCCTCTTAGTGGGGTGTTGTGGTCACATGCTCCAGGACAGGAACCTGATCAGGAGCTAGTTTGAACTCTTGTCCGTCTCAATTATGAGATTTACTGGGGTTCTGAGCCTTACCAGTTCTGTCTGGTGGCATAGTCCACTGCCCCACAAGGTACAAGTCTAGGGAGTTTCCAGGAAAGCTTCGGAGTTGCCTGGCCTGGTGGCAAAAGCTTGTAATCCCCACTACTCCTGGGAACAAGCAGGAAGGTTGCAAGTTCAAAGACAGCCTAGGCAACTTAGTGAGACCCTGTCTCAGGATAGGGCTGGGGTTTATCAGTGGCACAGTCTTGCCTAGGCAAGCACAAGGCCTCAGGTTCAATCTCTAGTACAGAAAAAAAGTTCCTGGCTTCTGTTCCCTTTGTGGGTTGAGCTTGTGCGTCCTAAATCCCCACCTGGACCTGATCTCCAACAGATTGTTTGGAGCCTCTGTCGGTAGCTGCACTCACCACTCCCATTTTGGGGCCCAGATTTCACTTGAAAGCATTTATTACCCGTCAGTGTGATAAATGAAAAGCCATATTTTACTATGAATTATCCCCAGCCTGTGTGAAGCTCAGATCTATGCCTAGAGAGTTATTAAGTACTTACTACAGAATCTATAAAAACCTCATCATTTTCCCAAGGTCCGCCCCCAGAGATGGAGGAGGGAGGGGCCGATGCCTCAGCAGTGGAGGGACAGAGGGGAGAGCTGCAAAGCCCAGCTAGGTGCTCCGCTCAGAGAAAGCACTTAAGTGAAATCTGGGGTGGCTGCTTTTCTGATTGGTTGTGACTTGGGGTAAATTTCTAGGACTTGGTTTCCCCTCAGAAGTAGGCACAGGAAGGAACGGTTTTGAAAGTGATTGTGAGCCATGAGATACACAATGGCCAACACCATAGCTTAGTATTGAAATGGAATAAGGTTGGTAACAGTGAGTCTATTAATTAATTTATTAACTCTGTGCATGTGTGCATGTGTGCATGTGTGTGTGTGTGTGTGTGTGTGTGTGTGTGTGTGTGTGTGTGTGTGTAGAGGGCATGTGTGGGAGGTCAGAGGACATCTTTTAGGAGTCACCTCCTACCTCTCTGAAGCAGGGCCTCTGTTGTTTCTGCTGCTGTGCTGTGTACTTGAGGGTAACTGCAAGCTTGTGCGTGACTGGCCTGTCTCTGCCTCCCATCTCAACACAGGAGTGCTGGGATTTACAGATGTGCGACATCATGTCTGGGTTTGTACATGTATCCCAGGGTTTGAACTCTGGTCATGAGGCTTCCTTCCTTAGCTAGCACTTTTACCTCCTGAGCCATCTTCCCGGCCTGACAAAGGGACTCTGATTCACATTCTGCTGAACTACTGACTTAATTGTGGCACACAGAGAGGACAAATTGTCTAATTCTTTTGTCTGATTAGGGACCCTGTGCATCAGTCAGGACCCTGGCAGGAGCCAGATGGCGTGAACGCATTAGGATAATTCCAGCAGGGTTTTTGGTAAAGGAACCATTTGTCAAGGTGTGGGCAGGGTGGTGGTGGGGACTCCCACCAGGTGGTACAGAGTTAGTGGCAGGTGTATTGTGATGGAGCTGACACTTCTTAGGTGGAGAGGAACAGAGAAGGAAGCGTGATCAGAATCCACAGTGTCCAGCCAGGGTTGTGTCATGAGAGCCTGGTGACTTCTTGTCTAAGGTGGTCCTTGCAGGGAGGAATCCTGGGATGTGGGTACCTGTCCTCTCTCCCACCCACTGCATGGCTTCAGGATGTTCAGACCCAACGGGAGCCAGAGGCAGTCAGAGCCTAGGCTGGGTGGATAGAGTGAGGGTGGAGAGAGGCCTGAGAGGGCGAGGAGAGACCTTGCCTCATCACAGGGTTTTGCACCTTCATGCTGGCTCAGCTGCTGGAGGTGTGTCTCCCTTACCTGCCTCCTAGTTCCCCTTTCTCCTGTTCTAGAAATTGAAAGCTTCCTAAAAGCAAGCCCAAGTCAGCTTCCCTGGAAATCCCTTAGGGTTAACTGCACACTGCGGTGCTGAGGTTGCAGAAGAGGAAGAGTGGTGGCACCCAGGGTGAGAAGGTTAGTGTCCATTGTTGACACTCTGCACCAGCCCAAGACCTCCCAGCTCTCCTTCATTGACTCCATGTGTGAGCACTGAGGATGCTGAAGCTGCCTCTGGTTCTCAGGACTCATGAGGGGCCTCACCACCTCACCTTCATCCACAGACTGTTGTGATTAAAGGTTCCCATGACCTCAGGAACTCCTGAATACTTACAGGCACTTTCTCTTCCAGGTCCCCTGCCCAGGGGCATATCCCAAAGTATACAGAGAGCCTCGATTCTGCCTAGAGACCTGTATCTCCCTCTCAAGCTCTTTCAACTTTCCCCTAAGATCCTTGCTTCTCCCCAGGAACCCCTACTTCCTCCCAGAGACCTTCACTTCCTCCCAGAGAACTTCACTTTCTCTCAGAAACCCTCACTTCCTCTCAGAGACCTTCACTTCCTCTCAGAGACCCTCACTTCCTCTCAGAGACCCTCACTTCCTCTCCGAGACCCTCACTTCCTCTCAGAGACCCTCATTTCCTCCCAGAGACCCTCACTTCCTCTCAGTGACCCTTGCATCTTCCAGAGACCATCATGTCCTCTCAGCCTTGGTCTGTCTCATTTCTACCTTGCAGATAAACCTAGGGCTAGACTCCACTTTTAGGTAGAGCTCTTAGCTGGGAGGCATTGACAGACCCATTTCTCCTTAGGCACAGATCTGTGAGGAGTGGTGCTGTCCCAGGGAAATTTTGATTGTCAACCATTTCTGCCTTAGGCCCAAAATTTCTTTCTCCAGGCCTGTTGTCATGGAGTCTGAGGATCTCTGGGATGGTTGGGGAGGGGACCTTAGAGTCCACTCTTTCTGACATGCCCTTTGAGGGGTCCAGTTCCCGTTTGAATAACTCTAGGGACAGGAGGCTCCTCACTCTTTAAGGCAGCGTGTTACCCTGTCAAGGAGAGCCCTGGCTGTTTTCAGTATTTTGCTGCTGACAGAGGGTATGCAGAATGATGGTATAAAGAGAATGCCAGACGCCTATGTGACACAGGCAATAGAAATAGTCACTACTGTGACATTGACTGGCCTCACCTGTATAGCTTCCCAGAAGGCTGGGAAGTGCAGGGAGCTTCCTGCCCTGCCTAGCTGAGCTTCAACACCTCCCACCCCTCTGCCCAAAGCCTAGGATCACAGCTTAGGTCTTAAGCTGCCAATCACAGGAATCTGGATCAACCACTGGGCCACAGGCATCTTGGGGAATGTCAGATTATCTGCTACCTGCCTCACTCTGAAGGCTCACCTGGCAGTTCTTCTTGGGATGCTGCCCAGGTCTACTTCTGTGCCTGGGGTATGTCTGCTTCTCATATACCCCAAGCTTAGCTTCTAGGTACCCACTCCCGTAGGACCATACCTCTCGTATGCATCTTTTATTCAACTGTGGGCTTCTAGATTATCACCCTCACTATGAGGAGAAGGGGGAGCAGAAGAACGAGGAACAGAACTTATAAACTAACATCTAAGTCCTTGGTCCTCTTGGGGGGACCTCTAGGAAGACTACTGTCTTCCTTATCCCTATGAAGTCCTCCCACCTCCCCACCTTCACTATGGTTGAATCCTCCCCTCTGTTCACTCCACCCTTACCCTCCCTCACCCTGCTTCCTACTCCCATCTTGCTACACCATACTTCCTTCCCCCCCCCACCCTCTGCAATGATTCCTGTCCACCATACTTGTTCAAATTCTAGATGTATTTACTCTGTTTGTCTTTTTTTTTTTTAAGCCTGTGCATGAGCACCGATAATGTCTGATTTTTGTTGTTGTTGTTGTTGTTGAAGAATTAGAAAATCCAGGTAAGTGTAAAGAGGATAAAAACCCACCTGGAGATGGCCATGGCTGACATCTTGGGTGTATATCTTTCCAGACTTATATGAAGATATTTTTCCCCTACAAGAATGGCATCACACCATAGATGTTATACTGCGACCTGCCATCTCACCTGAAATATATGGGGACATTTTTCCATGTCAATAAATGTCCTCCCTACATAGTGGTTTACAGCCCTGCTGTGATCTGCAATGTGGGGCAGGACTGGGGCACTGAGAGTGCAGAGTGAGACGCCCTCCCCTCCCCCTGTGTGCTCTGACCTTGCTCCATCCTCCTGGTCTGTTGGCATCTATCCCTGGATTCTCCTCACCCTCTTCAAATCCTAGTCACAGCCTGGCTGGATGTGTTTCTGTCTTCCCACTTTGTCCCTCACCCTGGAACCCTGGAGTCCTCGGCAACACTGCAGCTCAGGGCAGGCCTGGGTGCTGCTGCTCAGGGAGCAGTGGATACAGGTGCTGGCAGGGGACTCCATGTTGAATGCTGTTGGGGTTTTAGTTGACACATTTCCTGTTTCTCCCTCCCTAAATGTTTGCTTGTCCATGTTGCCTCCTTGATTTTAGGCTCAGGTCCGAAGCCACCTGCTATAGGAAGCCTTCCTTCTCCGAATGCCCACACTACATGATCTTTTCTCAGTCATGGACCTTGTCACAATCAGTTACACAATCACAATCAGTTGTAATTAGATACCCTATGGATGAATGTCATGGTAGACTGTCAGCTTTGCTATTGACTGGCTGTGTGACTTTGTTACTTTTCTGTTGCTGAGAAAAACAACACCAAGATCAAGGCAATTTATGGAGGAGAAAGTTTATTGGGGACTTGTTTACAGTCTCAGAGAGTTAGTTCATGACCACCACGGCAGCAGGCAGGCAGGCATGGCACTGGAGATAATGGCCATGAGGCAGAACTGGAGGAAGGGATGGAGGGACAGATGGCTGGAGGTGGGGGTAGGGCTGTGGGGAGATCTAACTGGGAATGGCTTGGGCTTTTGAAACCTTTAAGCTTCCCCCAGTGACACACCTCCTCCAACAAAGCCACACCTCCTAATCCTTCCCAAACAGTTCCACAAACTGGAAGTATGCACTCAAACATATGAACTTGTGGGACCTTTCAGAAGGATACTACCATAATGATGTAGGGCAGACTCCTGGGTCTCAGTTTCGCCTGTACGATGGAGACAATATTAACACACCTAAGCCTGAGGAACCTATCACATGCATGTGCTGCTCCACTAGATGCAGGATTCTTTGTGTCTTTCCTACCGTGCTTCCCATTTTTGGACTCAGTATAGGGCCTGGTACTGAGTTAGCTATA
This sequence comes from Rattus rattus, assembly GCF_011064425.1. Taxonomy (NCBI): domain Eukaryota; kingdom Metazoa; phylum Chordata; class Mammalia; order Rodentia; family Muridae; genus Rattus; species Rattus rattus. The sequence continues at coordinate 87,869,767 of NC_046162.1, forward strand.
AACTTTGTAGCCTCAGGGATTGAAAATAAAATCCTAACAAGGAAACTGAGGTTCAGAAAAGAATCATGGCTTGTGACTGTGTGGAAAATGGGCAATGTTGCCAGACCACAAGGGCATGGCCACAAACCTTTCCTGGAGTCTCCTCTACATGGAGGAATCTTAGTCCTTCCACCAACAGTTAGAGGAGCTAACACTGTGTTTAAGATTGTTCTGGACTGGAGAGATTACTCAGTGGTCCAAAGCACTTTCTGCCCTTGCAGAGGACCCAGATTTGGTTCCCAGAATCCATACCAGATGGCTTGCAACTGCTTGGAACTCTAGCTCTGGAGCCTCTGACATCCTCTTCTGGCCTCTGTGGACACCATACATGCAAGTGGTGCACATATATGCGTGCAGACATATATGTGGGGAGTGGAGGAAGCTCTGAATGTGTGTGTAAGGAGCAGAGTTCTGGGTGAACGTGTACTGCTGATACGGTCATGGCCATATCAATGACCTCAGTGGCTCAGACCCATGGGGATGGCAAAGCCTTCCTCAGGTAAGATTCAGTAAATGGATGAAGCTTTCTTCTGGTCTGTGTGCAGAGGCTGACAGAGGTTGACTGCATGTGTAGACACTGAAAATGTCAGCTTCCTCCCTCCTCCAGGAGGTCTACAGAGCCCTCCTACCAACATAAGCCAAACCTGCCTCCTTGTTGAGCCGGATACAAAGCTGCCTCCTGGGTTCCAGGCTGACGGTGTTACCGCATTCCATCAGAGTGCACAGCTGCCCAGACTCCAGTTATGCTGTACATACATTTGTGTTTCTGCGCTTCCTGCATTCCCTCGTGCCCTCGTCAAGAATCCAGGACCATGTCACGCAGGAAAGGCACAGACAATCACACGTTTTTTAAAAAGTGTTTTCTACCCAGGGGCTGGAGAGATGGTTCAGTGGTAAAGAGCACTTTACTGCCCCTGCAGAGGATGTGAGTTCAGTTCCAATTACAGAGCCTTACAACCATCGTTCTCTGTAAATCTGTGACCGGTCTGCAGTCTGATCTATACAGTAAATTCCAGGTCAGCCAGGGCAACATGGTGTGTGTGTGTGTGTGTGTGTGAGAGAGAGAGAGAGAGAGAGAGAGAGAGAGAGAGAGAGAGAGAGAGAGAGAGGAGAGAGAGAGGAGAGAGAGAGAGAGAGAGAGAGAGAGAGAGAGAGAGGGAGAGGAGAGAGAGAGAGAGAGAGGAGAGAGAGAGGGAGAGAGAGAGAGAGAGAGAGAGAGAGAGAGAGAGAGAGAGAGAGAAAGAGAGAGAAAGAGAGAGAGAGAGAGAGAGAGAGAGAGAGAGAGAGAGAGAGAGAGAGAGACAGATTCTGTTGAAAGGATCTAGCAGCCAGAGCTCATTCTAAGAGCCCATCTCTGTGGTCCTTCTGCACCCTGGTACCCCTGCTGCCCTGCTCCCTAACTTATGATCTGCTCAAATCCCATCCTTGGTAGGGACAGGAGGGTAGAAGCTGTAATGCCTGGCCTGGTGGCTGCTAAGTGTCCTAGAGGAATCTCAAGATGGCTCCATTTTCTGTCCACTTGGTTGTCTGGGCTCTGGGAATGTCCTGGCTGCAAGGTAGGAAGAGGTTAGGTGGAAATAGGAAAGCAAATAGGAGAATAACCCACTAAGTACACAAGGGGGCTAAGCTGTCTCCTGGACTCTCTGGGCTAGATTCCTGAGGCCTTTATTGCTGGAGAAAATGAATGAAAAGACCATATGATTTGGAGTTTGAGTCTTGGCCTTGCCACATCCTAGTTGCATTATCTTGAACATGTCATTTGACCCCTCTGAATCACAGTTGCCTCATCTATAAAACAAATGTCGCCATATTATTCCCAGGCTGTGGAGATGAAATGTTATCTATGTGCCCAGCATCCATCAAATCCTCAGCCTTCTAGTTTCCTCTCACAGTCTTCTCTTCACGGATACTTCTTTTCCTTTCTAGCATAAAGAGCCTGGGGTCCTGAGGGAATCAGGGCTGTCAGGTTCTAGATTCTTGTGGATGCTCCACTCCACTCAGAAAGACTTCTTGCCTCATATCCCTCCCTCAGGCTTGCTGGGATCTAGACTCCAGCTTCCAGTGCTCCTCAATGCCCACACTTCATTAGTCGGCTGCATTCTTGCTTAGAACCTGTCTTAATTAGGGTTTTACTGCTGTGAACAGACACCATGACCAAGGCAACTCTTATAGGGACAACATTTAATTGGGGCTGGCTTATAGGTTCAGAGGTTCAATCCAGTATCATCAAGGCTGGAACATGGCCACATCTTGGCAGACATGGTCCAGGAGGAGCTGAGAGTTCTACATCTTCATCTGAAGTCTGCTAGCAGAATATTGGCTTCCAGGCAGCTAGGATAAGATTCTTAGAGCCCACACTCACAGTGACACACCTACTCTAACAAGGCCACACCTACTCCAACAGGGCCTCACACTCTAATAGTGACACTCCCTTGGCCAAGCATATTCAAACTACCACAGAATCCAGCTTAAGCAGATTGGAGCTTCCTTGTCAAGCCCAAAGCATGTTTCCAGAGAGATGTCAGTGTGTGGTGTCATTCTGGTAAGGGTAGACCCACACACAGGTGTTGGGGAGGCAGACTCAGAGGTGAAGCCTCACTGAGGATCTTTCTAGAATGTAGACCATCAGATGAGACATACAGTGCCAACGGTGCTCAGGAGACTGTTCCTCACATCATATAAGAACAGCAATGATCCAGGGGTGGTGACTTACCAGGCTCTAAGAACATAGGGACATAGTTGGGGTGAGCTGGGAGCCAGAACTGGTTTTCCCCACTCTCATCTGGAGTCCTGATGTCACCCATTGTCCATGGTGCAGCTCTTCTGGCTGTCTAAGCCCTGGGACTGGGAAGGTCAAACCTACCCCTTGCTATGCGATATCTGGACTCTAAGGCATCGGAAAGTTTGATGTGGCTGGGCTTCAGGACCTCTGGCAACGTGGTTCCAGGTGATGGACTTCTGATGGAGAGGAGGCTTTCCCAAGCATGCTGAAGTCCTTCCTCCCTTGGGCCACCATCATCACTGCTGCATTTGGAACTTGAATCTCTCTTGTGTGTGAAAGGCTGGGGTCCCTGAGGTAGAGCTACTGAGAGGTGGTGGGGCCTTTAAGAAGTGAGCTTTACAGTATTACAGAGCAATAGTGATAAAAACTGCATGGTATTGGTACAGAGACAGACAGATAGACCAATGGAACAGAATTGAAGACCCAGAAATGAACCCACACACCTATGGGCACTTGATTTTTGACAAAGGAGCCAAAACCATCCAATGGAAAAAAGATAGCATTTTCAGCAAATGGTGCTGGTTCAACTGGAGGTCAACATGTAGAAGAATGCAGATCGATCCATGCTTATCACCCTGTACAAAGCTTAAGTCCAAGTGGATCAAGGACCTCCACATCAAACCAGATACACTCAAACTAATAGAAGAAAAAACTAGGAAGCATTTGGAACACATGGGCACTGGAAAAATTTCTGAACAAAACACCCATGGCTTATGCTCTAAGATCAAGAATCGACAAATGGGATCTCATAAAACTGCAAAGCTTCTGTAAGGCAAAGGACACTGTGGTTAGGACAAAACGGCAACCAACAGATTGGGAAAAGATCTTTACCAATCCTACAACAGATAGAGGGCTTATATCCAAAATATACAAAGAACTGAAGAAGTTAGACAGCAGGGAGGCAAATAACCCTATTAAAAAATGGGGTTCAGAGCTAAACAAAGTATTCACAGCTGAGGAATGCCGAATGGCTGAGAAACACCTAAAGAAATGTTCAACATCTTTAGTCATCAGGGAAATGCAAATCAAAACAACCCTGAGATTTCACCTCACACCAGTGAGAATGGCTAAGATCAAAAACTCAGGTGACAGCAAATGCTGGCGAGGATGTGGAGAAAGGGGAACACTCCTCCATTGTTGGTGGGGTTGCAGACTGCTGCAACCATTCTGGAAATCAGTCTGGAGGTTCCTCAGAAAATTGGACATTGAACTGCCTGAGGATCCAGCTATACCTCTCCTGGGCATATACCCAAAAGATGCCCCAACATATAAAAAGACACGTGCTCCACTATGTTCATGCAGCCTTATTTATAATAGCCAGAAGCTGGAAAGAACCCAGATGCCCTTCAACAGAGGAATGGATTGTTACATCTACACAATGGAATATTACTCAGCTATCAAAAAACAATGACTTTGTGAAATTTGGTTGGAACTGGAAACTATCATCCTGAGTGAGCTAACCCAATCACAGAAAGACATACATGGTATGTACTCATTGATAAGTGGCTACCCAAATGCTTGAATTACCCTAGATGCCTAGAACAAATGAAACTCAAGACGGATGATCAAAATGTGAATGCAGATCGCTCATGAGAGACACAGCCAGAATACAGCAAATACAGAGGCGTATGCCAGCAGGAAACCACTGAACTGAGAACAGGACCCCTGTTGAACAATCAGAGAAAGAACTGGAAGAGCTTGAAGGAGCTCGAGACCCCATATGTACAGCAATGCCAACCAACCAGAGTTTCCAGGGACTAAGCCACTACCCAAAGACTATACATGGACTGACCCTGGACTCTGACCTCGTGGGTTGCAATGAATATCCTAGTAAGAGCACCAGTGGAAGGGGAAGCCCTGGGTCCTGCTAAGACTGAACCCCTAGTGAACTAGACTGTTGGGGAGAGGGCAGCAATGGGGGAGGGGTGGGAGGGGAACACCCATAAGGAAGGGGGAGGGGGGAGGGGATGTTTGCCCGAAACCGGAAAGGGAATAACATTCAAATGTATATAAGAAATACCCAATTAATAAAAAAAAAAAAAAAAAAAAAAAAAAAAGAACCCAAAGTATATCCAAGAAAAAAAAAAAAAAAAAAAAAAAAAAGAAGTGAGCTTTAATGAGAGGTATTTCGGTCTTTGGGGGTGGACCCTTAAAGGGCCTTGTGAGATTTTCTTTCTCCTTTGCTCTTCAGCCATGAGGTGAGGGGTTGTGCTGTCTCTGGTTGTATTCGGTTACATCCTCTCGTCATGATGAGTGACCACAGACCATGATGAGCCAACTGGCCATGGACTGAAGCCTCGGAAACAAAGGGGGCCAAAGTTTTTATTAGTTGACTAGCATAGGGATTTGTTACAGTAATGGTCGTACAACTGACCTAATTGGTCTGCTCCTGGGAGTGAGGGTTGAGGAAGGTCCCAATGGTCCCCATATTTGACAGAGCCTTAAGAGCTTCCCTCACTGGGTCTCCAGACTGGGGAAGCAAAGGGTTGGTAGGGGGACTTAACCTAAGGTCACATGACTGCAGCAGAGGTTGGGAGACTACATTCTGTTGTCCCATCCGTGTGCTGAGTCCCAGCTTTGTTTTCAACCTTCCCCTGAGATGCACATTTTCACCTTCTGCCGACAGTTGGCAGGGGCAGTGACCTCCCCATGTGCTGGGTAGACGTAGCTGCATTCTAAGGCATCGGTGAACCTCAAGGCATTCAGCTCTGATGCCTGTGTGTGTCAACGGAAGCTTCTTGTTCACAGTTCAACTCCAGTTAGCTGGAATTGCATATGGCAGGTGTAGAGTGGGGCAGTAACACCCTTTTATCAATGCTCAGCGCTTCCAAAGGCCCTATCCTGATCAGAAGTGGTGGGTCTGCTCTCCAGAACATTGCAAGTCCACATGAACATTCCATACAGCCTTTGTCTTGGATGGGACCCTGGCTTGGGTAGCAGTTGGCATTGCTTCCCATGAGTTTTAGGCTTGGTTAGGGGTGGGAGATATATTTCTGGCATAGGATGAAGACAAATGATTGTGGACTAACCTGAGCTCATAGCCCTGAGAAAGGGCTGCCACTTATTGGTATTGGCAGCAAGAAAGAGGAATGTCTGGGAAGACTTCGTGGAGAAGGAGTCAGAGCAAGGTGAGAGGCAGGGGGTAGGGTCTGTGGGAGACGGCGGGTGGGTCCTTGTGCCCAAGCATGCCAGGTGCAGGTGCAGAAACTCAACCCTGTTAGGTGGCCTCAAAGGGCATCGCGCACCAACACGCATGCTCTGATTTACAAAGTTCACCTTTATGAACATCTGCTTGTTTTCTCCCCTGACAAAGGAAAATAGTTTCAAACATAAATCCTGGAGTGGCTCCAGGGATGGCCCCTCCCAACCCCCCCATCCCTGACTGCAAGGCCTGAGGGGGTAGACAGTGTGCTGCTTCCTGTGTTTATCACCGCCAAGCAGGGCTCCGGTGGCAGAGCTGACAGCCTGGTCACGTGGAGGTAATATACAGAGGCTTGGGAGAGGGCCCTGGAGAGGAGACTTGGTGTTTGTCCTTCAAATACAAAGTCACTCCATTTATTTATTTATTTATTTATTTATTTATTTATTTATTTATTTATTTATTTATTTATTTGGTGCATGAGGGCAGCTGCTTACGGTTGTGCTGGGGGCAGAGGGTGAGCACAGGACCTAGAAAGGGGGTGATGGAGAGAAGCTTGCTCCTCTGCAGTGCCTTGAGAAGCGGCATCCAATGGCACCCTTGTGGTTTCAGCCTTGATGGTTGCCAGATGAGTGGCTTCGCTCGTCCGTTTATTTCCAGGACCATTCGGGAGCTTTGACTCCCGGGACCCTAGAATCCTGTACTTTTGCAGGTTCTGCGATCACATTTTAGATGTCCCAACCCAGAGTGGAAATGAGGCGGTTGATGCTGGAGATTGTGCACTCATCCCAGAGTCCTCTTTTTCTCGAGGGAGCCTTCGGTGGTCCTCTCACTGGAGCCTTTCGCGTTGGACTCACAGAGGTCGGAATTATTTCCTTCCTCCAGCAGTTTGTGATTTTTAAGCTGCATAACAGGTTCCGTGGGACGCTTGCTCCCTGTGGAGGTGAGAAAGGTTCTAGTTCTCACTAACACTCCAGGGAATCGAGGAGGGCTATGCTGCAGGAATAGAAGAGAACCCATCCGCACTCTAGTCTGCGTTAACTTCCCTTGATAGAGAGGTCCTAAAACAAAGCCCCACCCAGATATTTCTTCCCAGGCCTGAAATCCATGTGGTGAGTCTTCTGTCACAGACGAATTGCCTTCTGGGTAAACCGCCATGTGAGAAGCCTCTCTGGGGAACCTGAGGAAGCCTAAGGTTCCCCTAGATCTCTGGTTGCACTTTGAGGATTTCATTCCCAGCTCATCTGGCTTGGCTGAAGCTGGGGTGGGGTGGGGTAGGGTAGCAGCTGGAGGAGACCGTTCCTTACTTCTGGTACACTATAGAACGTGCACTCTCTGTGACTGCAGCTGGCCCCTCTGTGGTCCCTGATGGGGACCTGCCTCTTTACTTAGTGTGACCCCCAGAGGCCTTCGTTAAAAACCCTATGATAGGAATTCTCTAGGAAAATACGTACCATTAGGTGCTGTAGGCTGGGTTATCCTGTGGTAGCAAGATCCATCTCTTCACACAGGCAGAGGTCTGGTTGTTAGTTCTGCAAAATGTTCTGCTTCCAGCTTAGCTCATCCACCCTCCCACTGTAGGCTTCAGGACACCCCATGGGAAGGTGCAAGCAGGGTGTTCATTTCTATTGTAACCTGAGGCTAGGAGTGACACATATGACTTCTCCTGAGAGCTCACTGGTCAGTGCTGGATATGTGGCCTTATCCAACTGCAGAGAGGTTGGGAAGTATGGGGAAAGAGTACATATGAAATATTTGGTGAGCATGGCAGTTTCTGCCAATCTCAGACTTCCAGGGCCAGGTGACTTGGATTATTAGCCCAGGGCATGGGAAGATGGCTGCCTGGAAATGTGAAGGGTAACCTGCCCCAAAATAAGGTAACATAGATAGGAGAATATAAAAAACATCTTAGACCTACCGACTCCTCCTCATCTCATGTTATAGATGATTAACAGGTAACCTAGATAGCCATAGTGAGTAATTGCAAGTCACACAGCAATGAGGAACCGTGCTGGCCTAGCCAGGGTTCCCAGAGCCTATTAGTTCAGTACACCTATCCACACACCCTTCCACAGCCCATTCCTATGGGCAGCCAAGAGGTCAAGAAGAGTGGTAAGATCTTGCTGCTGGAACTATGTGGTTTGGGGTCCTAAGACCAGGCAGGGCCTGGCCAGCATCCTTCACCTGTCTCTATTCATCCTCGGTGTGATGGCCAATTAGTCAGTGTGCACCATTATCCCGTCTTAACAACCACTTTAGATGCAGCCAGCATGGGTATGCATGACAGAGCCACGATGGACGATGACGTTTGTAATTAGCAGAGAAATCGGGGAAGGAGAAATGGGAAGCTTTTATAGTCAAGCAAACCTCAGAATTGAAATAGCTCTGCTAATTGTGCCTGCGTGCTTATTAACACAAAGGCAGTTAGTAAATAACACCAAGTCTGGAGCTTCCTCACCCCATTGTCTCTGGGGGCTGAGACCCACCATGGAGGCGGCTTGCCCAGAGAAGCTGAACACAGATATAAGCAGAATGCTGTTCTCGCCGCTTTGCCTGCACTCTTCCTATGCCCACGGTTGTGAGGAAACTGAGGCATGGTGGGTGGAGAAATAGAGGAGATCTGGCTTTGACACATTTTCCTTGTCAATACTGGATGTTGAACCTAGGGTCTCAAACACGTTAAACAAGCATTCTATCACTTTATCTTACTAGTAGTATACTAATATGTGAATACTAATATATACTATCATTAATAATTAATTAAAACATCAAGGATGAAAGCCTTTACACTTTAGATCCGTGGTTCTCAACCTGTGAGTCACAACCGCTTTGGCAAATGTTAACCTCCAAAAATATTTACATTATGATTTGTAACAGTGGCAAAATTACAGTTATGAAGTAGCAACGAAAATAAATTTTATGGCTGGGGGTTCAGTGCAACACGAGGAACTCTATTAAATGTTATGGTTGGGGGACATTCAGCACACCATGAGGAATGGTATTAATGGGTCTCAGCCTTAGGAAGGTTGAGAACCACTGCACTAGACAAACACAAAACACTGGCTACATCCCAGCTTTTTTTCCCTTTTCCCTTTGAGGGAGGGCCTCACTGAGCCACAAAGGCCGTCCTTGAACTCTCTCTGTATCCCAGGCTGTCCTTGAGTGTGCAGTCCTCCTCCTTCGGCCTCCTGAGAAGCTGTGATTATAGGACTGTGCCACCAAGCCTGATAGGCTCTGATGTTCTTAACCGTTGGCTGAGAACAAAACTGGGGCTTTGTGTGTGGCAAGGCTTTCTCTCTGGCCTCCCGGGGATCCAGGAGGATCGTGGCTAGAATGCAGGGAGCCCGTGAACTCGGCCAGGAAGGAGTGCATCTCCATCTTCACTAAGCTTTCAGTGAAATTGAGGATTTTGTGGATGGAGGCAACCAGCTACAATAGAATTGGCAGAAGCTGGGCTTATCAGTAATAGAAATCATGGGTGTTTCTGTGCCTTATCCCAGAGGTTTAAATATCTTGAGAAACAACTTTAACTCCTCACTGTTTTCTGCAACTAGATCCTATCCTTGAAACATTTAAAAAAAAGTGACAAAAATGTGCATTTTTCTTTGAAAAGCCCACGGGGATGATGCCTGAGGAAATGGCTTCCCTTGCAACTGTATACATTGTGCTTGGTCTTTTAAAAGGCAGGATTCTGAGAGCGAGTCCACAGGTTTCACTGGACCCACAAAGGCTGACACAAGGCAAAGGAGAGCCCTCACTACCTCTGGCCAGAGACCATCCTGCATGTAGAAGGGTCCTGGCTGCCCCTGGCCCTGCTTTGTCTGGAGTCACTGGCCTGTTTCTACTCTCGTGTTGTGTGTGCTCGCTAACCACCTGCCCAGTCCGCTGCTTCTCTGGCTCATTGGCGCTCTGCTCTGCAGAGCAGATGAATGGCAGGACCTCTGCCCCTAGGAAAGCCTCCATGGATTCTCTGTGGGGAGGGACTTCCCTAGGCTGGAGCTTCAGGTTAATTCATGTATAAGTACATGTTTATGTGTGCACATGTATGTGCACGGGGAGGTCAGAGGTTAATGTCAGGTGTCTTCCTTTATCACTCTCTATGTTTTTGAGGCAGGATTTCTTTCCAAATCTGGAACTCTCTAACTCAGCTAGACTGGCTGACCAGCGAACCCCAGGATTTTCCTGGTTCTGGCTCTCCATGGCTGGGATTACAGATTCACGCTGCCAAGTTTGGCTTATTGACGTGAGAGCTGAGGATCTGAATTCAGGTCCTAAGGTGTATGTGACAAGCACGCTTGCACACAGATCCACTCACCAGGCCCTCTGGCATGGCCTTCCTGGCTGTACGGATGTGAAAACTGAGGCACAGCTCGCCCAGTTGAACGGCTTCACACTTTGCCCAAGATTACACAGTGATGGAGCTAGGAGCCAAATGCTAGCTCTCTCCGATACCAGAGGCAGAGCTCTGACTCCCAGAGCTGGGGCGTGGTGTGTGAGGCAGTGCCCGGGTAGGCCTTGTACAATGCAGACACTAGCATAACAGAGGACAAACCCTGACACAGGTGCATCGATGCTTCTGTTGATGAGCTGAAGTCTCCCTGCTGCACAGCAAGGGTGCGGACACAGTTTGCAATTCACTGGGCCTGACAGCTTCAACATTCTTCATGCCTAGGAAAACGCGAATGATACGTATTATTTCGTACTTTGCAAATAAAAGTGAGACTTTATTAATACCTTTATGTCACAGCGTCAGAGTCACATAATTCTAAATCTTATAAAACGTGGAGGCACCTGTTGCTAAGTGACTTGGATGTCCAGCTATGTGGTAGGGCTAGACCGGGAGCTGCCAAGGATAGGTCCAGCTTCACACGTGTGTCCCCTGGGCCTAACACAGCTGGGGCAGCTCAGGAAAGGCTGTCCAGTGAGCACGATCTGATCAGAACCATTGCCATCTGGTTGGTTCTAGCCTGTGGGACAGGGAGACTCCCTAGAAAGTGACTGTGCTGTTTTGAGTGTGAATTGTCCCCCATAGGCTCATGTATTTGGTCCCCAACTGGTGACACTATTTTGGAAGGTTGTCAAGGTTTTAGGATCTGGAGTCTCGATGGAGGAAGTAGATTACTATGGGTAGGCCTCGAGGTTCTACACTGTGTCCCCACATCCTGTCCATTTTTCTGCTTTCTGTCTGGTCAAGCTGAACCCCAGTTGCCCCAGCTGTAGATGCCCCTCCAACAGCTGTCCCTGTTATGCTGGAGAGTACCCTCAAACTGTTGCATGTAATTTAAAAATGCACACTTGCTTCTTGCCCGATGCCCACAATGACCTTCTCACTCAGCTCCGCCAATCCTCTAATGACCGCCCCGTAGCTGTGCCCTTTCTCCTGCCCACCTGAGTGGCCGTGGATGGAAAACACCAGACAGCCTTAATATTTTAAAACCAGCCAGATAACACAACTGCTGGGTGAAGAATATCCTGCCCCATCCTCCTTAGCCTCCATAGCCTGCTGTTCAAGGTTCACATAACCTCCTGAGTAAAATGAGGCTGGGAAGACTTGGGGACAGCAAGAATCAGAGGGCTACCATCCTTCCCACTTACAACTACCCAAAGTAAGGATGGCATTTGTCAGCTTCCCTTGCAGCTAGCTACATCCATAAGACTTAATTAACTCTGGATCAGTGATGGAGGCAGACATAGTGTGCACAGCTTTCAGGAGGTGTCCGTAAAGAAACCGGAGTGCATTCATCTTCCTGCTAGCCGCCATACAGATGTAATGACTAGTAAGGGAGCAGCCACACTGGGCCATGATGTGCAGTGAGGAAGGAAGCTGTGGAACAGCAAAGTGATTGAAGATCAACTCCCTGATGGGAAGGTACCAGAACAGTGCTGGGCCTTCACTGGAAACGTTACTGTGAAAGTTCACTGACTTAAAGAGCTTCTTGCCTTGCTCAGTGACTGGGACTCAACCTCTCTGTTAGCAGCTGCTGTGGTATATAGTCTAACCTGAGGGGGGCAGGGTTGGATATAAAGGAAGAAGGCTGGCACTTCAGTCCTGACAGAAAGTGGGGTTCCTCTTTCCAGAAGTTGAGTACTGAGTGAAAGGGAAGATTGTTTGGGGTATGGGATGTAGAGAAGATGCCATTCTTGGCTTGGCCAGTTGTGTATCAAGTGCTCTTGGGTGACTCTGTTTCCTCATCTGAGGAGCAGGAACAAGGGCCCCTCCTCCATGGGGCTGGGAGAATGAGAGTTGATGTGCACAAAGGGCCTGACTGAGGCAGGTGCTCTGGGATCATGGGTTTGGAAACCAGGGACCTGAGCCCTCCCTGGCTGAGAGTCCCATCATGGTTCTTCCTGCACCCTCAGAGCTGGAGGACCCAAGTGATGGTCTGAATCAGTAGGGAATTCTGTGAGAATGGGGAGACCGGAAGAACCGAAGGAGCACAGGGGAGGTGGGCCTGTTAGTTAGAGGCAGGGCATGTGTGCGTGCGTGCGTGCGTGCGTGCGTGCGTGCGTGTGTGTGTGTGTGTGTGTGTGTGTGTGTGTGTGTGTGTAGCTGAGGTAAGAGATCTGGATGAGATCAGAGTCTCAGTATGAGGCAGTGGTACTTCCTGTTGTGAATGACTCCAATTAAGCACAAGGTCACAGGAGAGTTGGTCAGAGAACAGGCCCCAGAACCAAGCCCTCTTGGCCAGCCCCATGAGAGGGTCCCCCCACACCTCCAGGCCACCGCCCCAGCTCCCTCTTCCCAAAGCCTGTATTTCCCTGGTTAGGATGCTAATGGAGGGAGGAAGTGGGGGAGCTGTGGAGCCAGAAAAACACCAGGATGGGGAGCCAGTGGCTAATTAAAGGCTCCGTGTCAAAGAGGAATGCCAAGTAGGTAATTTCCATGCCATTTGAATAATGGGAAAAACGTTTACCATCTCTCAAGTTTGCTTATTGAACAGAGAGGAAGAAAGAAAAGGGAGGGGGGAAAGGGTTGGAGGGGTGGCCACATGCTGTTGAGGAGGTTGGGGGAGGGGAGGAGCAAGAAGAAGGAGGGAGGCGCAAGTGTGAAGGGAGCCTTTTTGTTATTTTGGTCTTTGTCTGCCAGGGACTTGAAAAAAAATGGGCTAGCGAAAGGATAGCTGAGATGCAAGATCTCAGCAGAGCTTAGGAAAACCCTCATGTGTTTTAGTGCCCTTGACAGTTGGCAAAGGTAACCCACATCCTTTGCCTCCCAGAATCCTTTGCCTTTCATAAGATGGGCTGTGAGGTGGTGGTGATATTGGTGGTGGTGTGGTGGTGGTGGTAATGGCTGGAATGATTTGAGGTGACCAAATGAGCTTCTAGGGGTAAGAATGAATTGCACAATGCCACATTTGTTCATCAATCGATTGATTCAGCCATTCAACAAAAGCCATTTGTTAAGGACAGACTGTGTTACCCGGCCTAGTGACATGTGAAAAGAGCCAAGGGAGTATTAGCCATAGCCTTGCTCCCGGGAAATTAATTCTACAGAGAATGAAGGACAGGTAGAACCATCCGTTGCTAGGTGTGTGAGTGCCAAGAACAGTGAAGAGCCTAGCCTGCTGTGGTGGTCTCTGCAGAGGGATAGCCTTTGAGGTAAGAGTTTAGCATGGGGTTTGTTAGATGCTGAGGGGAAGAAATGTGTTTCAGGCTGAGGGAATGGCATATGTGGAGGCATGAAGTCTACTGAGGGCTTCTCTTTTCCAGAGACTAGTGAGGGCTTACTGTAAGAGGTGGGTCGTACTCATGGGGTAGGGCTAGGTTTGGAGGAGACAGTGAGACTACAGAGGCAGGTGTGGACCCACTGTGGAGGCCTTGTAGACTTTATCTTCAGGCCACGGTAACCCAGATAGCTGCCAGATGGTACTGAAGGATACAGAGTATTGCAAGTATAGGAGGTCTCTCTGGAGCTTCTCTGGGACCCAGGCTTCCCCAGGGCCCTCAGTTGGGGCCTCTGAGCTCCTCTAGGCTCTGGGCCCCCAGAAACAGGAAGCTGGGTGGTGGACAGAGAGTCCCTGTGGGTCTGGCTTCCCCTCCATGGCACTGACTACTGTTGTGGTAAAATTAAAATAAAATGCTTTCTTTTATTCCACACTAGGTCCGGCACCTTGGTGCCCCAAGTCATCTGTTAGATCTCTTCATCTCAGTCAGCAAAGCGTCTCACCCGCTTAGCTCCAACCCATATCACACTGCCGATGGCTACTCTCTGAGCCTGGCAACAATCTCTCTACCCATCTAGTTCCCAAGGCAGGTTGCCACCGTGCCAGACAAACACATCCCAATTCCATGGTGGTCCAGTGTCTCCAGCCACCACACACTCTCTTGAATTCAATTAAATTGTCACGTAAAGAACACACAACACCAATAGCCTCTGATCCAATTGATAAGATATAACTGCCCACCTAGACATTCAAAGCCCTGTACACATCCATCCCTTAAGAACATTCATAACAACCTGTAAATGTGCAGAGAGGAATCTTAACATCCGTCTCCACGTTCTCTCGGCTGCTTCTCCTCCCTCGCTCCAGTTTCCTCCTCCTCCTCTCTAAAACTTTTCTCCTGCCCATCCTTTCTTCTCGTCCAATGACAGGCCTCGTTCTATCTTGTACCTGCCTTCACCTGCATACTGACATCATCCTACAGACTACTTCTCCTTTTTACTGCAGCCAGATACCAACCTAACCAGAAAAATCACTCAAAGGAGAGATGGATTTTGGCTCATGGTTCAGGCTTCATGGTGAGGAAGGTGTGGCAGCAGAGGTAGCCTACACTGATGGCAGCAGGAGTGTGGGGCCTGCCTGTTCACATCTCCACAGATCAGGGAGCACTGGCATTCCATGGGCTCCTCCCCGCCCTCTTTTCTTTTTACTCAGCATGGAAATCCAGTTGGTGACTCCCACACTCAGGGCGGGTCTTTCCCCTGCAGCTCATAGTCTCTGGAAATGCCCCACCTCCCAGAGCTGTGTCTCCTAAGTGATTCTAAATGCAGCCAGGTTGACAATCGAGTCTATAGCAGCATCCTGCTGTCTGAATTTCTGATACTCTGACCTGGAGAACTGCCTCTCCTAGGGGTAGCTGACACTTGGGAGACGCCAACCACATGAAAATCCATATTCTGCCCACCTGCTTTATGGGTTTCTTCTACTCCAGCGCTAGGAACCTAGACATGGTCCCTCAGCCTAGGCCTCACTGACACAATTCGAGCAAGGTGTACCTCAACCTGTCTGCTTTGTGGTACCCATGCCTGTTTTTGGGGGGCCCACGGGAGTTCTCGAGACTTCCCCTTGCTCCATATTAGACTTGATGCTGCCCTGTGCAGCTGTGCGTGTCATGACACACTGTTCCCTCGAGACCGGTGACAAGCTGTCTTTTCAATGGCAGTTGTCTCCTCACCTGCTGGCCTCCCACCTGAGTAAAGCACTACCTATATTAGTTACTTACCGATGCTTTACAAGCCCAAAATGGTGTCTTCCAATGACAGCAAACATTTGCTGACACTGGTGACTTTTTTTGGGTTAGAACCGTGGAGATGGCCCAGCTATGGCCCCTGGCTCAGAGTTTCTCATGAAGTCCCAGATGGTATGCTGGCCTAGGGCTGAGGCCATCTGAGACTTCTCCAGGCTTAGAAACCCTGCTGTGTCTTAGTTAGGGTTTCGACACCATGACCAAGGCAGCTCTTATAAAGAACAACATTTAATTGGGGCTGGCTTACTGGTTCAGAGGTCCAGTCCAGTATCATTAAGGCGGGAGCACGGCAGTGTCCAGGTAGACATAGTGCAGGAGGCTCCAAGAGTTCTACATCTTCATCTAAAGGCCACTAGGAGAAGACTGACTTCCAGGCAGTAGGATGAGGGTCTTAAAGCCCACACGCACAGTGACACACTTACTCCAACAAGGCCACACTCATCCCAACAAGGCCACATCTCCTAATAGTGCCACTCCCTGGGCCAAGCATATTCAAACCACCACACCCTGCATCAATATGCCCAGCTTCACAATGGCCTTATCTACCTGACTAGCAAGACAGTATTTGGAGGAGCTTGGGTCATCATCTCAAGGACCTCTCTGAAGCCATTTAAGTGTCTTCACAACCTGCTGGCTTTCCCTAGAGTGAGAGGGGACAAGACAGAAGTAGATGATCCACCAGTGGCCTAGCAGTAGCTGATTTGCCGGTGGCCTAGCAGTTTTGTCACCCATTGATGGAACAAAACACAAGAGGACATGAGTACCCAAGGATGCCACCCCAAGGACGCCACAGCCTTCATCCTAGAGAAAATCAGAGTGGCCTTGCAGCCGGACTGTGATGTGAGGTAGCCTGTGCACCTCCAGCCTGCTGAGCATGCTCTCTGTGGTCTAGGAAGGGCTCAGCCTGCTTTGCCGGACCGGGCATGCGCTCCTGGCAGTTACAGACTGCTGCAGCTCTCCTTTCCCATATTTAATCCCATTGCTTCACCTTCTTCAATAACTGCAATTCCCAGAGGGCTTTGCAGCAAGCAATTTGCATAACTGACCAAATAAGCACCATTCTTTGCTTTAAACTAACTCCCAGCTTGAAATTTTCAATGAGCTTCTGTGTAAGTCAGCCACTGTGGGGCATCTCTTTCCTGTGCTATCTCCAAATCACCTCTGGGTTGGCGGGGCAGTGGAACAGGGACTGGAGTGAGCTCTGCTCACTGCCCTGAGAGTACCAAGTCCTGTACTCTGATTCCCAGTGGCCAGTGTGGCTGGTCCTCTCTATTCTCCTCAGAGTCCCTCTGTGGGACATGTTGGGCCATCTTTTGCCGTGCTTGAACTTTCCAAATAAAAGCCAGTGAGAGTCTAAGGTTCCATAGCCACAGTACTGTGGTGGTGAGGGGTAGGATAAGGTCTCTCAGCCCCCATGCTGAGTTCATGAACTCCCTATGAAGCATATCCATGGGTGACCATGGTAGTTCCACATTGTGGCCTCCACTTATTCTTCCTGACAGGCAGGGCAGATGACAGGAAGACAATGTGGGGAAGAATTGGGGGAGGAAGTGGTGTGCACTAGCCAGACCTCATGGGAAGTATGTATGCACATATGTGAACCTACACATACATGCAGAAACACACACGCACACACATGTGTACACACACAGGAAGGGGGTGAGCAGGGGGAGTGTTAGCAACAGGTAAGGAGCAGATCCTACCCCTGCGAGGCTCTCGAGGCTGGCAGAGGCATAGAAGGGCTGGTGGACACGGCCACCGCTAGTGTTGTTCTGTTGGGTCCTGGAGTTGTCACGGTCCCTGAAGCTGAGAAGCCAGATGAGGGGACTGGAAAGCCCTCTCCTGGCCCCATCCATCCCTGTAATTTCTCGCCTTCCTTCCTGGCCCTTCCCCTCCCTTAATTGCCCTCCATCACGAGTTAACATCAGGAAAACTAATTTTGATCTTGGTGTGAGAAAACCTTAATCCCAATTGAAAAACAGAAAAGAGATCGGTTCATGCTGGGAATATCCTGCAGGTGCCTGCAGGGGGATGGCTTCTGAGTCAGGAGAGGATTGAATTTCTCTCCTCATCAGGTTAGAGCATCTCTGCTCCAAGGTCTTTCTGCGTTGGTGGCATCAGATGGCAGGGAAGGGGGTGGTGCCTGGCTTGTGGCTTTGTGTGTGGTTCTGTGTTCTGGTGTGGTGGACCACTGGCCGGGGCTCAGAGCCAGGTTCATAACAGTCTTGGAAGCTGGGCCTGGATGACACTTAACCCTAGGTGCTGCCCATAAACTAGAGGAGCAGGGGAGAGGTCTTGCCCTCACCCCTAGCTCTGATGCCAACCCCTCAAGCAGCTGGCAGGGGCAGGCCCCCTAGGGAAGCCAGACTCACCACCTGCAGTGGGCTGGGCTGTGGATGAACAGTGACACTAATTGGGGAGCAGGATCCCTGACGTCCTGATTTCCTGTCTTGACTGCCTGTTCCAACAAAAAGGCTTTGTTTGACCTGGCTCAGAGACAGCATCTTGTCAGAATCTTCTTGTCTCCTTCTAAGAAGAAAGGACCCCCCACTCCCTGTCACTATCTGGTAGTCAAGGACAGGGGATTGGAGGGCTCCTAGAGGGCCATCAACTTGCTATGTAATCTTGACAATGTTGCCTCGGTTCTCTGAGTCTTAATGTCTCTACCCATGAAAAACAGAGAATTAGGTCATCTATCTTTCTTCCCCCCCCTCCCATCTGACTGTCCAATGGGTTGAACCCAGGGCCTAATGCACACGAAGCAAGAGCCGGACCACTGATCTACAGCCCCAGCTGTCCTGTTACATTTTATTTTGATAGAGAGGGTCTCACTAAGCTTCCCAGACTAGCTTTGAACTCAGGATTCACCTGCTTCAGCCTTTGGAGTAGCTGGATGCCAGGCTGTACCACCCACTCTGGCTTCCTTTCCATGGTTAGAATGAGTATTTTAGAGGGTCGTAGGAAGCAAAGGTCTGGTCACCCCTGAAGCCAGGCTACCGAGGTGGGAGATGCCCTCCAGGAGACAGGGATTTATGCTAGAGAGATGCTATTTACGTGTGCTTTACACTTTCTTCAAATGTGGGAATGTCCTGCCATGCCACCATCTAGTGTGGGGCCCTGGCCCTGGCTAGGTGCTTGGTTGCCATCTCCAGGGTCTTTGGAAGGCACCATAGGGACTTGATTGCAGCCCTTTGTCTTTGAGGGTGACTCAGTTTGTTCCTCTGCCTGGAATGGCATGATGTAATCGACAGTGGCTACTTCCTAAGAGCAGCTAAGCATCCCATTCAGAATCACAGTGGAGGTAGTGTTGCCATGCCCAGGACCTCAGCTAAGGGACAACCTACCAACCAAGAGTAGGGGCACACCCCACAATTTGCTAGAATGAGCCCCAGATCCAGGCGTGCATGGATCAGGGCTCCCAGGAGACCCAGAGAACAAGGGCAACAAGAAGACCAGTCCTGGAACTATCTCCCATGGCTGCCATGCTTGGGGTGGACTCTGTAGGTCCATTGTGACGTCAGATCAGTGAGCGTGCAGACATCTTCAGGGCTGGGGCTTCCCACAGGCTGAATTTTGTGAGTGAGTGCGTCTCCTCTGGGTGGGGTGAGAAAACCAAGCAGGCAGGCCCCAGGTGGCTTACTCCTCATGCACTCCTGGCCTCTGGGGCTGGTGTTAATAATTTGTAAGGAACGATGTCACCGGAGTGGGCTGTGCTGTCAGGATCTGTGTCTTTAAGGACCTGATTCATTCTATTTGTCTTTTGCCTGCTTTACAAGTGAGGACATTGACATTTGGAGAGGAGCAGAACCCTGCTCAAGGTCATAGAGAGTCTAGGACCAGCATGGAGGTGTAACAGCACCAGACTGGGTGGCACAAGTCTGGCATCCCAGTTACTTTCTGGGTCTGGAAGAGGAAAATTCGACTCCCAGGGGCTTAAACAATTATGGATTTTCTTCCTTGCATCAAGGAAGCCAGGCACAGACTGAGGAAAATGACCACACAGAAGCTCAGTGATGGCCGATGTCTTCCTGTCCTACGTTCTTCAACCATCCTTAGCTTGGGTGTTTGTTCTCATGGCAGAAGATGGCTGCCACTACTCCAGAATCAACCCGATGTTTCCAGACAGGATGAAGAAAGTGTGAATGGGCAGAGGTATTTTTGTTTGTGTTTTCGTTCGTGGAAAGGTGGCACCGTGAGGCTTCTCCCCACTTGCTTGAGGCTAGAAATGAATTACATGTGCTTACTCCTGGTTGCAAGACACTCAGGGAAGAGAGATGGTGGCTCCTTGGGTAAAGCTAGCCAGAAAAGACAGTGAATACCTTTCCCACTAGGGACCCTGTCTTGCGTTTACTCCGCATTCCAGAGCTGTGGGATGGAGTGGAAAGCCCCACAAAACTGTTTGGTTTAGGGGCAAAAGCGTTGCTTGACAAAGACCTGCACCCAGGGTGTGTGGGGACATAGGACTGGCTTAGAGTGCACAGTCGAAACCCTGGGGCTAATTCTAATTCTCCTTCCTCTGAACAGCTCACAGCCCCTAATGAAAACATGTGTAAGAAATCTGCAGGGTTAATTTTGCTGGAAAAAAATTCCAATAAAGCTCCATTAGATTTTCGTGTTAAATTAATGTAATGGATGCTTAAAAGCCATGCTAATTAGGATTTGTTATTAAGGAGAATGTCAGGTGGATGGGACTTGGCCCGCAGCTGACACTTTCCACATACAATCTATGGGAGGCGGCCTTGTCGTGATCTGCAAACACTGCATTGTCTGGCCCCAGTGCCCAACTCATGTCTGGAATGTTTGTGGCCATTTAAGTTCATTGTCTGACTCTGGAACATTCTCTGCACTGAGATGTCAGAGAACCAACCGTTGGGGTTTGTTTTTGCATGTTTGTACTTTTCCCATCTCCAGGGATTACCAGCAGCTCGGAGTGTGGCACAGGAGGGTGGGGCTCTTAGGTAAGGATCTAATGACCTCCCCACCCCTTCTCTCTGTGAAGGAAGATCCACAGGTGCAACCTGTTGAGAGTCTCTGTGAGTAGTCACAGCTACTCGGAGTGCAGTGTTGTAGCAAACATACTGCCTGGCACTTGGGGGGAAACTAGGGGCTCTTGGGAAGCTGCAAGTCAGAAGTGGCTGGGGAAGCTGGGTACGATGGCACAAACCTGTAATCCAAGTACTCTAAAGTGGAGGCAGGAGGATCAGGAACCTAGGCTACACCAGACCCTGCATCAGAAAGAAAAAGAAAACGTGGCTGATGCAGCATTCCCTGGGAAGAGTCAGGCTTACCATGCATACGTGTATCTACACATCCATGCATCTGCATCCATCTGCACACTCATCTATTTATTCATCCATTCATTTATTCATCCATCCACCCATCCACCCATCCATCCATCCATCATCCATCATCCATCCACCATCTATCCATCCATCCATCCATCCATCCATCCATCCATCCATCCATCCATCCATCCATCCATCCATCCATCCATCCACCCATCCATCCACCCACCCACCCATCCACCCATCCATCCATCCACACATCCATACATCCACACATCCATACATCCATCCATCCACACATCCATCCATCCATCCATCCACACATCCATCCATCCACACATCCATCCATATATCCATTCATATATCCACCCATCCATCATTTCTCTGTATCCTGGGCCAGCTTATCCCTGGGGCTCAAGGGAATGAGCCTTTCCCTGAGGAACTGTCCCTTACCTGTATGGCTGAGAGGGTGGGAGATGCTGTAGGGCCACTCTTTTAGGATCCTGTCACCTTTCTTTCCAACCTACAGGGGTGCTTAACCCCTCTAGAAGGGATCGGGGTTTTTCTTTGAGGTCCCAAATGCTCAGGTTTGGGGCAGATTCCATGATATCCTCCAGGGACCCAGGGAAAACAATTTTTCATGGCCTGGGCTGCAGGTTGGGACAGGTAGGGAATCCTGGGAGACTGGGTAGTCATCTGAAGGCATCTCTCAGTCCTAAAGAGGGAAAGAAGGAAAGGGCAGGGGCCTTCTCCATCTTCCCTCAAGACCGACCAGCCATCAGTGAAGCAGAAAGCTTTAAAAATTCCAGAAGAATTCTGAAACAAACCCAACAGTCACTGGGATGTAATGGCAGGGAGAGGAAACAATTCCTGGGGACAGAGGACAACTGAGAAAGTCAAGGGGCTTGAAAGTAGAAATTGGGGACAACATGAGGAAGAGAGAGGCAGGGAGAGACAGAGAGCTTGTCTTATGGGCATCTGGAAGTGGAGTTCGGTCTGGACAGGGAGGGAGGAAAGGCCATATCCCAGGATTTGCTCCAGCTGTCTAGGTGTGGTCACCCTACGTGCTCTTCTGCCTTAGTGCAGAGGTAACAGATACTCCCTGAAGCAGTGCCTTGCTCTCCTTCTCATTCTTTTCTGCAGAAGGCAGCCTTTCTTAGGTTTTAGTTAACTCCTTCAGGAAGTGGAAGAAGCCCTTTGGGAGTGTTTCCCAGGCAAAGAGACAAGAAGATGATCTTTGTGAATGAGAAAGACCCCTCCCAGCACATGGACTTCCAAATCTCCACTCATTGTACTTTGCTACTGTAGAAGGTCTTAGCACTCTGAAGTCTTTATGTGGAGATCTGAGACATGGGATGCTTTAGATAACTTGGTTCCTCCCTCCAGTAACTGTTCCCAAGAAAGCATCAAGGACTTCAGACTCAATCAGTGCTGATGTTTGGCACCTGGACAGGGAGGTATCTAGCAATTCAGAAGAAGTGGCCCTCTGGATCCAGTTCTCTTTGGAGCTATTCAGCCCTCAGTCCTTTCTGCACAGCTCCTGGTTCATAAATTCTCTAGTCCTCATAGCTGGGAGGTGAGACTTGTTTGAGAATTCCCAGGAGTCATTGTGACCACCTCCAGCCCCTATTCGTAGGTCAAGAAGGGAAGAGCAGAGGCTCAGGGCCTGTCAGAAGGGCTCAAGCTAGGTATGTAGAGACCAAGCTAAGCACTTGACAAAGATGAGAGTGGGGGTTGAGTCTGCTCCCTCCCCTTAAGGGCTGGGACTCTCCATGGAACACTTGGAACAGAGCCTTGAAGCTTCTTTTTCACCCCACTACCCCCACCTAAAAAAGATTTAGGAGCTGGAGAGATGGCTCAGCAAATGAGAGCACTGGATGTTCTTCCAAAGGTCCTGCGTTCAATTCTCAGCACCCCTATGGTAGCTCACAGCCATCTGTAAAGGGATCTGACGCCCTCTTCTGGCATGAACCATATAGACACTCGGAACTTTCAGACATTAAAAAAAAAAGATTTATTTTCATTTTATATGTATGGGTATTTTGCCTGCACATATGGTTGTGCACCTCGACTCAGGTGTGTCCAGAGTGCAGAAAAAGACACCAGATCCTCTGGACCTAGAGTAACAGAGGGCTGTGAGTAACCCTGTGGATGCTGGGAACTGGACACTGAGTTCCCTGCAGGAGCAGACAGTGCTCTTAACTGCTGAACCCTCTCGCTGGTCCCCGTAAGCCCCAACTCTTTCTTGATGCCAGAACTCAGATACCAGCAACCCTCTGAGGCCAGCAGGATCCTGTCTGCCCCAGGATTGAATCCTGATGTCTTAAAGTAGAATGTACTGACCATGTTCCCTCTGCCGTCGCCGCCGTATTCACAGGCCATGCGGTCACTGCTGTAGCCACTCAACCGTTACTTTAGTTTATAATTTACAAACTTGCAGCAGCAAGACGGCTCAGCAGGTAAAGGCACTTGCTTTGCAAGCCTAATAACCCTGAGTTCTATCCTACCTAATGGTTGAAGGAGAGAACAGACTCCTACAAGTCATTCTCTGACTTCCACACGGGCACCGTGGGACTCTGCACCCTGCTATGCACACAAAATAAATAAAATGTAACTTTAGAAACTAAAAACATTATACACTAAATTTTATAGTTGAGAATAGCTGCAGTGCAACAAGCCAGTAGTAGTTGTTTATAACACATACCTAGATGGCGCGTCTGGGTGCTAATAAAGCTTATTTACATAAGCCAGTGGAGGTCAGATCCAGTGAGCCAACCATGCTTTACCAACTGATCGTTATCTCCTGGGTCTCAGCTCCCACATCCAAAAACTGGGGGCTCATGTTTCCCCTGAGGTAAGACAGATCATCAAAGGAGTTGGTTTAAAAGGAAAACCAAGGGTCCCAGTGCTCAGGAGAAGAGAGGTACCTCACTCTGCCTCTTGCCATCTCTGTGGGACATTGGGAAGGTCACTTAGCTTCACTGGGCATCATTTATCTCCTTTGTAAAATGGGATGCTAAGACCCATGTCCCATGATGTGCACGGATTAGGTGACAGCACAGACTGCATGCTCAGTGGATGTTATCAAAGAGCAGAGTCCCTAGTCCCTGTCATCTGCCTGTTGCTGGACTTTTGGTATATCCTTTCCCTGCTCCAGTGCCCATGGGCCCAGGAACCCTCCGGGACACGTGGGATGTGAACCCTCCATATATGGTCCCTCCCTTTCCCACCCAATCCCCACCCCCCACACCGCCACACTGCTTCCCCATTTAACAGAACGAGTAATTAACAATGTTAATTCTAATCTCATTTGCTAATGAAGGCAGTCTAATTGCACCATAATTGGCAGCAGCAGCAGCAGAAAAACACAAAATAAACCCTGCGTGTGTAATTCAGTTTAACTTCTTTATAATTACCTAGGGGGCCCGGACTGGGTGGCTGGGATGGGGGTGGGATGAGGAGGTTGGGGGATTAAGAGCAACCCCTGAGAGTTGGAGATGGGGTTTTAAAAACCCTCTCCTCAACGGGCTCTAACCATTCTTCCAAGACCCTTGGGACAAACCTGTTTCCCTCTGTTCTCCCTCCTTCTTTGGAAAGGGTGTTCCCCTGCAGGTGGATCTCTGGGTCTCTGGGTCGTTCTGGTTTTACTGTATTGGGTTTTCCTCCAGGTGGGCCTCTGCAGGAGGGAATGCTAGCGTCAGTTGTGGCCCATCTGCTTGCCTCTCCAGCCTCACCTGAGATCCAGTCCTTAGCTCTCAGACCTGACCTTAGGTTCTAGCCTTTAAGGATTGGTCTCTGAAACATTAGGTTTCCATTTAGAATACCCCAATCCCGAAACCTCTAGGAGCCTTCAGGGTACTGCACAAGCAGACCTGATCTGGTCCTCTTAATTCACTTCAAGTGGGAGGAGGCTACTTAGGTAGGCATCCCATAATTCCACACATGCCTCTGTGCCTGTGTTTTATCACCAGGTGTTTTTTCTTTTTTCTTTTTTCTTTTTTCTTTTTTTCTTTTTTTCGGAGCTGGGGACCAAACCCAGGGCCTTGCGCTTGCTAGGCAAGCGCTCTACCGCTGAGCTAAATCCCCAACCCCAGGTGTTTTTTTCTTAAAGTTTTATTTTTATTTTAAAATTTTCTCTCAGTGGTGGGATTTGTGCCCACGCTTGCAGGTGCCTGGGAGGCCAGAAGAGGGCGCCAGATCACCCTGGACCTGGAGTTACAGTTATCAGACAGGGTGGGTGCTGCAAACTGATCTCTGCCCTTCTGTAAGAAGTACTGGCTTTCAACTGTTGAACCATCTTTTCAGCTCCAAGATGAATTTTATGTAAAAAAAATGTGCAGTCTCTGGCATCAAATAGGTGCTTGGCCTTCCTTTTGTAGAATGACAGGTAGGTGTCTGTGGAGAAGGTTCTGGAAGGGAGGGGGCTATTGAAAGCCTTGGGCGAGCTATAGTTCTGGTTTAGTCTGCTCTGTGCTCAGGACCTCTCTTTGTGAAACCAGAGGCTTGTACTTCATCTCTGTGTGTGACACTTTTCATATTGTCACAGGAGAGAGGGAGGGAGGGAAGGAGAGGGAGAGGGAGAGGGGGAGGTTAAATCCCAGGCCTCTCATCTTTGGAAGTGAAGCTTTACACCTCAGGCTGCACCCCCTACACCTCGACCTGCCCCTCCCCTTCTCCTCCCTCCCCTTCTCCTCTCCTCTCCTCTCTTCTCTCTCTGAGCATCTAAGTCCACACCTTCTCTAAACCCTAACAATCGCCTCCGCTTTTGACCCACAGCAACATCGCAACAGCTTCCACTGCCTCGTTTTGGAAAGAAATGAGTACCAAGGTATTTGCTCTGCTTAAGGGCCAATCATTTCCATAGCAACCAGCTGAGGCTTAGGCTAAACTACAACCTGCTCCGGCTTAGGGGTGATGAGAAGGGACTTAGCTAGTTTGGGGTTAGAAAGCATTTGGTGCCCTTCTTCTGAGCCTGTAGCCCTCACTGCAGGAGACTTGGGTGCCTGGTCAAGGTGTGTTCAGTGGATCACGTGGTCCTTTGGTTTTGGTTTCTTTCCCTGTCTCACCTAGGGGCACCACAGGAATCTGGGCGTTCCTCGCCCCCTGCCTTCCGCTTGGCTCCTCCTCCACCTAAATAGGCTGTTCCTTATTCCACACTGCTACTTTCCCTCGCTTATGCCCTTATGTGGAAGCCAGCAAACCTGAGATTACCTAGAGAAAGTTGAATGCCGAGCAGTTCCCAAGTCATTTGTGTAAAAGAGGAGTTTTTGCATTTCATTACAGATGGTTGTGAGCCACCATGTGGTTGCTGGGAATTGAACTCAGGACCCCTGGAAGAGCAGCCAGTGCTCTTAACAGCTGAGCCATCTCTCCGGTCCCTAGAGAGGAGTCTTTCTGCTGTTTTTCATATCTTTTTTTTTTTTTTTTTTAAATCCTCATTGTTCTGAGATTTCCTAATAAAGTGTCTCTAGTATTAGGTACTACCCAATGAAACCGCAGAGCCTAGGTTGTATAGATGTTTTCCTAATTGTCTTTGTGGTAATGGTCACACTTCTGCCTCCTCTCTCTCTCTCTCTCTCTCTCTCTCTCTCTCTCTCTCTCTCTCTCTCTCTCCTGTTAGCTACTCAATGGGTCTCCTGGATGTTTCTGAATTTCCAATCATTTCCTCCCGTCTTTCACTCCTATTCTTTCTGATATACGTTCTACTCATTTCCTAGATAGACTTCTCCAGCCCTTAAGTGGAATCTTTTCTTTTTGTTTAATTCCAAGACTTAAGAGGAGATTCTTCCTGGCAGTGTGTGTTTGTTGATACTCTGAGGGACTGCCCTTCTTCCTCAGATGCCTCTCTTGTTCCTCTGAGGTTGATTTTCAGCATTTGACATGTGCTGCTGGGCCAGGCTTTCCTTTTTGTCGCTAACTTCCTCCCAGATGCTCTGGGTATCTGGGCACTCCATGTGCGGGGGGCCTGGCGTGTACCGAATAAGGGGGGGGCAGTGGAAGGCACTGCTCTGGGTCTGTTCTTTCTCACCAGAGAGCCTCTACCTCCACACCCCAGCACAGCAGGCCTGGTTGGAGATGGAGAAGCTTCAAGGACTTGAGCAGAGAGGTGAGGCAGGAGGTACCGAGGGCTTTGCTTAAAGCATTTGTTTGCATTCTGGATTTGAAAGCCTCAGACCGACTTCTCTTCTTCCCCTCTGCCGGAGGGTCCTCTGCTTCATATGCTGGCCTCTATGGTACACAGCTATTTTTACCCTGCCTCTGGTGCAGCCCTTGCTCTCAGTCAGACATGCCAGCCTGACCCTGGGCTTGCTTCCCACTGGTCACTCGCTTTCTAGCTGCCTCTAGTCCTCAAGCAGCCGGCCACCCGCTTCTTAGCATCTAAATCTGTTTTCAGGAGAAACCCTGTCCTTGTAGGCAACAAGGGAGAGATAGAAGATGGCTTTCTCTCAGTTATGTGCATCCGTGTAGAGTCTGCATGGTCGGGCCTCACAGAGATCTCCACAGGAGTCCTGGCTTCTAGGTAGGGAAGGACAATGTCTCTGCTACAATGGTCAGCAGTGGGAACCTGCCTCTGTAAGCATCGTTCACGCAAGTGAACTAGGTGGCCATGGAAGTGAGGTGTGCCCCGTCCCCCAGCTCCTCTGCTTCCCCATGTTCCCCACATGGAGTTTAATGAGAAGCAAAATGCCGTGGGCACAGAGCCCAGTGGGAGGGAGAATGTGGAATCAGGGCTGCTGGAGATGGCCTGGGTCCTGTGCACCTGTGGGAAGATCGCTTTGATGTCATAACTGACGATGTGAAAATTAAAAGCTGAAAACCAGAGGCAAAGCCAGTTGCTGGGGGGATGGCGTCAGTGGAGGCTGGGCATGCATTTCTCTTAACCAGTTTTCTCTGGAGAGCCTGGGACTCCTGGTCATATGCATGCACGTGTGGGTGTACATGTCAATTGCCTGTATCTGCGTGTGCAACCTGCATCCATGTGTATGTACAGATCTGCACACTCCTGCACAGGCATGTTCATCCATGTCCTTTGTATACATGTGAGTGCCTGGATATGTGGGAACTTGTATGGAGACCTACAGTGCTGTTCTGAGTTTTGGTCTGGGGCAGTGGGAAACATTGAGGATGTAGATCAGGCCTGTTAGGTAGCCTCTCCTTGTCTCTATTCAGACTGCCAGACACACAGGAATGGGGTGTCTGAAAAATAACAGGCACTAGCCAGATGGTGGTGGTACACACCTTTAATCTCAGCAACTGTGAGGCGAAGGCAGGCAGATCTCTGTGAGTTCAAGACCAGCCTGATCTACAGAGCAAGTTCCAGGACAGCTAGGGCTTTACAGAGAAATCCTGTTCCAAAAAACCAAACCAAACAAACAAAAACAAAACCCCAAACCAACCAAACAAACAAAAATCAAAATAAAAACACACTCCAAACGGGTGCTTAGTTCTTACTGAGTTGTGAAGACTGGGAAGGTATCTGGGGGAGGGCCTGGTCTCTGGGTCATTGACTGTAAGTAGAAAGGCAAACATGCCCCTTTGATTCCCCTTCCCAGGGCACTGACTCACTTCCACAGGCTCTCCTCTCAGGATGGAGTCACTTTCTGAAGGGCCCACTTCCTTCTTCTGTCACCTAGGGGGTTGTCTTTGTGTCTTCTCCTGTTGCTGTGACAAAATACTCAGACAAAAGCAACTTAAGGAGGGGAAGATTTATTTCAGCTCATAGTTCAAGGTTCAGCTTATCATGGTGGGGGAGTCAAGGCAAGCAGGAGCTTGAAGCAGCTGGCCCACTTAGCCCTGCAGGCTGAAGGACAATGGATGAATGCCAGCTACTGTTAGCTCACTTTCTCTGTTTTATAATGGAGGATCTCCAGCCTAGGGAATGGTCCCTCCCACAGTTAACATGCGCCCTTCTCCGTCAGTTAATGGAATGAAGACAATACCCTTCAGATATTCTCAGAAGCTTACCTCAATGTAGATAATCCCTCATGGGTGTGCCCAGAGTCTTGTCACCCAGGTGATTTTAAATTCTGTCAAGTTAGAAATAGTAACCATCCCAGAGGTCATTAGCATCCCAGCATAGGAACTGGGATCAGGACAAGGCGCTCCCACTCATTTTATTTTAGGCTACCCTCTTACTTTCGCTGAATCTCTGTTAGTGAGGTCAAAGTTAGACATGTGGGAGAGTTCTTGGAATGATATGTGGAAAATACCTCAGGGAACATCAAGACTTAGGCAAACATTCAGTTACTCTCTGATTCACCTGAGGAGCAGTCATTGAGCATTTCTTGTTGGGGACCCCATCCTGAGGCCCTGAGTCACAATTGCAGACACACAGCATGCTCCCTGCACAGAGCCCAGAGGACTGCTGGTCTGGCTAGAGGAGACCCCAAGGTGTCAATGCTGTGAGAGGAAGTGTGAGGAGTGGGTGTCTTTCAGGTAAGGGAGAGGGGATCTGTGCTTAGCTTAAAGTCCCTTCTAGCAGAGGAACAGGAATTATAAAAGCTCAGACCAAGATTGGCATGACTAGTGGGCCTCATGGTAGCTGGTTCAGTTCTAGACAACATTATGCTCTAGCCAATGCCTCTCCTGCCATGGGGCAGCCAGGCCTATGAGCATTCCTAATTCACTCTTGAACTCAAAGGCATCACGTGTCACTTTGTGCTGGCCCAGCTGCAGCCTTCTCACGCCAGGAGTCCAAAGCTCCTTGTAGCCCATCAGTAACCCTCAGACCCTTGGGTTGGCCTCTGGGACATGCCCAGATTGTGAGTCACTGAAGTTTTATGCTGTTTGTCTCCTGCCAGGAGGATGTCTTTGCGATGGCTTTTATGATGCCAAGTAAAAAGCCCCTCCCCACCTTTGGATACTTTTATTTCAGCTTTAAAGGGTGGACACCAAGAGCAAGAATATCTCAATGAAGTAGCTGCTGCCAGTCCTGGGTCTCTGCCTCCTACAAGACAGAAATGAGGAGCAAACTGAAGGCAGCATGTACCTCCAGGAACCTCATGGTGCAGGGCTTCAGGACCCATGATAAACTTCCAGTGATAGAAAGGGGGCTTCCCACTGCTTGCCCAAGGGCTTAGCCTCCCTCTGGGACCCCTGGGCCCATGTGTCCAGCCGCTCACTTGTCTTTACGAATCAGGGCTTACAATCCTAGGTCATATGCTTTGCTGAGCACTCTGTGTGGGGACGGAATATGAAGGACAGAGCTCGGTCAGATCTGCTCTACCATGACTGGCTGTGAGCACTTGGTCAAGTCTCCTGACCTTTTTGTGACCTGGTTTCCTAATGGGAATGCAGTGTATGCCCACTAGGGTTGCTGGGGTCAATAAATAACCTGATGTGGGATGGTGGGATGGTGGGATGGTGGGATGGTTCAGTGGGTAAAGTCGCTTGCTGTCAAGCTGGACTTTAATCCCCAGGATCCCCCCCACGGTGCAATTAGAGAACCAATTGCTTCAAGTTGTCATCTTGGCCATCTCATCTGAGCAACAGGGCAGCTGGGAGCCAGTGTACTATAGCAAGTGTCCAAGCATTCCTCCTTCTCCGGTTCTAGTTGGGTCTGTCAGCAGGAGATGGGAATCGGGAAAGGGCACTGGGAGGAGCTTGTCCCTGCTGCACCACGGAGGGCTTCAATACCACGGGAGTGGCTGATGTTTTTGGAAGGTCCTCATTCGCTAGCTTGTGAGGCTCGCCGGCTGGGACTCCTCTTTGAATGGCACATCCTGAATGGTAGCAGGTGAGTCTGAAGAAAAGCATCGAGACAATGCATCGAGACCATGAGCGTGAGTGGTTGGGTGGGGTCTCACGGGAGTGGGTAGGTAGGAAGAAGGAAGCATCTTCCTTCTAGAACCAAGCTGCTGAGTGTCACCTCTGCTGCCCTCTAGTGGTAGAGGCAGTGGCAAACCTGCCTAGGTTTACGGTAGGAACACCTTACAGGCCCAGTTTACCGGTTTGGATACTTGATGTAAATGATACACGTTTAGAAAAATACCTGGGAGGGTTGGGGATTTAGCTCAGTGGTAGAGCGCTTGCCTAGCAAGCGCAAGGCTCTGGGTTCGGTCCCCAGCTCCGAAAAAAAAAATACCTGGGATATAGTATTAGTATAGTTAATAAATGCTAACTATTATGAAGAGTAACAACTAATATTTAAACGTTATGTTTTATAATTAGTGAAGTGTAAGTAAGTGAAATATTATTTTAGTTTGTGTTGTTGAGGAAAGGAGGTAGTAAAGAAAGGTGTCTGGAAGGTGATACATGAAAAGGGTTTTGAAGGATACATAAGAGTTTGATTGGTACCTCTTAACACACCTTGGATAGAGGAAATGACTTGGACAAAGTCCTAGGCGGCTTGAAACAGTGATGTGTTCAAGGACCCCTGAACATTGGGGGCAGGGGCTGTGCTACAGTAACATTCAGAGCAAAGAGAAGGAGAGCAAGCAGGGGATGTGGGATCTTGTGAGCTGGACTGGTCTGGATTTCGTCACAATGGTAGCAAGAAGCTATAAAGGGTTCCAACAGGTGGAGTGACAGCATTGTGAAGGGAAGAAGGTGGAGTCTGGGGACCAGAGGAGAAGCCATAACATGGCCCCACACAGTAACATGACCACCTCCATGGTGCCTGTCCCCACTCCAGGCATCCAGGAGGGGGCAGGACTGTCTGTTGTTTTATTACATTTATTTAAGCATGTATATTTTGTGTTTGTGTGTATGTGTGCAGGTTCATGCACACGCACTACCATGTGCACATGGAGGTCAGAGGACAAGTTGTAGGGGTTGACTCTTTCCTTCCATCCTGTGGGTCCCAGGCATCGAAATCAGGTAGTAGGACTTGGATGCAAGTATCTTTCTGTGCTGAGCCATCTTACCAGGTCTCAGATCTGTTCATTGTACTTCACCGAGTCTGAGGACCCAGAGACCCAGTCAGACTTTCTTCAAGTCCCTCGGCCTAGGGCTGGAGACATCACCAGCTGATGATGACGGTAGTCTTGTATAACCACCAAAGGGGACCAAAGGGGGCTCCTTCCCTGCATCTTCAGCTTCATCAACCAGGGGTCTAGACAGTCCTGTATGTTCTTGTTGGGTGGCACTAGGGGGTCACATCTCAGCAACTGGTGGATGCTGTGCCCATGATGCATGGTGTGACAGTGTGAGGGACTTGGGACAGGACACAGACATCCTGCAGAGTACAACCTTGGGGTGGAAACATGGGTGCTGGAGCCTGGCTCCGTGGCTTCAGGAAGAACACTTCTTTCCCTGACCTCTAACCTCCTTGTCCTTACATGGGAATTCAGTGACATAAGTATTCTGAGTGTATGGGACATGGAGCCCAAATCCTTCAAAAATACCTTCTGTTGTACCTGCTGAGAGCCCAGGACCCTCGTCTTCTTATCACCCCATAGCCCAGAGAAATGGTGCTGCATCCAGAACATCTGCATCTTTTGGCCACAAAGTGGACTACACTTCCCAGCATCCCCTGCAGGAAGGCCATACAACCTGGATCAAGGCCAGAAAAATGGTGGCCGAATAGCAGATGCTGCCAACTTCCTCTTTCTCCCTCTGCTGGCCAGCTGCAGAGTCACTGGAATGACAGGTCTCCACCAAGGTTTTGTCCCTCTGGGAACACTTGGCAATATCTAGAGATAACTATTGTCATGAATTGTGGGAGTGCTACTGGTGTGTGGTGGGCGGAGATCGGGATTTGACTAAATAGATCACTATCCTTGGTAGGATACCTCCACAGATCATCATCTACCCCATGACACTAGTGATGAGTCCCAGAATCTCGTCTGAGTGTCCAAGTCCCTTGGATGTGCAAACAGAAGAAGCTGTGTTCTTGAGGGGCTTCATGGAACACCACAGTTTATGAACTCTGCACATTGTTAAGCCATTGGCTTCTTGGGCTGTGTTGTCAGAATCACTGGTATTTTTTTTTTTTTTGGCTTGGCCATTTCATTTAGGAAACCAAGGTCAATGTGAAGAACTTGTATGTTGACAAAGCATGGGTTTGAACTGGTAAGTCTGGCTCAAAAACCTGGGGTGGCCTCTGTGTTATAACTCCTGGTTCTAAGGAGAAGCAGGTCATCACTGTGCCCCACTTGCTGCTTTCTGGGGGCTTCAGTTGAGCAGAGAGAGCACCCACCAGGTAGACAGACAGCACCTATCACCAGCATGCAGTGAACTCTCCTGCAGAGCCATGACTGGTGAGGGTGCAGGTACCAAGTTGGTTATCTGGTGCTCAAGACCAGGCTGTCTGTCTTTAGTGGTTGTATTTGAAGCAGTCCAGTTGCTTATCTGTGACAGATGCCTCTTTAAAAAGGCTGGAAAAACACTAGTCTTGCCTGGACTCCTGTGGTGTCCTCTTCAGGGAGTTCCTACAGTCTGGTACTTCTTTCTCCATTTGCTCCAGGCTTGAGTTTGCAAGCAGGTGTCTGGAGGTGTCTCAGCTCCTTGTTAATTTCCTGGCTTGCCTTCCTGAAAGGCGGAGTGCTGAGAGACTGCCATACAGGGAGATGGAGAGATAACAGTGTCTGCGCTGGCTTCCTGCCTGTCATCAGTCTGTCTCCCTCACCTCTGTCTACCCTCATAGTCTCTGCCATGCAGTCAGAACCTTGACAACAGGCGTTGGCCAGCCTAGCTGCAGGCAAGCTCTGGAACCAGAAGGAAGCCAGAAGGAGTCTTTGGTTCTAAGACTCACGTGTGTTTCTGAACATGAGTGGAGGTGTGCTTACCTATGCTTCCCACCCTTGTAAGTAAGAAACATCCCTGAGAGATCATTTAGTCCAAGCCTCCGTACCCACACAAGTTGGCATCCTTCCAAAGGACCTCTACAACCCTCTGTTCCCAGAGTAACTTTCAAGGGTGAACGGATACCTGCACCACTTCTCCAGTAGGTGGGAAGTCCTTCCTTAGGTTTGCTCCAAGTCTATCCAACTGGAATGTGAGACCTTTGTCTTTAGGCTCTGGACAGAGATTACTGTCTTTTTACTTCTTAGATATTAATCCACCAAGTAGCTGGAAAGAGAAAACACACCTGCCTCTTACTGAGCTTCCTAGACTCTCTTTTTTGTATATAGCCCAACCCATGGTCTTGGGTGAGGTTGGCTGCAGGAGGGAAACACATAGCAGAAACATGGCCTATCTCCTCTCTGGCCCTTGGACGTTCATCTGGCCTGCTTTGAAAGCTCTGTGGCTGCAGGGCAAGCAAGAGTGTGGGAAGAATGGCAGACGGGCATGATTTAACCTCCCTGGGTCTGAATTAGACTCAGATATAACCTGAGTTAAATAACTAGATAGAGGTTGGTGGTCTTGGAGGCCATTGAGGATGGACACCTCCCTCCTGAGGGACCCCACCTTCTGTTCCCCTAGTAATACTAGAAAGGAGCATCCAGCTGCTCCTCCTTAGGCCCCTGGGTCCAGAAGATGGAATCCACCCCAGGCTGTAGATGGAGGCTTGACATTCTCACCTGCTCCAAGAGAACATTACATACTGTTGCTCCTCCCTTAAACCAGCTGGACTTGTTACTCACCCAGCCGGGAGGCCACCCCTCACGAAGGTGGACTCATCTGGAGATTCTCTAAGGAGATGGGAGGACTAATTGTCTCTTTAATGAGATAATCTGTTTATTATGGAGGATCTGTGCAACACTGATAAACCCGCTCAGCTTCCCGAGTTCTTACTCACAAAGCAAAGCTTGCCTTTTCTCGCCTTTCTACCTCTTTCCCTTTGGGATATTGGTCAGGAGCTTTTGCTTTTGTTGACACTCCAGGCTTCCTTGCCTTTCCTCTAAAGCTCCCCCCAATCCCCCGCCATGCAGCTACTGAACTTCCATGGCTGAACAGGTGGCTTTCTTGGACCCAAACTCAAAATGCATGACTTTCTCTTTTCATTGGTCCATCTCCCATCTCCTGGTAGGCACCAAGGTCTGCAGTTTGCCTGACCTGTTGCTTTTCTTTCAAACTAAATTGCCTTTGAGTTTCCTTCTGGGTCCATCTTTAAATTCTTTTATTGATGAGACTAAAACCCAAGGGGACCCTGAGTTCCCTGGTAAAACTTACAAGGAACAACCTGGAACAGGGAGCTGTTTCTTCCCCACTTTCCTATAGGAACCTCGATCTCACCCCACCCACCCCTCCCACCTCTGAATCTCATTGGCCGGCTGGGGCAAGTGCCAGAGGAAGGCAAAGACATCAGCTCTTTTTCCCACATGGAGGCACAGGCTCGCCAAAGGCATGCCCTGTCCAAGGTCTCTTCCCAGTGAGCCTCATGCCTAGCCAATGGATCTCAAGTCTAGTGCCTCCTCAAGCTAACCCCCCAAGCTTCATCCAGGGGTCTAAGACCTCTCCATTGCATTTAGGGGTCCTTTAACACAGAGAGGGTGAGGAGGTAAGGGGAAGGGGGTGGAGGAGGTCCAGGGTATGCCAGGAGCTATGGAGGCCTGCAGCCCATTTTCCTGAAGGCTGTTAGGTTCTTAGTCTGCTTGCTGCTTCCAGGTTGGCTACTGCCTCTGCTGCCCAGCATTACATAAATCCTCACAGAATCTGCAGACAAGAAGCAATTAGGAGAGAGGGAGGGAGGTGGAGAAAGGAGGGGAGAGAACAAGACAAGGAGGCAGAGAGATAAAAAACAGCAGGGAGAAGAGAGGCTAGCAGAGGTAAGCCTGGGATCAAAGAAGGGGAAACAGAGACAGGGGAAGTGGAGGGGACAGAGAAGTGGAGGAGCTGTACACACACACACACACACACACACACACACAGAGACAGACAGAGACACAGAGAGAGAGAGAGAGAGAGAGAGAGATTGAAACACAGAGACATACACAGACAGACACACAGACATACACAGAGACAGAGACAGACAGACATCGACACAGATATATACACAGGCACACAGAGACATACACACACAGATATATACAGACAGATAAACAGACACATAGATACAGACATACACAGACATACAATAAATATACATGGACAGATACACAGAGACAGACAGACAGACACACAGACACACTCACACTCTAAGGGGAAGCCGAGAAAGGAGTCAGAGCTAGGCATGCAGCAAGCCAGGGGGTCAGGGAGACAGCTTTCCATCTGCAAACCATGAATTAAAGCAACCCAGGGTAAAGGGAAGTAAGGATCTTAGAACCATGAGTGAGGGTGAAGGACAGTTCAAGGCTGAAAGAAAGAATTTTCATTTGCATTTTTGTGTGAGCTTGAGCTTTGAGGGTCCCACAAAGGAGAGTGGACAGCGCTTATTGTCATCCACACTATTAAGTTGGGAAGCAGGTTGTCTGTGAAGCAAGGTGGGATCCCAAGACACTAGGCAGGAAAAGGCCCAGTAGGGTGTGCACCTGGGCCAGTCTCACTAGCAACTTGGTCCTCTGGTCTGTGGCCATGGCCCCAGTACATAGTCAAGAACACAGTAGGATGACTACCTGTGTCTGTGCCTCTCTGTCTGCCTTTTCTGGGCCATGGGTAGGCTTAGAGCATCTGAGAATCCCAACAGGTTTTACAGGGGACACCTCTTTGTGGTGTGAGAGGCAAGGAAGGTTTGTCTTGCCTCTTCCTTTTGTGTGTTAGATGCTCCCTGTATCCCTGAGCACACGGAACTTCTGTCATGCCTGCAGCCTGCAGGCCCAGCCCTGATTCCACAGATGGCTTACCTTGAAATGAAACCTAGTGCCTTGGACCAGAGCCAGGGGCCTGGGGGAGCAACAGTAACCCCCTCCCCTCTCTCCCTCTCCTATTCATTTTTCAAATGTTATTTATTTTTTAAACATTCCCCCTCTCTTATTCATTTTTCAAATGCTCGCTACGTGCCAGGCAACTGTTCTAGGCATCGAGGACTACAGCAGTGTACAAAACCGATAAAAACTCTGCCTGAAGGAATTTACATTTTAGAGGAGGGAGACAAAAAAATAAACCAGCAAAAATAAATACAGTGTGTGGTATTGATGATGCTAAGGGGTTTAATGAGAGATAGGCATGAAGGAGAGATGGCGTACTGGTGGGGCAGTTTGGAGGCTATCTTTTGGATTCCGCTGGGCCGGATGCCTTCACTGGTAAACCCACATCACATCCATGTTTGTAATTTCCTGGTTCTTCCTACTTCCTACCTTCACCAGGGGACCTTGGGAGGTTTGTCCCTCAATACTGGTGATTTATGTCCTGGCCTCCATAGAGAGGGACACGACCGAATGGGGCTAGCCTCAAGATACCACATCTGCTCTGGCCTCTCCCTCCTCTGGAACTCTTTACGACTTTCCGTCCCCAGGGAACTCTCCAATTCCCCACTAGCTTTGGGATGTCCATGGAGTCCCTGCCTGGTCATCTCCTTTGGTCCTTGAGAGACTCAGTCAAGAGTCTTCTTGCCCTGGGCTTGGTGGAACCTGAACAGCCCCGCTTGCTGACCCCTCCCACCAACGCCAACCATATTGGCCTCCATCAGCTCTTGGGACTCTCCCTTCAAAGCAGGATGGAAATGGAAAGGGAGTAGAGAAAGATACCCGTGGAAGCAGATGCAGGACAAGTAGAGCAAAGGTAGGGACAAGCCAGCATGGCTATCCAGGGAAGACTGACTCCCAGGACCAGGGCACCCCTCATAGAGGGCAGCGGGTGATGCTTGCCTCTGTGTCCCTGAAGCCCTTGTCATCCTCACAGCTTCTTCCCTCAACTTGCCTGAAAGAGGAGGGGACAAGGCCTGGGAACAGACTCTGGGAAGCTAGGGTGTGGGACCAAGTTCTGCCCTGACACTGGAGTGTGGGACAAGCTGCTGAGGAGTCAAAACTTGGTGAGCTTGACCCAGAACCGCTTATCCCAGCGCTCTTGGATGCTGGGTTTGGGAAGCACCAAGGTACTGCTCAGGGGTGGGAAAATGTGGCCTGTGATGTGGGGGCTGGGGTTGGGGTTCCTGACTGGTGGACGTCCCTAGTCACCGCTGACTGCTGGAGTGCCACACAGAGGAGTCAGGAACGGAGGATTGGGGGTCCATGGGCTGTGATGAGGCAGGAACCATTGGGGGCCCTCTGGCTGAGGGACAATAAATCCAGGGCCCAGAGGTGGGGGTGGGGGAAATGGGGATCTTTAGTTTAGTTCATCAGCGAAGGTAGCAGCCGTTGCCTGGAAGCACAAGAGAACATCTGCGGGAGACTTAGATTGCGGTTCTGTAGGCGAAAGCCTTCCCCACGCTCCCTAAGGTGGTTGTCGATGAAAGACAGTCCATGTTTATCCACACCATTTATTGACTATTCATCGTGGAAAATGGGTGCATACCAACTTCTCACGGTGGGCCAAAGATTAAATACCTTTTGCAGAGAGGAATGTCCAGGAAGGAAAACTAAACTCTAAGGGCCTCATTAGCATGGAGAACTCTATTCTGGGCTATGTGACCAACGTGCGGAGTGTGGATACCTGTTGTAGGACAGGAATCTGGCAGGGAGCAGGGAGTCACCTACAGTTTTAGGTGGATACCCGGGTGCCCGGAACTCAGACCTGCTCTACATTACCAAATTTCCTGTCAAGATCCATTGTCCCATAGCAGGGTGCTTGTCCCTAAGAACACAGGACAGGCTTGTCTTACACAGGAATGTGGAGTAGGCAGCTCCATGTCCACACTGGACACTCTGATCAAGTCACCAGCCTGTCCCCAAAAGTGAGCTGGGATTCTCTTTGTCCTCAGCAATCACATCCTTCCCAGCAGCTACAGACACATCTAGAAAGCCCAGGGGCTGTCCTGGACGACCATGTCTTTCCTGCAGAGGCAGGGCACCACCATCCATCCCTTGATTCCACTGCTCCTGGGTGTCCTGCGTGGACTAGTGGAGGTGGCATGTGTTGTCACGTGAGTGACTGAGAAGCAGTCAGGAAGATGTGCCTTCCCTTCTGGGGACATACACATTCAAAACAAGAGCACCTTGTCCACAACTAAAGAGAATGCAGGCCTCAGGCCAAATAAAACTCCCCCCTCCCCACCCCACCCTCCTTAAAGGCGGGATTTCTCTGTGAAGCCCAGGCTCCTCCTGCCACAGACTTCCCACGGCTGATCATAGGCATGGGCCGCCACACTGGACTCCATTCTTCTTCTTTTTCCTCCTGTGTTCAGTGACCACAGAGCTCTGAACTTAAGTGTATCTCCCCACTCTCGAATAGTCTCAGAACATGATGAGGTGTCTTGAAAACCAGGGCAGGGTGACAGTGGTTGTAAATAATGAGGAAAGTCAATGCTGGCAAAAGACAGGTTTTCTGGGCCTGTTGTCAGGCCCTGTGGCTTTGTCTTGGCTTGGTTAAGATTCCTGGCTGCACACTGGCCTCTGTCTTTCCTCTCTCAAGCGTCTGGATCCCTGAGACCCTTCCGTTAGGTACTGACTTCCTGCAGTAAGTTAGAAGTGAGGAATAGCAAAAGGGGCCTCCGTGCTTTCCTGAAGAACTGTGTTATTTGGGGCCCTGGCTCTTCTGTTCTGTGGCTCTTTGTGTAGGGGGCTGAATTCTGAGTTTGATGAGAGGCTGGGGACCATGGTGAACTTGTGGTGTGTGTGTGTGTGTGTGTGTGTGTGTGTGTGTGTGTGTGTGCGCGCGTGCGCGCGCGCGCGTGCCTGTCTGTCTGTCTGTGTCTGTGTCTGTGTCTGTGTCTGTGTGATGCCCGAGGGGCAGTTCTGGAATCAATGGATGGTGAAGCCTGGGACTGTCTGGTTCCCTCAGGGCAAACCCCAGCTGGTCTCTTTGCCTAGTTCATTTCTCCATCTTGGCATCCTCGGTGTGACCTTGACCCCAATCTATTTCTTGCTTCCTAGAGAATTCTCTCCGATGAAGCTGTGATCTCAGCTCCTCTGGGTAGAGACCCTTTGCTTAATAGATGTGGGGCTGCTAGTCCTGCTTTCTTCCTGATCCCTGGCCAGAGATAAGTTGGGGACAATGGAAATGTCAGATTCAGGGACCCTGAATTGCAACTGCCTGATTGTGGGAGGCTGGGCTCCCTCAGGGAAGCAGGGGTGGAGTGGGCTGCCTACCCACTATGTTGGTGACTTCAAATGACGGCTCACAGCGTCTACACCAGAGCCACCTGGCTATGCCTTACATACCTAAGAAGACAAATGTCTTCTACAGACCTTCAGATTCGGAGCTCTTGGGCACCTGCCCAGAGATCTGTATTTTCATAAATCACACCAGATGCTCTGGTTCACGTGAACTTGGCCTTGACCTCCGAAGGACCTCTGTTAGGGACATTCTCCCAGCCTGACTTCTGAATGCTGCTTCCTTTCACAGTTGTGTGTTAGGGGCTGTACACCGGTGTCAGGTGTCGTGTGAGGTCCTATGGCTGGACCTGAGAGGAAGCTCAGTGGTGACTGTCACTGTCTGTGGTGATACCACAAGGAGGCAGATTGAGTTGGCTAAAAGACAGAACACTTCCTAAGCAACGGCTTTCTGCTGCCCAGGCTCCTGCAGTCAGCAGTGGGGGGATGCCCATCTCTGGGGACGGGAGTGGGGGTGGGGGTGGGGTTGATGCTCCGTGCTCTCCTGGAAGATAGAGAAGAGATTAAGCCGCAGGTGGGAAGTAACCTGGTTTGAAGATATTTATGAAGGTTTCTTTCAAGTCAGAGATGCTAGACTGCCACAAGAATCAGGTAGCTTTATCTGCCTGGGGTTTAAAACAGTTTACATACACTCAGTGTGCACTTAAGCCCATCCAAAGGCACACTATGTGTTGGCCTTCAGACATGTGCAGAGGCATAGATGAGCATGTGGATTTTTTTATTTTGTCTGTGCATATTTTCTTGAAACAGGGTCTCACGTAGCCTAGGTTGGCTCAAACTCACTCTGTAGTGAGGATGATGTTTAACTTCTCATTCCTCTGCCTGCATCTCCTGGTTTAACAAGGACCACAAGCACATTGCCTGCCTTTCATAGACAGTGCTGGGGATTGAACCCAAGATTCCATGCATGCCAGGGAAATGCTCTGCCAGCTACACTACATTTTATTTTTTAAGCCCAGAGTACATGTTTGCCTGTGAGACAGTGAGCATGTCTTTCACGGGCACAGGTACACACACACGTCTCCCACACTACACACATCTGTCTCAGCCTCCTTTTCCCGGGCGTTTAATTTCATCCCCAGAGCCAAAGTCTCCCTTTGCACTTTCTAGAATGGCCTCTGGAGTGAGAGCCTTGTTTAATCTCCATTAGCTCTCTTATTTCCTGCACCAAATTAAAAGTGTGACCAAAAGTTAATTATTCTAATTCAATTTGGTCCTAATGTGGTGTACGTGGGGACAGAGCGGCCTGGGCGGAGGTGAGCTAGAAGTGGGCAGGAGAGGAGGCTTTAGTTTTAATACGTCTTAATGGCTCCTACAGGGAAATGCTGAAAGCTTTTTTTTTTCTTGGTGATTTTCCTGCTGCTTCTGGTTCAGTCTCTAGATTTTCTAGGAATTCCAGGGTGCTCTTGGGAACTTGGCTCTGGGGAATATTTGAGGAGATGACAGACCTAAAGAGAGGTGGGGTGGTGTGTGTGTGTGTGTGTGCGTGTGTGTGCGTGCATGTGTACGTGTGCAGGTACACGTGTGGCATGGCTGTGCAGAGGCGTGCTCACTGATGGAACACAGCCCAGACTCCATTCCAGAAACATGCAGCTAGAAGAGCCCAAACCTCCCTGATGAGAACAGGCTGCAGAACCCCCTGCTGAGTGCTTAGCCTCAGCCGAGCTAAGAGATTACCGCCTCTGCAAGGACTGGAGAGCAGCCAGCTCACTGTGCCTCGTCTCCAGTCTTTTTCAATCACCTCTGACCTGCTTCTCTTCACTTGAGCCTCTGTTCATGCCCCTTTCCTGCTCAGGAATACGGACTTCAGAGCTCGCTCCAGTCTGGCTCTCCAGGCTGCCGTGTAGCTCAGTGGTAGAGTGGTTGCCCAGCGTGCACAAGGTTGCGGGTTCAATTTCTGGTCTTCCAGGGAAACAAAAAGACCTAGGGTGTCCACCAGATGTCTCTGGTAATCACATCCTCCTCAGGCTGTGTCTGGCTCCTACGTATGAACAGGAGTCATGGTAAAGCCTCATCCCTGCTACCCTGCACCTTAGGCTCAATCTCTTTAGGAGCTGACAAATGGAGACGAAAGAATGGCAGTGGGATGACCTGGAGGCTTTCCTGGTTCTCTCTGGAATACATGCTCCTCATTCTTGTTCACAAGATCCCCTTGGTTAGCACTCAACTCTGTGGTTGTCTAACTGCAAGGCAGCCTGGGAAACACCAGCTGTGGTGAGTCCAAGAGGAACAAGTCTCTCTCTCTCTCTCTCTCTCTCTCTCTCTCTCTCTCTCTCTCCTCTCTCTCTCTCTCTCTCTCTCTCTCTCTCTCTCTCTCTCTCTCTCTCTCTCTCTCCTCTCTCTCCTCTCTCTCCTCTCTCTCTCTCCTCCATGCCCATCACTCAGGGGCATCTTTCTCTAAAATGCCAAGGTCTCTTTTAAAGGTGATGCACAAAAGGTATTTTCAAATAATGCTCCACTAGGTACTAATAAGAAATCATTTTTGGATACTGAGCACAATCTACATGGCACTGTGCTGAGAGGGGCTCCTGCCAGCTCTGAGACCTGGGAGGATTTGTTCTCAGCTGCTGAGCTCTTCTGGACCAGGAACTCATCCCATCCCCACATCTCCAGTCAGTCCCCATGGGGGCACTAAGGACACACCTGCATCCCGTAGCTTTGGCACTCAAGAGCCCTCAGTTAGTGGGGGTTCAGGCTCTTGAGTTTCCTTTCAGACTGGCAAACAGAGTCTTGGAGAGGAGAAACAAGCTCCTAGCATAGCACAGGCTGAGGGGACCAGAATCCTCTGTCTGTCTGTCTGCTGCTCTTTCCTATACATCCCGCCACAGCTGTCTTTTAAGAATACAGGAAGACATTTAACACACTTGCTCACACATGTCACAGAAGGAAAGGGTACCTTGAAGCTTGCTTGCTTCTCCCTTTGAAACATTCAAGAAGGCTTGCGCCCTAAGATGTTTCCTTCCCTTTGTACTCTGAAGGAAGATTTTGGACAGCTGAGGGAATGCTGGAGGGTAGAGTGTGCATACATAATATGTGTATAGTTTGTATGTGGATTGTATATATGATGTATATGTGAAACGTGTGTGTGTGTGTGTGTGTGTGTGTGTGTGTGTGTGTGTGTGTGTGTTGGCAATGATGGCTTGAGTAAGAGCAGACTTCCAGGTGAAAATGCCCTGCATGACCCCAGGCATCTGTTTTCTTGGCTTTCACCTTGTCTGTGAGGTGTGCCATTTTTGTTCAGGGCAGTCTTACTTGATCCCACACTGGGGTTTCGAGTCTTGAGTTGCAGCTCTTCATGTGACCTGCTAATCATCTGTTTTTCTCTCATGGCTAGAGTCATCCCATAAAACAACTCCTGGGAGTTTTGTTCTCCCCTCTGCTGCCTCCCCTGACTCACCTCAGCAGGCATCCAAGGGCCTTTGTTTCTGGGATTCCTGCTCTCTGTACAGAAAAGAACAGAGTCACCTGCTTTCTTCCAGGCACTGAGTACCATTTGCTAGGATTTTTGGGGAAAAGAGTGTTGTGCCTAGGGCTAAGGCACAGCCCAAAGGGCTCT
Organism: Rattus rattus; assembly: GCF_011064425.1. NCBI lineage: Eukaryota > Metazoa > Chordata > Mammalia > Rodentia > Muridae > Rattus > Rattus rattus. The sequence continues at coordinate 87,913,067 of NC_046162.1, forward strand.
GCTAATTTGCCCCATGTAAGGAAAATAGTGGAGGAAACTGACTCAGAGTCAGACCCGCCCACCAATTCTTGTAGGACCTCCTTCTTGGTTTATGCTCTGAGGATCTGGGAGAGCTGGACCATAGTTTCTCCAGCACATTTTAGACTGAGAGGAGACAAGGTCTGATTTTGATAAGGAGCTGGGCTTGCTAGGTAATAGGGGTACAGAGGACCCTGGGACTTGGGGACCCCCCAGGACATCTCTTGATGCTTTCATACCTGATGACAATGGTGGACAGGTAATGGCTTCATGAAATCAGGGCCAGCATGGGCTAACGCCCTTCAGAAACATTAGTCTGAGTTACCCTGCCAAGCAAATATAGCTGCCTGACCAAAGCATGGGCAGAGTGTGAAGAAAAGAAATGGCAAAGGATGGATGTGAATTTCAACAGTGCTCCCAGGACCTGCAGCAGTGCTCCCAGGACCTGCAACAGAGCTCCCAGGACCTGCAGCTCCCAGGACCTGCAGCAGTGCTCCCAGGACCTGCAGCAGTGCTCCCAGGACCTACAACAGTGCTCTTAAAACTTGCAGCTGTGCTCTCAGGACCTGCAAACAGTGCTCCCATGACCTGCTATAGTGGCTGGCACTTCTGTATCAACACAGAGGCTTGCATGGTAGTTCAGGTTGACCTCAACTCCCCATCCTCTGGCTTCAATCTCCAGAGTTCAGTGTGCCGCAGTACCTCACGGTGCCATTGCCCTTAACAATGAATGTTCCTACCTTGAAAACCCAGGGACAGAGTGACCACATGTGGGGTCTGCACATGACAAGGGGAGGTAACTTACAGCAGACTTTAGTTCCCCTTGGCAGGCAGGTTGCCTCAGTGATCTGTATCTGTTGGGGACTGTCTGGACAGGCTGCCAGCACCTTACCTCCAGCATTCCATGGGCTCTCTGTGTCTCTGGCCCAGGGCCTTCTCCGTTCTGGTTGTACCTGTGCAGTGAGAGGCCAGAAACCAGACAGCTCTGGGTACGACCCTTCAGTGTGGGACCAGTAGCCCAAGCAAATACCCTTGCCTCCTTCTTCCAATGCGGTCACCCGGAAGTTCTTCTGGCAGTTGTGAAGCTCCAGGTCTTTCCACAACTCCATCGTCAAACCTTTGTGTGTTCTCTCTCCTGTCTCCCCAAACCCCTCTGTCTGCTGCTCCCTTTGGCCTCTTAGGATCAGTCGTCTTGGTGTTTGTTTTGAGGAGAACCCCACCTAAGATCCTGGCTTTTCCTCCTTCGAGTCTACATAACCCTCCTCAGACTCTAAGCCGTTCCTCCCACATTCTTCCTTAAACCAGCGGGCAGATGAGGATCCCTTTTTTTTTTTTTTTTTTTTTTTTTTTTTTTTCGAGCTGGGGACCAACCCAGGGCCTTCAGTTTGCCAGGCAAGTGCTCTACCGCTGAGCTCCCGAGGATCCCTCTTTTTATGGATATCCTCTCGTGGCATGTTGTGCTTAGAAAACTCACTCAATAGATATTTATTAAACAAATGACTCCCTTCATGGAATATCCCCTGGGAGGGAGGAGCCACTGAGGGTGAGTAAGTCTCTCTCCCATCCCACTGGATGCTGTGATCTTGCAGACACTGGAGCCAGCTTCCTGTGTGGAAATACAACTCCATTATCTGGCCACATCAGCTGGTGAGGCACCTCAGCAGGGGTCTGGGGACCCAGGTTGATTTAACACAGCCCACACCCCTCTTTCTGGCGGGCTTCACGGCTCCTGTCCCTCCCCACAGCCAGCCACATTAAGTGAGTAAGTAATGAAAATGGCTGGAAATTGAATATTATGAAAAAGTAAGCCACAGCTTTAGAGAGCGGCAGGAGGAAGAGGGAGGGGTTTAGGGAGGAGGGGGAGGAGGTGGTGATTTCCAGGGCTGTCAGGGGGGAGCGAGGGAACGTGGGATGAGCAGAGAGTCTGGAAGAATTCCATTCAGTTAGGTGGGGTTTTTGTTCTCTTCCTCTGTTCTGTCCTCCCCGCTATCCTTTTCCTCATCTATGGGTATTTTGTCTTTGTATTCAGGAGATGGAGAAGGAGAGGAGACTATGGCAGAGAGGCAGCAGGGGGGAGAGAAGAGATGTTCAGAACACAGAATAAATTACTCTGCCTGCAATTCCAAGAGCTCAGAGGCTGGAGTGAGGCACAGGGCCAGTGAGGAATGGTCACCCAGCCCGGGTACCACCCATTCCATCTCTTTGGCCTCTCCAGTGACCTCTCTAGTCATCCTGGGTCAAGCAGGGTGTGTGAGCCATGGTGTCTGACTGACTGGTTAAGGTAGAGTAAGCCAGGCTGGGTACCAGTTGCAGGGAGGAGAACATATTTGTCACATGTCCTGTGATGTGTTCATGCAGTAAGACTGATCTTATTTGGCTGGGGAGATGCTTAGCCAATCAAGTGCTGACCACAGGAGCATGAAAGTCTGGGTTTGATTCCAAGAATCCATGTGCATGAGCTGGGCTGGGTGTACTCACCTGTAATCCCAGAGCTGGAGAAGTGAATGAAGACGGGCAGGTTCCTGGGGCTCGCCGTCCAGCCAGGCAGGTCCCTGAAGCTCTCTGCCACCAGCTTAGCCTACTTGGTGAGTTCCAGGACAATGAGATGCTCCCAGACACAGAGAGATGAATAATGGTGGATGAATGACATAAAATATTGTCCTTTGGCCTCCACACACAATGCAGGGAGTGCATACATTACACACATAATCAGTCACAGACACAGATAACACACACACACACACACACACACACACACACACACACACCACATACCACACACCCCATTTCTGCATAACAATAGCCCCATTTTCAAGATGAGTCAAATGAGATGGGAAAGGTGAGCTGAAGCTTGATTAATATCGAGGGTTCAGATCCGCATGGTAGCTGTCCTGAAGCCCACGCCCATCACCATGGGGGTCTGGGGGTTATAACTGTGGGCAGTTCAGACCCTTGCTTTCAGCTAGCCGGCCCTCTTTACAAACCTTACGTGTCTGCCCTAGAGTCCTCTGCTTTTTGTGTCTTCTTACAATGCCCCGTGCCCCTTCACTGACACCTCACCCCACCCCACCTCCATTTGCAAACAGCTAAGTGGAACTCAGCTGGAGCCTGATGTTTGGTGATGATGAGGTTCCCAGCAGGGGAAGGGTTTGATGTGTGAAGACAGAGACCAAAGCAGAAACGTTAAATCTTCCTGCTCAGAGCTGGAGAGGGCCCTGGCAGGCGCCCTGAAAGGCCAGCGGTGGAGAGAGCCACAACCAACAGAAGCCTCAGGGGGTTAAATGCCAGGCAAAGGGAGGCCCACCCAGGGCTGATGGGATAATGGAAGGGGGTGTGAGCCTGCCTATTACTAGGCAGACTGGATAATGGGAGCACAGGGCAGAACTCAGGGCGCCTAGCTGGCTGGGAGGCTGGGTTCCGGTTGTGGCTTTGCCACCCAGTCGTGGGAAGGATTTGAACTTCAGTCATCTGTTTAAAATTAATTTGTCTGTGTGTGTATCTGTGTATGTCACATGTGTGTGCTTGTGCATGTAGGGGACAACATTGACTATTGTTCTGCAGAGGCTAACCGTCTCTCTCATTTTGAGACAGGGCATGGGACTTAACAAGTAGGCCAGACTGACTGGCCAGAGAGCCTCAGATATCTGCCTGTTTCCTCCTTCCTGGGATTACAAGTGTTCACCATCATGCCCAGCTTTGAAAACATGGGTTCTGGGACAGAACTCAGGTCCCCAGGTTTGCAAAGCAAGCTGTTTTCCAAGCCATTTTTGTTTGCTTGTTTTAATGTGCGGTGGCAGAGGGCGGGGGTTACACTGGTTTTCATTCCAACTAAACCAGGGTTTAATTAGCAGTTATTCCAGGAAATGGACTGTATTTTAGCAGAGGTCTTACATTTAGAATGGTCTTGGGGACTTATTTACACCACTGTGTACCCAGATGAACAGCACTAGTCTGAACCCAGCCTCCCAGGGTTCCTGTTCTAAAACGGGACGAGATGGCTGGTAAGGTCAGGCAAATGTGAAGGACTGGGTGAGGTACCTCACGTGGGTAGCATGACATGGAGATCTGAAGCTGAGCTATGAAGCAGGAACCAGGTTCCCAGTCGTAGGAGAAATGGGAGGAGGAGCTTCCGGAAGGTAGAAGGTGAAATGTGCAACAGGAGAGGGTGGAGTTCAACAAGCCCACTGGCTAGAGGCCAGGAGGTCTGTGGGGCTGGAAAGGTCAGGTCTAAGCAGGAGCTGCCAGGATCTGGGCTGATGGAGCTGTCCAAGGTTCCAACCAGGAAAGCTCACTAAACCATGAAGTGGGCAAGAGGGATGATGCTTAGGATGATAGAGCATACGGTGGACCACTCTGCAAATACCCCAATCACTCTTCCTCTGGCCCCTGTGCCTTGCAACACATCAGTTTTCCAGACCCTTGTGTTTTTTTTTCCTAAATATTTCATATCATCTCTCTTCGCCGGTGTCCGAGGGAGCTAGGGACAGAAAAGATATTGCTTGACACGGAGAAGCAGACAATAACGAGTCTTCCTCCTGGTAAAGAAGGCAAGGAGCTCCGTGTTCAGGAGCCACCCAGTCCTCTCCTCCTCTGTCCACACACGCATTGACAGGATCCGAAAGCAAGATCATGATGTCACTACCCGAGGCCACAAGGATGAGAGCAGAAGGGAGAGAAGTGGGCCAGACCCGAGAATCCAGGGAGAAGGCAGGGAGGGGAGAGCCATGATGACTTCTGGGTCTGTACCCTATAAATGGCGGTAGTAGTGTAGCACCAGACAGATGCCGAACACAGGTGAGGGGCTGTGTGCCACCTACCTTCTCCTTACCACAGGGACCCCATAAGACCATTCCATTTGATCTGAGGGTATTTTCCACAACACCCTTTCCTTCTCCTTTTTACCCTCTTTAGTCTCTGCTGTTCCACAGTTTAGCGTCTACGTTCACGTCATCGGTTCTTAGCGCTTTAGTTACCTCCCAAGTCTAGGATCCTTCCTCAGTGAGAGAAACTGTGCAATATTTGCTGAAGACAGTCACGAACTGGACGACACCCTCTATCTAAGAATTCGGGTAGGGGGATAGAGAGATGGCTCTGTGGTTAAGAGCAACAGCTGTTCTCATAGAGGACCTAGGTGTGGTTCCCAACACCCACAGGGCAGCTCCCACCATCCAAGTTCAGGAAATCTGATGCCCTCTTCTGGCCTCTGTGGGCACTGCAACATGTATGTTGTCTAGAGCTACACACAGGCAAAACATTCAAACATATAAAGATAAAGCTTAAATTTTTAAATTATAGTCATTTATTTAGCATGTGCGTGCGTGTACATGACCGGAGGGGGAGCGCTTGTGTGCCACAGCGAGTGTATGGAGATCAGAAGCCAACCAATGGCAGTGGGGTTTCCCCCTCCAACACTAGGCTCCTGGAAATCAAACTCAGGTTATCGGGCTTGGCGGCAAGCACCCTCACTGCCTAGTTTTTGAAGAGGTGCAGAGAATTTGGAATTTTAAGATGAATATCTTTAAATAACTGAGTAGTAAATGCCCCTCTCTCTGGAGCGATGCTAAACCCTTGGGGCCACCAGATCTCCAATTAATTACCTTTTAGGGCCTCCCCTGACCAATTTGATAGATGGATAACAGGGTCTAGTGAGGACAAAGTTTGCCCAACATGGTGTCCATTCTTATGGAGTAAAAGGTACATTTTCTAACTTAGAGTGTGTGTTAATTAATCATCTTCAACAAATTGGGGGTGGGAGTGGATTTAGAATCACCAGAGAGATTTAACTCTGAGAGAACAAAGACCCACCCTGCATGTGGGTGGTGCTATTCCACGGGCTAGTGTTTTAAACTGAACAAAAAAAGGAAAAAAACGAATGGAATGCCGAATAGAATTTACCTCTCTCTGCTTCCTGATTGCAGGCACAATGCAACCAGCCTCCTCAGGCTCCCTGTGCTGTGGGGAGAGCTGCCCTTACAGCTGTGCCTTCCCTGTCACGATACAGACACACTGTGCTTTCAAAATAAACCTTTCCTTCCTTCTGTAAGCTGCTTTTTGTCAGGTATTAGGTCTCAACAACGAGGAAAATAACTAACATAGAGCATCTACCATTCCCTCTGCACGGTGGATGCAGAGATATTTTTAAAAGCCACAGTGCTCTGGAGAGTGCATAGTCTGGGGTAAGGAGTAAGCAGTCCCGTGCCCCTAGGACATAGTATGGTGGTCATTAGAATTTGCACAAGGAACTCCCAAAGAAACATAGAAAAGGAACCCGGAAGTTTTGCAAAAATATCACTAGAACAGAGTCCTTTAAATAGCCTGATCTCAGCTTCCCATGGCCTTAGCAGATAAGAGGCTACCTCATGCTCTGAGCCCCATCCTTGGCCGGTGGACATGGATGAGGGTCCTGGAGCTGGAGAGCATCCTTCTTTACTGGGACTGGGGCCCAGGCAGTACGGGTGGTGGCCTGGGCTGCAGCTGGCAGAAGAAGGCTGCTTGGCAATTTACAGCAGCTCTCTGGTGTCTGATTGCACCATCGCTGTTCCGTGTTGCAGGGCCGGGGAGAGGATGGATGAGGTGTGGTTATGGGCCTAATGGTTGCAGTAAAGCTTGGTGTTCACAGTGTTAAACAGCCAAGCCCATCATGCTCAGGATCCTCCTTCAGCTCCGTGTTGGGGCTGGTTGGTGGCTATCACACTAGCTGGCTTGAGATGGGGCTCCAAGGAAACTTTGGTCCTATGTGTCACCTCCTGAGGTTGCAGAGGGGCCTGTAGGGGGAAAGTGACAAGGATGCTGGCCCTTTTCTCTTGCTCTTCCTGAGTACCTGATCACATTAGCATCTCCTAAAGGGAGGGATATTCTCCACCTAAACAGGGGACTCTCAGGGAGCAGGGCTTCATACCTGTCACCTGAGAGTGGTTGTTCACAGAGTGCTATGGAAGAGGAGGAAGAAGGGAAGATGAGGAGGATTTTGGGAGGAGGAAGGACAGCCTTTAAAAGGGTTGGGGGAGGAGGAAGGAGGAGGAAGAGGAGGGGAGGAGGAAGAGGAAGAGGAAAGGCCTTTTGGGTTCTTGTCCTTCCCCTTAGCACTAGGGTCTCTGTTGGGATGAAAGGGAGAGGCTGGGAGCCCATCAGGTACTTCTTAGATGCCTTCGACTTCCTCTTTTCATTGAGATTCTTCCCGGGGATGGAGGAGGGATGAATTGGAATCTCCAGTTCAAGGACCAGCCAGCTACTGCATGTCAGGGACAGTACCATCTCACTACTATTTGGAAAAAGAAAGTGGTGGAGAAAATTGTGTCTTGTTGGGCATGGTGAGAATATCTTTCTGCTTTGGAAGAAGAAACATCTGCCCAGCATCCTCCACAGTGGGTGCACAGCACAGTTGGCTGTTTGGGTTTTCCCTCTTTAATGCCTACTGGAACATCTCTTCCTAACAGGTGAGCATGCGTAATTATGCCAATGGGTTGGGAGCCAGTCCCAGAGGTTGGTTGGGACAGTTCTTGGGTCTAGGAAGGCGGATAGGAGGCCGGGAAGGTATGGACCTTCTAGGAGCAATAGGCAATGTGGAACAAGCACCAATTTAAAATACCACCACCATGTCCTGTTCAGTCTTTCACATCCACCTCTTGTTTGCCTCCAGCTGCTCCCAAGTCTCTCAGCCCTGGCATCTCCTTTTTGTTTTACTCACGGGGACTGTCTTAGTTATAGTCCTATTGCTGTGAAGAGACACCATGACCAAGGCAACTCTTGGAAAGGACAACACTTAATTGGGGCTAGCTTACAGTTTCAGAGGTTCCGTATCATCATGGCAGGAAGCATGGCAGCATCCAGGCAGACAGGATGCTGAGAGTTCTGCATCTTATCCAACTGCAGCCAGGTAAGACTATCTCCCAGGCAGCAAGGAAGAGGGCCTAGGGCCCACCCCCACAGTGATAACAAGGTCACACCAACTCCCACAAGGCTACACTTCCTAATAGTGCCGCTCCCCGGGCCAAGCATATTCAAACCACCACAGAGACTCTCAGCCTTGGTCTAAGGCCAGAGGCTGGCTGTCCAGGAGGGTCACTTGCTCTGGAACAGGCAGCCACCTCCTCCATCACTCCATTAACTTGATGTCCAAATGCGTTTAGTTTGCATCCTCCTCCTTCATGGCCTCAATCTGCAATTTCCCCTAATTAATGATTGCAAATCGCTAAGTAACGAACCACTTGATGGTGCTGCTAATAATAGTGGTTGGTAGTGGATGAAGACTGGGGTGTGGGAAGGAATGATCATTAGTCTGGTGTTGAGGGACTCTGTGTTGGGGACAGACCCAGAAGTCTGCATGGAAGGCAAGGTGGCAGGGGAGGAACTGCAGGCTCCATCTGGTCCTCACCAAACTGGAAGACCAGAAGCTAAGTGACTCCAATGGCTGGGGCTCCAGGATCCTAAGTAATGTCGTTGGGAACTCTGGGAGATTAGGTCCAAGTTCTTCCTAGAGTTTGCCTAGGGTCTAGCTAGCTAAAGTAGAGAAGACAGACATCAGACACCATCTTGGATGGCAGGGTGTCTGGGGCAGGAGAGTAGCTGCCTGGACCATGAGCAGAAACTAAGAGTAGATAGATTCCAGGTACTCGGGGTTGGCCCAGGCCATCAGGAAACACCCACACAACAGCTGGGCTCCAAGGCAGATGGCAGCCATGCTTAATGGCAACCTGACTTGTGGGTGTGGGAGAGGGCAGCTAGCCTATGTCTGGAGGAAGCATGGATAGCTCACAGAGAGAACATACTTGGAACTTATGAGAAACAGCTGCTCATACCAGTTCCAACAGCTCAGTGGGTCTCCCAAAGTCCTCCTAGGCCAGGACCAATGGTAGCTCTCAGGCTCCCAGCTGTACTCCATGAAATGCAACAGCATTCACCAGCTCTTCCCAGTGTTCTGATCTCACTTTCATGGTGTGTGTGTGTGTGTGTGTGTGTGTGTGTGTGTGTGTGTGTGTGTAGTGTGGTGTGTCTCTGCCTGTGTCCGTGTGTTTTAATGTTTCCGCTATCTTTGGTCTTGAGTCTTCTCAGCTCATGGCTTCCCATCCCTTCTAGTCTCGAGGAGATGGCTATATATCTGTAAGAATTTGCTCACACTACATGGGAACATGGCAGTACTTTAAATGTCCTTCTTAAGAGGTGGCTGGGGAGAAAGGGACACTGACCTCTAGCCAGATCTCCTGGAACCCTGGGCTCGGTGGAGATCTGGGTGGGATTTAGCACTTCCCTTGATGGATTTCAATGCAATATCATTCTGCAGCTGTTAATCCTCCCCCATGACTGCTGGATAAGTTAAATCTCTAGAGATTGCTTGACACAAAACAACTTTTGGTGGAGGAGGGAAAGAGCCAAATTGAATAATAAGCTGTTTTCTGGTCCCCTTCTTTTTACCAGTCTTTGTGAGCACACAGTCATCTTGCTTGCTTGTAATAGAAGTTTGTCTGTACTTGTACTCGAGCCTTTCTACTGTTCCTGTTTGGTCCCCAGAGCTGTGACATCACATTAACACAGCCACCACTCACTTCCCTGTCGTTGGGTGTTTGGGTAGTGGTGATATTTCCAGTCTCCCAAACAGTGTTGGCATCAACATCTTTATCAAAAGACTTTTCCTCCCCTGCCTGTTCCTTAGATTATTTCCCCAGGGATTTATTCCCAAAAGGAGAATTACCAGGTCAAAAGGCATAACAGTTTTGTAGCTCACAGCCCACATTGCCAGATGGTTTTTCGAAGATAGTGCTGTCCCACTTTTAGTTGAGCACACAGGGATGGGACTATACTATTATTGGCCCCGTGCTTTTCTTCTTGGGATTAGGGTTCACCACCAGTTTGCTGTATGACCTTAGGCAGGTCAGATCTCCTCTCTGGACCTGGATTTTCTTGTTGATAAAGCAAGGGAGGTGGGTGAGGTGATCGTAGGTATTTTATGAGATACTTCAGTGGGGGGCAGTATTAGCCACTGGGGTCTCAGACAAGTTGGGATTCATGTCCCTTCCCTCAACAGGGAAGACAGAGCCCAGCTAGTTATGCAAGTTGTGAGCATATGCATGTGGTGTGTGTGTGTGTTTGTGTGGTGTACATGGTGTGTGTGGTGTGTGTGCATGTGTGTGCGTGCGTGTGTGTGTGCGTGTGTGTGTGTGTGTGTGTGTGCCTGCCTAGCTTTCACGTTAGTGCTGAGGCATGAGCTCAGACCTCATGCTTGTACCTTAAGTTCTTTACTGAGTGAGTCGCCTTCCCAGCCTGCTGTTGGACTCTGAATGGATGACGTGGTGCGTAGGGTCAGCAGCCTCAGTCTGGAGGTTCCAGGCTGCAGTTGTTAGCACCCACTGGCTCAGGTACACTTCACACTTGGAATTTTTTGCTTGATGGGCTCCTTGGTAGGTGTTCCAAATTTCATCTCTGGGCATAAGGGAAGTATCTGGGAGCCTGATAGAACTGGATTTGAGTGCAGCTTTGTGTTTGTCCACTTTGTGAGATTGAGCAGGTGACTTGATTTCTTGGAACCTCAGTTTTCTCACCTGTGAAATGGGAATAAAACCACTCACCCTACAAGGTATTTCCCAAAGATTAAGTAGCAATGCATACAAAATATTCTGATGATGCCTGGCTTTGTGGAGTCCTCATTAGCACAACAGTTTCCACAGACCTGTGTTCTTGCAGTCTGCCTTGGGGCCTCTCAGCCAAGGTATACGTGGCTGTCTCTGCTATCTGTTCAAGGACCTGGAAGGGCCTGGCTTCCTGACTTTTCTGGGTTCTACCCACGTGCTCTTTTGACTGCTAGCCCCTTTCCCCTAGGTGACTGGCCCCTCATGGTTCTCTTGGCTGCCATGAAGCTGGGAAGGTATGAGGCCAGAAGGCTATGTCCCAGCATGAGGCACCTGCCTGGATTCTCTCCCTCATCGCCTTAGGTTCTGCCCACATCTCTGCTTTGCTTCACCCATTTTACAACCCTGGGCCTTCAGAAATAGATCCACTAAAGTCTCTCCAGGACCCAGAGAGCCCTAAGATCCTCCACAGATCAAGTACCTGTCACTTGGGCATTTTTCTTATTCCTACCTGGGCTCTCATGGGTCTAGCCACTAGACCTTCACCTCCGTACATCACCGTGGCTGGCAGGTCTTCTCAGCAGTGCCAGCTGCTCCCTCTACCCACTCAAGGAGACCTCCCAGGCAGAGCAGCCCTGCCCCTGGGGATTGGGCCAGGGACTCAGGCCCAGAAACTTCAAGGTCTGCAGGTTGGAAGGGGTATCTTTAATCTAGGCAGGAAGCCAGCTAGGCAGGAGGGTAAGGCATAGCAGGGACTCCACTGTCTCTTGACTGCCCTTTGAGAAGTTGCTAATAGCATATCCCACCATCTTATGATACCTCAGCATCCTGACAGGTGAGAACCCTGGCGCCATATCTTGGCACCTGTGCCCTCCATGAATGGAGATCCCTAGAGGTGAGGTGTTGCCCTCTTTTTTTTTTTTTTAAAAACTTTTATTTATATGAGTGCACTGTAGCTATCTTCAGACACACACTAGAGGAGTGTATCAGATTCCATTACAGATGGTCTTGAGCCACCATGTGGTTGCTGGGATTTGAAATCAGGACCTCTGGAAGAGCAGTCAGTGCTCTTAACCACTGAGCTATCTCTCCAGCCTGAGATGTTCTCCTCTTAAAGCAGTGGTTCTCAACCTGAGGGTTGTGCCCCCCCCCAAAAAAAACAAAACAGAAAACACAGATATTCCTAACAGCAAAATTATGGTTGTAAAGTAGTAACGAAATAATTTTATGGTTGGGGGTCACCACACCATAAAGAATGGTATTAAAGGGTCACAGCATTAAGAAGGTTGAGAACCACTGTCTTATAGCTTGTTATTTCAGAGACCGCGCTCAACATGGGGACCTATTTATGGTGATCTACTTGTCATCAGACCTGCCTTTCATAGGTACCCACCTTGCACCAGGCACTGAAAGCCCTGAAGATGTTCTCAGTTGATTAGGGACCCTGGAGCATGCAGGACCCTAAGGCCACCACCTGTTTGGGATGTGAATTTCTATCAGGACACTCCATTTGTTTTGCATTGACTGTGTGACGCTGGCAGAGGTCGGTGTGCAGAGGTCACAAAGGGAGAAATAGTAACTTTGGTTCTGTGGAGTCCAAGGTGCTAGTGTGCACAACCGGGCCCAGCTCCCACTCAGCCTGCTGTAATTAACAGCAGCATGGTGGTCTCAGAGCCATATACTTCCAGGGCTACGGTGGTACTAGGTGCTCAGTATATACTAAGCCCTCTCCTGATGCACTTCCTTCCCCAGGTGGTTCTCTTTTCCCTTCCCTCTCTCCCTTCTTCCTTCCTAAAGAAAGAGGAATTAAAACAGGTTTTCTCAGACTGGCGCCATAGTTCTTATCCTCCTGCCTCAGTACTAGGATTAAGGGCATGAAACACCACATCTGGCTCCAAGGAGACCTTCCTGACTTGTTGGAGTGGAGGGTTGGGTCCTTACCCACCTCTTGGTACCCACTTCATCTTTCCCAAGCAGCCTGAACTGGGGAAGTCGGTCCTGGGTGAGACCCACACTCCTGATCTCTCAGTCAGAGACACAGCAGATGTGAACACCAAGGAGAGAGATCCAAGTTGCCCAGCCACTAAGCCTATAGTCTGTTCGCCCATCTTCTGGGCACATGAAGAGGCCGGGTCTTTGGCCTTCCCAGGAAGAAGCAGAGCCTTCATTCTGTGATCAGTTGGCTGGCATTGTAGTTCTGTCCTGGGGGTTGGTGGAGAGAAGCATGGACCTCAACATCCCCAGACTCACAGTTGTTTCCTAAGAAGCCCAAGGCATTGGACTCTCACTCCTGAAAACCATCTTCCCAAGTACAGGAAACAAAGCAATTAGCAGCCTCTTTGTTCAGGGTGTTAATTAATTGGTGTTTTCTGAGCGCACCTCCTTCCAGGTACAGCCCATCATCTCTGGGGCGCTGGCAGGGGAAGGCAATTAGACCCTTGTTACTGTGCAACTAATTATGGCTTGGGAACTGCTTGAGGAGGCTGAGAGGGATTCTTCTGCAGCTCCAGCTCAAGGGAGGGACTTCACTTAGGGCCAAGAACTGAGGTGAGCTAGGTCTGGGCCCCAGAGAGAAAGGCCTTGGAGTCCAGCTAAGATTATATATAGGCAGGCGTGGGCACTCCACTCTCCCACTCAGGAACTTTCAGTGACTCCTAATCAAGATCAAGATCAAGCAGCACACGTCATGCTCACAGCTCCCTGCTACATGCTTAGACCAAGCGCTCTAACATCCTCTCTCATAGCTACTCACAGTCTATGTGTTCCTGGAGTAGCCAAGTGTTGTTACCCGGATGGACTTTCTGGGTCTTCATCACTGGATTCCCAACCTTTGCCCTCTCTGTGTCTACTGGAAATGAACTCCCCAAGCCTTCCCTGATGGCAAGAGGGTTGGAACTTCGTTACATCACCTTCCAAAACATCAGTTTTGATCCCATAACCTCAGGTAAAGGGGACCACAAATGCCCAGCTTGCATGCTTGTTCTCTTTGTCCCTCCCGTGCTCAAGTCCTGGTCCTCCATGATTGCCTCATAGAAACAGCCTCACTTGAGCTGGGTCGGGGGCTTACCTGGCTGTATACTGGTCTCCATCCTTTGTTTCCATTCTTTGTCTCAAAGTGGGGAGGAGAAAGAGGAGGAGAAGGAAGGAGGAGGAGGAAGAGAAAGGAAGAGGTGGTGGTGGAGGAAGAGGAGGAGGAGGTAGAGGAGGAGGTGGAGGAGGAGAAAGAGGAGGTGGAAGAAGAGGTGGAGGAGGAGGAAGAGGAGAAGGAGGAGGAGGGGAAGGAAGAGGAAAAGGAGGAGGAGAAGGAGGGGAAGGTTCGTAACCTCACCTGCCACTGTGAATCTCAGGACCCTGGATATGTAGCCTCAGAGGAACCAAGACAATGATTTGAAGCCAAGGAACCGCTGCCCCCTAGGGGCACTCTAGATCATCACCAAGACTTGGGGGGCACTTGAGGTAGAGGTAAGGAGGCTCACTCCCTGCCCTTGTTTCACAGGAGAGGCACCCGGTGTGTGTCTGAGACGGGGACCTACCTGTGAGTCCTTTATGCTCTGTTATTTTCAGCAGTCCTCGTGGAGCCCAGGGGAGGCTAGATTTTGTTTCAGGGACATTTTATTGGCTGGGAATACAGCGTCATGGCAACCCTGCTCCTGGTGCCTCTGTCCCTAAGAGAAAAGGGATCTGAGGCACTGTCACTGCTTCTAGGGGTAGCATTCATAGGGCTGCCTCTTTCCCGGGTCATCAGGGAATGTTCTGCTCCTACATCACGAGCTGGTCTCCATGTTGTTGTTGCTCTGAGGGTAGAACTGACCAGGGCTTCACATCTGTTTGATACCCCCATGTTACTTTATTATGACCCCTTTCTTATTTATTTCTATAATTAAAACAAAATAATTTGTGGAGGTGTGTTCCACAGCTTGCCTTTAAGAGGGAGTTGTAAAAAAGGGGGTGGGGTGGGGAGCCTGGGCTATAAAAATCCCAGGTTAAGACTGGGCCTGACTGGGTAGGGGCTGTGTAGTCTCATGAAGGATCTCCTCCCTCCACTGTGTGTTTTCTCTCTGTGAGCATCTGTGTGTGTGTGTGTGTGTGTGTGTGTGTGTGTGTGTGTGTGTGTGTGTGACTGTATTTATGTGTATGTTCCTGGCTTAGGTCGAGTTTGAATCAAGAAGATCCCCCCCATGCCACCCTATCCAGACTCTGGACCTCAGTTTCACTCTGGACACTCCAGGCATTTCTCCGGTTTCTTAGATTTCTGCTCTTCTGTTGATCGGCACATCTTCCTCCCACATCCTTCCTTCCTGCTCCAGCTCTAGGTCTGGCTCCCTGCAGTGAGCAGAGTGAATTAATTAGAGAGTTAATACAGGGTGTTCTGAAGCATGTTGCTTCTTCTCCCACCAGGGCCGGCCCCTACCTTGCCTGTCCTCCCCAGGGGCTGTTTGTGTTTGCAGTGGAAAGTGGCTCCTAATAGAAGCTAATGTCCCAGAACGGTGGTGCTGCCTTTGGGATCACAGACCCGTTACCTCATGGCTAATTGGCTGGTGGCTGTGAAAGCCTCATTGTGGTTCTGAAGCGGCAGCTTTGGATGGACTGACAGCTTCACTGCTTGTCCATTCACCCTCAACCTCCCATAGTCCATCAGACATCAACTGTTCTTAGGTGTTCATCAGACCTGCGAGAAGGAGCTGGGGCTATGCTGGGAGGTGTGTGTGTGTGTGTGTGTGTGTGTGTGTGTGTGTGTTGTGTGTATTATGTGTGTGTTGTATGTGTGCATGTATCTGTGCATGTGTGCATGTGTGTACTTGTATGGCTGTGCATGTGCATGCATGCATGCATGCCTGTGTGAATGCATGTTTGTGCATGTGTGTGCGCGTGTGCATGTGTATGAAGGATCATTTGTCCCCATGTGTGATGGTTGAGTTGTCACAGGTCTGTGTCTAGACTGGGTTTGGGGCAGCAATCAACTCTCTGAGGACCCTTACTCTAGTGTTCCGGGATCTGGGTTGCCAATTGGACAAGTCCTCCAGTGTGCACACAGCAGCTTGTCTTACTAGTCAACTTTCCATCCATCACTTCCACCATGGGGAACAGTGCCCCTGGCTGGCAGCAGGGGAGTAACCAAAAGGGACTGGGTCCATGGCTGATACCTGGTTTTCCTGGACCTCTAGGGTTCCATCTGCAGAGACCTCTCCCCTAGGCATCTAGCAAGAGCTGGGAGAGCCTCTTTTCGCTTGCTTTTCAAAACCTGCAAGCTTAGAGCTCCTCCCACCCAATCACTGGGCCCAGTCATCTGATCAGCACACAGCACACACTTCTACTGAGAATTCTACTTATTTCTCATCTGAAATTAAGTGAGTATCTTTAAAGATGACCAACCCGGAAGGTGACCTGCTTGAATGGACATGCTGAGGCCATGTGCTTTGTCCCCAAATGTGGCTGGATATGTCTTGGTTCAATGACAACATTGTGGGATGCTTGGCATGGTCTCCCATCCTCCTTTTCTTCTCTCAAGGTGCTTTCATAGATCTGAGAAAACCGTGGCTGAAGAGCTCCACTGGGCTCACATAGCCACCTCCTCCCAGACTGGGTCTCTTCCTTCCTGGAGTTCACAGGCCCCAGTACATCAGCCTTTGCATGGTTGATAAGCCGGGAGGTGAATAAGCGAAGATGGGTGGGGGTAGGAAGGGAAGGTCCAGTACAGTCTCCCTGGTGCAGTGGCCACTCGGAGGGGCCTAGAGCCAACCTTATTTTGGATGCCCTCGTCCTAGGACAAGGGACTCATAGAGAGAGAGACACAGAGCACAGAAGGCCAGGGCTTCCATGTCCTCTCGTACCTCTGGGCTAGCACTGGGGCCAGATGGAGTTGTGCGTGGTGTAGAAAGAAGCTTCTGGGTAGTGAGGACCAGCCAGGTCTGTGTAAAAAGCTCAGATTTCTCATCCCACTGTGACCCCAGGCCACTCTGCAGCCTGGACTTTCTATTCTTGAGTGCCTGTTCCTCACCACTGTGCATCTTTCCTCTGACCAGCATATTTCTCCATGCCTTTGCCCCTCTCTTCTGTGGGCTCTTCCTTTTCTTTAAATCCTGGATACCATAGGCACATGCAACCTGACTTTGCACCCCAGGGCCCCCAGGACTTGCAGCGGTACTCAGTGAGCATTCAGTCAGTGAAGGACCTAGTCTGTACCTCTAATCCATCTCATCTCTTATCCTTCCAGGCCTCTTCTGCTCTTTACCAGGACTCCACACTTTCCTCAGCCATCTGCCCACCCCATGTTTTTCCTCAAAGAAGAACTCCACTATCCTGCAGCTTCCTGGCCAGAGACTTGGGGTCAGATCTTCCCCTTGGTTTCCAACACATGCCACCAGGTCTGGGGTTAGGGGGAGAGCAGAAGAGCACAGTAGCTCTGAATGCAGTGCAGAAGCATCTGCCCCAGGGCCACAGCTAACAAAGGGCTTCCGAGCCATGCAGCTGGGTCTGCGAGCCTTAAACAGCCACTGATTTTCCAGGCTTAGTGTGGAAATGAGGACATAAAGTGCCTCATTAATACCTTTCAAATGTTCATTCCACATGGAAAAGATCACGTATTGGATACATCAGGTTAAATAAAATATCTTTAAAAATTAATCTCACCCACACTTGTTTAAACTTTTCGGGATGGGGGTAGGAAATGTAAGATTTGCACACAATGTCTCTTGGTTAACACCCACAAGTGAGCATTGATTTTGATCTAGCCTTCCCGGGTTGACAGCCTGGGGTCAGTCAATTAATGGCCTCAGTTTCCCCATCTGTAAAACAAGGATGGGTATTAGAATCCTGCCCCCAGGCTTGTGACAAAAATTAGTCCAGCTCACGCTGTGGGCTCTGCAGATAGGAAGCCTAATATAAATATTAACCGTAGCTCACTCTGATTAGTCACACAATTAATATTTGTTGAACGGAGCATTGAATTTCTAAATCCTAACCACCTCACCCCACCCCATTCCCGCTGTAAGCATTTATCTGTCACCCAGCATTTATTCAGCAAATATTTATTGAGACACTACAGCGCACCAGGTTCTGTGATTGACACCACAGGCAAAGAGGAATATTTCATCAATCAATTAATGGGTTCCGAGGATCCTAGCTGAGCTCAGCTTTGGTGCCGGGGATGGCTCTAATCGCGGGTCTGCACAGGCTACACACTCGCCTTGGGATGGGATTTCAAGGTATGTAGAGAAGACAATACTTAGCATGAGTTTGACACCGTAGGCTGCCTGCTAGCTAGGATGGGGGACCAACAGGGTAGGTAGAAACCAGGTTGGGGGCTAGGGAGAGAGGGCGCTAGGAGATGCCTTGGGAGGGGCAGATGGAACTCTGGGAGAAGCTGGCCAGAAAGAAGGGAGCTGCTCCAGGGAGTGGAGAAACATCTTCCCTGTCATCCATCAGATTTGGAGCCGAGAGAGCCGGGTCACAGAAGTTAACCTGAAATGCACGGACACATCAATATCAGTCGAGACGGCTGTTTGTTCCTAAGCAGACAAGCCAGCTGGTTGATTGAATTTTTCACTCATCATTAGGGTGCCGAACAGAAATCTAGGAAACAGAGCCCTCCAGCCAGCAGCCTGGGCATCCCTGAGTTCCCAGACAGCAGTAACCCCTAGGCCTTCCTGCCAGACTCTTACACCCAGCCTTCATGGCTGGCAGTTTAGTGCACAGCTGGTAAGTTAAAAGCAGTTTAGTGATAATTCCACCTCACACTGAAGACTTCCAGGGACTGTTAATGAATTTAAATGCGGGGGATTTTCTCTGATGCCTCATTGCATATGCTCCTCACATTAAGATGCTAATGAGGGCTCTAGTGGATGGAGGCACTGGAGCTGGACTAGGGACGGTGGCCTGGAAAGGGTTGCTGGCTGGTCAAAGCTTTTCTAACTCCTTATCAGTGCTGGATCAGTGACCTCTCCAGTGAGTTAACTGGCCCTAACCTCCTTAGGGTTGGGGGATGCAGTCAGCCGGGACTGAGTCAATGCAGTGCCTGGAGCTGAGGCTAATGACAGCAATCCTAGCGAGCAAACGGGAGTTGCTGTGAGATTCCAACTAAGGCCTGGGACTCCATCCAAGAAGCTGTGCCTTACGGACCCAGATGGATTGTGGGTGAAGCTCAGACTTCAAGTCTGAGTTCTGGAAGACTCTAAACTTTCAAGAAAACACCGAATACCACCAGGATAAAAGATTGCCCAAGAGGCAGTTTGGCACAGAGTGACAAGGTACTCGGACACCGGGCAACTGGCTGAGATGACAATCAGGCTGCAGGACATCGGAAGAGGTAGCTGGCCTGGAATCCCCATGAGGATGGGAGGATGGAGCATGGCTTCTTTTCTTTGTGAAGACAAAAGAAAGAGACATAAGATATTAAGGTTGTAGAAAAAGAAGTTGTAATGCTGACTTTTTGGGAGGTGGGGCCAGGCATCCTGGTTTGAACCGTACATCTGCCACCAAGAAACTATGGGACCTCTGGCAATGAGATACTGAGTTCTTTTCTGCCTCAGTTTGCCCATCTGTTAAATGGTGATACAAATAGTTTGCCCAGTTAATCCCTTGGATTAGGGATGAAAGCTGCTGATCTTCCCCAGCTTCTGGCTCTGCTTATGGAGAAGAATCCCGGAGAGGAGGTAAGCCAAAAGGTGGGCTCCATGCCAATGAGCGCTGAGGAAGGGGCTCTGATAATGAAGCTTCCTTTCTGGCGACTAGCACTACACACAGTGGGGAGAATCTGCTGGCACCCCCCCCCCCGGAAACCACTTTCCCGGGTTTCCTGAAAATCCATTGACAATTTTTGTAAATTTGTTTAAGGATTAAATTAATAAGTCTCTTCTCCTTGACTGCCATCAACGCACAGAACCCTGTGGTTCTGTGCTCCCACAAGCAGCTTCTGAGGCTGCATGAGGAAGAAGAGAGGCCACTTCAGAACCTTGCTCCTCCAGGGGTACCCAGGATTAACCTGGGGGCCTCCTGCTGTGTGGGTGCATTGCCCTGCTCAGTACCCACTGTGAAGGGCTGGCACCCTGGCTAGCAGCCATGTGAGAGCTGACTTTGTTCTTCTTCCTCCTCAGAGCAGGGCTCTGGGTCTCCCTGTTCACACAGAAAGCTCCTTCTATGGCGGGTTAATATCTCCCCCAGGGATGCTTTTGGGAGTTCCTCCCACATTCCCAGGCAGAGATGGAGGGTTTGATAGGTACATTCTGAGACCACTCTTTTCTGGAGGCCTCTGTGGATGACAACTGCTCCTGGTCAATTCAGGAGGCAGAATGAAGCCCGAAGGCTGACTGGCCTTTCTTAGTCCCCTTAGTACTGGCAGATCCCAGAGTGATACAGGTTGGTGGGAATAGAAGGGATGGAGGTAGAAAGGTTATCTACACTTAATAGTAACCTCTTACTTCACAGACACCATGCCATCTTCAGCCCTCCGTGGTGGGTGTGCATGGGGTTCAATGTCTTTTGGGGTCCCACTGGCCACTTCTCCAGAGCTACCAAAGCCTTGGCTGTCTTGAGAGCCCCGACGTTCCCTACTCCCTTTCCCATCTCCCTCAGCCTGGCCCAGGAAACCCAGGTGCTGCAGTTCAGTGGACTGGGCTGAAACAGGGCTGAGGAGGCCCTCCTTTGCAGTCCCCTGCACACCATGGTTCCCAGGGAAGTTCATCTTCTCCGTCTTATGCCTTTTCTGCCTCCTACCAGCAGGTGAACTTCTTGCAGAGTGATTGAAGCTGGAGGAATGGCTGGCAGCATCCATCCCGGAAGCCGTGTGTGCAGAGCCTCTGAGTAAGGGCCAGAGGGTTAACTCCTCACTATTCAGCATGTGGGCAGGTAAGGCAGGGACCTCCTGTTTTCTCACTATCCCCAGCCAGCACTCTGTGTGGAAAGCTGCAAAGGAAAGTCTGGGAAGTGGAGGTCCAGATTCCATCTGTCTGTTGAGCCTTGGCAACCCAGCTACTTAGCCCTTCCTAGAGAATGCTGGAACTCCAAGTTCTAGAGGGTTCAAAGAGCCAGGTCTAGCCTTCCTGCAGAAGTTTTGTGGGTGGGCATTCAGCCTGAGCTTACATACTTCCAGATACATAGAGCTCCCCGCCTCCCCACTGCACAGTGGACCAGCTCTACCTGTTAAATTCTTTCTATTAAATTAAACCTGTCCTGTGATAACATCTGCCCACAGCATCCCTGGCCTTTGGAGATATGCAGATTAAAGCTCATTTGTCTTCTGTGGCTGGCCATCAAAGATTTAAGGCAGGCTGTTCCTTCCTCATTGAAGAATGCCTTCCCTCTGCTGTCCAGAGTTCCCTTAGTTTGTTTTCACTGACAGACATTCCCATAGGTTCTGGAGTCAAAATATCTGGGTTCCTGAACACTCTCATAACAGCTTTATATGCTGTTAACCATAGCAGCTCAACTCCCCAACACTCAGCTTCCGGGTCTGTGAAATGGGTACAGATTAGAGAATTGCACCCTTTAGGAATGGCTCAAGATGACTAGCCCAGTATGAGATGTGTAGTAGTTCTTCAAGACTGATGCCCTCTCCCTTCCCTTTATCCAGCTTCCTATCCCTGCTCCTGACCATAGACAGTCCAGCTTGCTTAGTCAGACTTTCCCTTCATTCTCACTGTTACTCATGAACAAAGAGTAGCATGTGTGGTCTGAACAGCCCCTGGTGTTACCACTGAGCTTTCTCCAGCTGCTGTAGCATGGTGTCTTCTTTGTCTGGCCTAGCCTTGGAGGGAGGACTCTTTAAGGGTGTTCTGGCACTGGTGGCTTCCTCCTGCTGCTCTGGGAGCCCCTGCAGTCACCGTAGTTCAGCAGGCACAAGGTATGTGGCTGCAGAGCTATTTCAAAGCTTCCTGTTTTGCGGAGGTTTTAATTATCCCCAGAGACGTGACTGAATTACAGACCCCCCCATGGGCGCACAGCACCAACTGCTCATGGAACTGTACCCTGGTGAATTACATGGTCTTGTGGAAAAATACAGGCTGGAGAGTGGAGTTAGAGATGCTGAGAAGTCTCAATGGCTTCCAGGCCTCTGTGACTGGAAATTGCAAGGCCCAGTCAGCCCACACTTGGGAAGCACAAGGTGGTGATAGGCGTGCTTTCACTAATCTTATCCCGCCCACCTAGGCGGGCCGTGCTGGTGGTGGTCTGCCGGTTTCACTGCCTGAATCCACCCTCTTAAGCCCAGGTTGTTTTTTAACTTGCAGCCTTCCCATCAGAACCCTGATATCCTGCCTACTAACGTCTTCATTCTGGGTGAGCCTGCTCTATAGCAAGAACTCCAACCCCTGCCCCCTGCAGACTCTAATCTCTCATCTTGCATTCAGTCCCATTTAGAGTTGGATCTGCTTCTCCAGCCCCTTGAGCTGAGCTGACTCTGAGACACATTGGCCTACAGAATGAGGCCTCTGGGAAGGATAAAGCACAAGGACCAGCCCTTAGACTCTTGGGCTTGTTTCATCTTTGGCCATCCTAGGCGAGGTCCTAAGCCTACCATGGACAGCGACCAATGTAGCTCTGGGACAAGAAGCGGGATACTGAGTCTGTCCCAGCCAATGGTCAGTGTCACTGTCTGTTGCAAGGGCAAGGCTAGGTCTACCTTCCAGGTCAGCAGACTCTACAGCCAAACACAGCTCCAGGGTGGGGGACCTTAGTAGTCACCTTACTGGCTTGTAGAACAGGAGAAAAGAAGGAACTGCAGTTGTTTGAGTCAGTCTAGTAGTTTGTGGGGTAGCCATGGTGCCCAAGACACCAGGAGACAGGAAGAGTGGAAGCTCTGTTTGAGTGGGGGACCCCAGGAAGTGCTCGGAGGGTGGGGGGTGGTGGTAAAGCAGAAGATGGGTAAAGACAGGAATGTGAAGGGTAGTTTTGAGGATAGCTATGACTCCCTCCATCTCCTGGGGAACTCTAAGGGGAACTCTCTTGTGTCCAGGAAGGGACCATGTCTCAGACTGGTTATAGGGAGAAGGAAAGTAGTGGAGACTTACCCATCGAGCTCCAATCTCACCCTCAAATGGCTATTGGAGGCCATAGGTGCTCTAGTGCTTTTTGGGTCTGTCTGTACAGGGGCTTAGTCAGCCTGGGGCTAGAAATGGCAGACAGACAGAGGCACCAGGAGACATGGATACGTCTACCTGTGGTTTCTGGAACTGACAGAGGAACATGAGTGTAGTGTGCATTCATGGGATTCAGACAGTAGGAATTTATTGAGCACCTACTTATATACTTCTACAGCTTCTAGAGTACAGAGATGATCAGGACAGGCAGGTGAATCTGTCCTTTGGAGACTTCCAGGGTAGGAAAAGCGGAAGAAAGCTCCATGGCACAGGGCTGTCACTTATGGACAGTTTTGAGAGCAAGTGGGAGACATTTTTATACCCATCATCACCATAGAGATGGCTCTTTGGAGAGAGGGCATGGGCACTAAAAATTCATCAATACATAGACCGCCTTGTGTGCTGCAGTCACCCTTCATCCACACGAATTTCAAACACTTCAGTCCATATTTAGGTAGGTGACAACCTGTTGCTAGTTCTTATGGCCAGGAACCTAACTCCGGTTTATAAGGAGTTACAAAGTATTTATGTTACAGATTCAACACACACAGAGTTCATTTCCCAGGAATGCTACCATTGTGCAAATTGAGAGACAGCTGCACTGGGTGCCTCTGCAAATGACTCTGAGAGTTACTCAGCATTGCTGGAAAATTTGCATTTGTGAGGGCAATATTATTTGTGTCCACTGAGTCTCGGCTGCATCTGGGACAGGGTCCTTGTCCCTCATAGTGACTGAGCAGGCATAGACCTCTGCTTCCTCAGAGTCCTCGAAGTGAAACCAGAATGTTTACATACTGAAACACAAATTTTCGTGTAGATTATGTGCACTCAACTTTTCCTTTCTATCACAGCCGGGACATTATGTTGATTCATTTGCTGCTGATATGTCTGGGTCGTTTATGTTAGCTATGAATGTCATCTCAGGAAGGCAGAAGACCCTTTGCAAATGATTTGTTACCAAAGTGGGAGGGAATCTGATATGGCCAAGAGCAGCTTGGCATTTCCAGCTAACTTCACTGTTGCTCAGGGGTCTGGGGCTTGGGGGCTGGAGAGAGAAAAGACAGGGATGGCTTAGTGAAGGTGGGGGTTACAGGGCAAGGTTGGGGCATGCTTCACAGGGAAGTGACATGTGAGCAGGTCTCAAAGGTCAAGTGTACAGAACATCTGTCACCCTAATATGGGTCTAAGGAGCAGATGAGCTCTCTAAGATCTTGAACAAGCCAGTTACATGAATGACTTCCTTGTTTTGCTTTGAAGGCAGGTTCTCACCGTGTAGCCCTGGAACGTGCTAGGTGAGTTAAGCTGTCCTCAAACTTGCATCCATCCTCCTGCCTCTGCTTCACGAATGCTGTGGTTAGAGGCACGCCCATCGTGACTGGTTCTGTTACATGATCGTGTATGTTGCTTCGCAAAGGAGCAAAGGGCAAATGGATTTCAGTGACGAAGACGATGTAGCTGAAAAGAAGGTCACCTCCTTTGTGAACCTCTATAGACCAAATGCTACATGAAGGCTGTTGTAGGCTCTGTCAGTTAACGAGGTATGAACATGGTGGGCCCGAGAGAGAGTGAGACAGACTTTCTCAGGAGGAGGCACAGCAAACAGGAAGGCAGGACATCCCAGCCTCCATAGCGAGGACATGTGAGGTAGAATGCTGTGCACTCCTGTCCTCCGCCCACTGGTGCTGGCAGCACTCTTCCCTGCCTAGATGTGACATCCAGATGTGTCTCTAGATATTTCCTAGGTCTCCTGGGGGACAGAATGATCCCCAGTGGAGATGACAGTTGTAAACCAGTATGACTATATAGGGACTGTTAGTACCATGAGTAATATAACTTGGGTGGGTATGTGCTTGGCAAGGGTAGGTGGCAAGGGCGTGTTTGAGGAAGTGGCTCTGAGACAAGGCCTGGACACTGGACAGCCATGCATCGATGAGGCAGAAGGAAAACTTCCTTCCTTCCAATCCTCTGTCTCTTCTGAGGGAAACCCTCCACATGATGTGAGGTAGGAGTGCTTATCATACCCACTTCACAAATGAGGAAACTGAGGCACGGGGAAAGCAGCAAAAGTAGAGGCCTTGAGGTTGGCCAGATGAAGGTCAATGTGGCAGAACAGAGCATAGCAGATGTGGAGGGTGGGGAAAGAGGCATTGGGGGGTGGAGCAGGTCATACTGGTCTTGTAGTTGTATGTACTGAACTCTGCGTGGGTGTCAGTCATCCCCCTCTCAGGAAACCACAGGGAGCTGAAGAGAGTTACCTGGTGCAGCTGGGGTCAAGCCTTGCTTCTGAGGAAGGCAGCTCACTTCCTTAGCAGGTTGATTCCAGGATATAAGGTTTGACTCCCTGTCTGGGACAACTGTGAGAGGCCGCCCGTTATGTTTCTCCTGTGGGCTCTGCTAGGCTGTGGTGGTACCAGCAATGCTGGTCCCACTTCCTTCCTTCCCCACTGGTAGGTCCTGGGAACACAACTGAATAAACTTACCACACACTGTCATAGGTAGAGTCTTTCTAGGGAACCTGATTAGTGGCATAACAGTGTGCTATTTGGCTATATTTTGGTTGCAGTGGGAAGCCACTGACCTATGGAAGTCATGCATGATTCAGGTCAGTACATAAGTGAGGAAAGACCATGTGAGCTCTGCAGCCTCCGGAAATGGGGTTCACATGGAAGGTTGGAGCTGGTTACCCCGAGACTTAGGGACCAGGCAGAGGAACTCAGAAAGGAGCTGGAGAAGAGGCTTTGAGGAAGAAGGAGACCCTGGAAGGGAGCAGCCACTGAGGTGAGAAGCAGTGACGTCAAAGAGGTTGTCCTAGGGTGGAGAGACTTTTAGCTGAGGTCAGGGTAAAAGGCTGAATCATCACACAACGGTTAAGTGGGGATGTGGTCTTGCCTCTTGGATATCCACCTCCTTCTTCGGGTAGGTATCCTCTTGACCCAGACTCTGGTCTCATCCTGCATCCTTCCCTGCCCCTAACTGAGGGACGGTGTCTGCAACAACTGTGGGAACCTGGGCACCATCCCAGGCTTTGAGATGAAGGACAATCGGGATTCCTTTGGAAGTAGGTTTCTGGATCTAGGGGGTTTCCAAGTTCAGCTTTCTGACAAGACTTCCTGCTAGACATTCTGTCCCACCCTAGATCCTCATCTCAGTCCACAGGGCTGAAGCCACTTTGCATGTTTACCGTCTGCACAGACTAAAGCCTCTAGGCACAGGTGTGTCTCACTATTGTGTGGGCTGGATGCTCCACAACCCTCCCTCTCCTCTCTGTCACAGCAGCCTGATTTCCCACCTGTGGTGCAAAGCCAAGTTCAAAGAAGATGCCTGGTGTGGCCATCAGTCCCCTAACCTGGACCAGGGGTGGCTCTGTCCCAGCCCTGCTTTTGGTCCAGGCTCAGAGGGAGCCTAGGGACTTTTCTGAAGTCCCACAAATCTTCCTTTGAAGAGGTATGTTTGGAAATAGCTTCTAGTCTCCAAAGCCAGCATCGTCTGTGATGCAGAGCCTTAGTCTCCTTATTTGGTCTGAGGACATTTTGCTGTTAATTGAGAAATTTCTTTTCTGCTCACTGCTTTCGGGCACCTTAGGATTCATGCTCAGGCTGCTGTGGAGGGCATGGGAAAGGGATATTGGAAGCGCTGAGGCCCTGCCTACTGCTCAGACTCATGCTTTTAGATCAATCCTAGGTGTGCCTAGTTCTAGGCTCAGAGTTTAATTGTTAGGCTGGAAAAGAAAAATCTTCCTCCTGCAATGTTAAGCTTGGTCCTATCGGCCAACCACACCATCTGTAGCATATTATGAACTAATTAAAATAAACCTGTAATTACCTTGTTAATAGAGCAATTATATTACATTGTAATTTTTGTGTTAAGTATTAAATTGTTAAATGTTAAGATGTAATATATACCACTTTTTTTTTTTTTGCAAGCCAATTTTGGCAAAATCTTCATTGTTTTAACACAATGGTAAGCTTGAACGAGTGGCCTCAGAGGAGCGCTGTAGTCACAAGATCTTCTTCTAATCCAGTTGGAATGCTGGTTGGGAGGAGGGAGCAGTTGTGTTTATTTCTCATGATTCTTTTCAATTACTTTTTCCTGGCAAAGAGCTGTCCTTCGCCAGAGCCTGGAAGTCCATGGGCTATCGAAGAATTTATGAAGTCAAAGAGGAAGGAAGCCAGCAAACAGAACAGAGGCCTGACTCTGCAAGTTCTCTAGGGGTTCTTGGATTGGGTCAGAGGTCAGTTGGTGGAAGACTTAAGCTCAGAGGGCTGTAATACCTGTGTGCTCTCACTTGCTTATGCAAGAGAATACCCACATAGGCATGGGCAAGGCTGGCAGGGCTTGGTTAGGGCATGAGAGGTGACACATATTCCCAGACAGTACCAAACAATCGAGGGGTTTCCTGGAGACAATGGTCTCTATCTCAGGTGGGCCCAGAGAGGATAGCAAGACCCTCTTTTATCCTGGGCTCCTCAGACATACCACAAACCTGCTTACGGGTTGGAATATTAAATGTCCTATAGGCTTCTGAGGTGAAAGGGGGAAGCATTTTGGTTCAGGAAACTTTAGGAGGTGGGACCCGGTAGGAGGAAGTAGGTCACTGGCAGAGTCCCTGGCCTTTTCCTTCCCCTCTGCTTCCTGTAAACCATAAGGGGAAGAATTACCCCTTGCACACATTTTATTCCATGACCGTGGCGACAGCCTGCCATTCTCTCAGGCCACAGCACTGGCAAACTCTCACACTGGGTGGTCCAAGGCATCACTGACCCTCCAGAGACTTACTACAAGAAGGGAAATATTGACCTGACTGTTTTAACTACATGGCAAAGGAATGACCCTTCCCAGAGCATGGCAGGAGCTGGCAAAGAGAAAGAAACCTCTGGTAAAGCCAGGACCCATGGCTCTTGACCCCACACTGGGAATTAGGGCCATGCTGATTTGTATCTGTTAGGCACAGGCTCATTTGTATCCGTTCTTCTCTGAAGGGGCAGGCAACGCCCTCCTACCTCTTCTGGGACTATATTCACTGCCTGCCACGTGAACTTCAAGAAGGCCGCTTTCTTTGATCCCTTACTGGGCTTCTGAGTATGCACACCATGCCAGTGCTCAGTGGTATTGGGGATGGAACCTAGGACTTGACTCTAGGCAAACACTGAGCCACTCTTTCAGTCCCCACAAACCAATTATAACACTTAGGGTAGACTAGAGCAACACGGTCCCAATGGAGTCTTTCTGGAAGTAGCCAGTACTGGGATCAGAGCCCCCTAGACCTACCCAGGCTCAGACACCATCGCTCCCTGAACCAGGTTCATACTGAGAAGACTCTGGCTGCTGTGGTCCCTGCTTGGCAGAGGTGTTGTTCTGAGGGTGACTCTATTCCTGTCTCAAGCAAGCAAGCAAGGCTGGCTGGGGACCAAACACAGTGTATTCTGAAACCACGACAGCATTTACTGGGTTTTAAGTAATATCTTCCAGGCATGCTGGCTTCTCAGAATCAGTATCCTTAGGCCATGCTCTCTACTTTGGCTTCCCGTGGAGCAGCCGAGCAGCAGGAGATGGGAGGAACATGGGCTGTGAAGACAGGATCCAGTGACCCTAAGAGAGGAGGCACAGTGTTGGTGGACAAGTGAGTGAAGGTCGCCTCCAGGCATAGAAGCATCCGGTCCACCCATCCAAATGAACCCAACCTCTCTTCTGTGCTCACACCTTGGTGAATACCCATAGAATCAATGACCGCCACATGACCATTCCCCAGACAGCAGGCGGCTCCGTACACTGGGAAGAGCATCAGTAGCCTGCAGAGGGAGTTTTGTAAAATGCGTGCGCCTTATGGATGCAGGGCACCACACTGCTCTTCTCATTATCTTACAGCCCCATGCATGATGTTTACAGGGAGCACTGTCCACTATAAGGCAAGAGGAGGGAGGAGCCCAGCATAGGAAAGCATGAAGAGAGATCACTTAACTATTCGTCTCGGTCCGTTTCACACACACCGCCCCATGCCCTCTGCATAAAACCCTTTCAGTGTAAGAATAACTGTCTGCCCTTTTAAGCTACGAAGATGACTGAGAAGTGAGCTTCCCAGAGGTCACAAAGCAAGGCACGGAGAGTTTGGGACCAGATCTGTATCAATGGATTGGCTCTTAAGAGCTCCTGCTCAGTCTGGTGCATCAGCAGGAGGCAGCCAGTTAGTGCTTGTCTCGGGAGCAAGGTTCCCACTCCTTAGTACAATCCAGAGCTAGCCCAGGCAAGGGTCAGCAGCAGGCAGCTGGCAAATCAACTCTAGGATGAATGAGTGACAGGAGGAGAAAATGATTCAGGAGGCAGGTTGAAAGGGAAAGTCTCTCAGGGGTAGGGGAGACCCCATGCCTGAGTTCCCCCTCCTCCCCTCCCTCTCCTTTCCTTCCCTTCAACCTGACTCCAAGTGGCAGATTTATTAGTTTTAATTAACAGCCCAAATGCTGGGAATACGTCCAAATTCCAGCTCTCGCCATCACTGGGTTTCCATGGGAAGTGGGGGGAGGGGGTGATACCAGGAATAGCAGCAAGGAAGGGGCTGTCAGAGAGACCACCTCCCCTACCTGGACCCAGCCTTGGAACCTGACCTGGTCTAACATAGCTGGGGCTGGGGCTGGGCTAGTGCTTTGATGGCTGCTTGGAGGGGTAGACCCAGGCTGACATTGGGCCATGGTGACTTTTACCAGTATTGTTGCTACTCTGGACCTTGGTCAAGTCACAAGCCATCTCTGGGGTTCTGCCACTCATCTGTAAAGCAGAGGGTAGCTGGAAACCCTGTAAGGGTCCTGGAAGCTTGGACTTGTGATTCTAAGTTCCTTGTAGATCTTCTAGCTAGCAAGCATCCCTAACTCTTCTCCTTTGGTGAAAGTGGAGTCTTCCCTTGGGCTATGCGCCTTCAGGGGTGGGGGGCTCTTCCAGGCCAGAAGCAGTTCTCCATCCCTTGTCCAGGCTCAAGGCTCACTGAATGTGATGGAATCATGAGCATTTGTTTGAAGTCTGTCTATCTCAGCTTTGCCTTGACTCCAAGGGAAGGGCATCTCAGGCAAACCTTGAGGTTTGCTGGCTGCATACAGGCTCAATGCCTGCCATTTCAGAGTGTGGAGCAGGGGAGTGAAGGCAGGGCAGACCCAGTGTGATAGTGTCCTGCAACCCTCGTATGGTCATCAGCACGAGACCATAACCCTGAAAGTTAGAAGCCACCAGGAGGGCTTTGCCTTCCCTGGTGACAGAGGAGGGAGCACTAGACAGAAGGAGACGCTTCTTCAATGGATGGTGACTAGCAGTAACTGCTGGCAGGAATCCCAGAGGCTGGCCATGGCCCTGTGAAGGAAGCTCTTTAGTTTTCAGTCCTATTCCTTCCCCTCAGCTCAGGCCCCTTATCCTCAGCTCGGCTTTCTTTCATGCTGGGCAGAAATCATGCAAAATTATTCAGCTAAAATCATCCAGCAGGAAAGATACCAGGAGCAATCATGGTTTGCTGCTGGGAAGCTGTGGCCTTAACTTAGGCTGGGCAGCGGGAGCCAGGGCTGCGGGAGCTTGGCATGTTTCAGTAGTTTGCAGAGATGAAAGATGCAGGGTCCCTGCCGGCTCTCCCCTCATCCATGCTCAGCTCAGAGCAGGGAGGGGGGTGGAATGGCCAGGTAGTCTGGCTTCCTCTCGGTGCCAAGCTTTGTGGGTCTTAACAGCATGGGCTCTGGGCTTGTCTGAGCTCCAGCTCCACCAGGCTGGAGTCACTGATCTGAGCAAAGGGATTTGGGTCTTCAAGCAGTACATTTCCATCTGGGATCTGGGGCTGAAGGGGAAGGGAGACAGGGGAAGAAGTAAGGAAGGGAAACAGGAAGGAGGAAGCAGAAGAACGCTGCGGAGAGGGGCCTGAGATACAAGTCCCTGCTGGGCGCCTGGGCCACACTGAAGCCTACCTCTTCCTTCAAGTTCACTTTGCCTTCTTGGAGGCACGCTGCAATCATGTATCTTATCTGCCTGCCATTCCTTAGCGTCCCTACCCCCAGACAGAGTTAGAGGGGTGAGCAGGATGAAGATCTCCCTTAATTCCTGTGGTGGAACTGGATGCCCAGTGAGAATAAAGTCATGGAGTTCGACAGGCCCCTGCTCAGGGTGCACCTCCCAAGGCCGGTGCTGGGGACCCTGCGTGTGACTTCACCAATCCTAGAATGGCACAGATGGCTCAGGTCCCACCAGTGTCCCATTGACCCTTCAGAACTCCGTATGAAACCCCAGGGGGAAAGGAACACACTTGGCTTCTAGAACCGTTCCCAGTCAGGCAACAATCTTCATGGTCTGGGCCAAGCTAAATTCAGAGGACTCTGAAGTCTCCCCTGCACCTGTGTGGACAGGAGGCCTCCCCCAGTCCATTCACTGACTATGTCGGGGTGCTAAGTCATGGAAAAGGCACAAGGAAGGTCATCCTCAGAGTTTCCTCTAGGGTTGGGCTGGTCTCCATCCACACAGCACCCAAACGTCTCCTTCCTGTTATTTTAGGATGTGGCTGGACACTCTCATTCCTCCGCACATGGTGAAACCAAGGCCCTAGATGGGTGGGACTGTGTTTTGCTTTCTGCTTAGTTCCAGGAGGCTGGCCTCAGGACAGGACAGAAAAGAGGCTGGCAGTGAAGGTTGGGACGGGGCCTCCCTGGGATGAGGAGGTATCTGGCACTACAATGGAACACGTGGACACCGCTGGCAGGCAGACACCATCTTCCCGCTTCCAGGGACCTGGGAGATTCCCAGGGCGTTCACTTTATACAACTCATTAAGCTCCCCATTTATGGGTTATTCAATTTTTGGTATTTGTGTTATATTTCACAATAAAAAAGGTTTAAAAACTCTAATAAATCTCCCAGAAACCAATTACACATACAAAGCATTTGCGGGAGCCCAGGAGGCATGCAGGCGGCCTCACAGTGCTCAAGCCCCAGTCCTTCCCTCTGCTGTCCCAGGAGAGAAGCAGGCAGTAGGTAGGATGGCTCATGAGAGACCCACACTGCAACAAGAGTGTGGTGGTCAGTGCGGCCCCGGGCCAGGGCTGGTAAGGACGCCAGAAGGTCATGGCTTCCAGCAGCCTCAGCTTGGAGGCTGTGTCTGTGAGTCTACTACATCACTGCACCCCCAGGGCAGCAGTCATGGGGGGGGTCTGTAATCTTCCTACAAAGCAGGAGGGCCAAGGAGGAGGGGGGTTATCATTTCTAGATTCTGCTCACTTAATTGAGTCGTGAAGTCTATTGTTCCAGAGCAGACATCTTCCCTTCTGAAGATCACACAGCATTCAGTGAAGATCTGAACTGAGGGCCTCTCAGGCAAGTCCTCCCTGACCCCCTTGCTCTTGGCCAGGTCCCCTTCAGGACATGAAGTCAGATCATCCTGGGAAGGATGTGTGGCTCTTGGTTGTCCATAGTGATACAAGGCTGGCCCCAAACACTTGTGACTTCTAAGTTTGCTGAGATTTAAGGCCAGTGGCTGCTGGCCTCCATCTCCCAAGGCTGTGGGCAGCAGGAGGGGTGTGATTCATCTCTCCTCTCCTGGTGCTTAATAAGAACAGGGCTATAAATGTAACCGGCCGTTTACGAGCCCCACCGGCTGCAGCCTCTTCTGTCAGCTGTAGCTGTTGTATGGGCTCCCCTAGCCTGGTCCTCAGCCCTGGAAAGGGGAAAGGATGCTCTTGGGGCCTTTGCACCTCCACCTTTGGTCCTGCTGCTCCAATTCTCTTAGAGTTTCTTTCCTCCCTGCTAAAGGTGTGTGTGTGTGTGTGTGTGTGTGTGTGTGTGTGTGTGTGTGTGTGTGTGTGTGTGTGTGTGTGTGTGTGTGTGTGTGTGTGTGTGTGTGTGTGTGTGTGTGTGTGTGTGTGTGTGTGTGTGTGTGTGTGTGTGTGTGTGTAAGGCAAGCCTAGCCCCTTGATACTGTGAGGCATGGCCCAGCCCACAGAATCTCACATCACACACAGGAGTGGTGAGCATGCTCTGTGCTCAAGCATTACCAGAGGTTTTCCCAGGCTTTTGTTCAGAAAGACGAGGAAACTTGAGACTAGCTATTAGAGCTATGTAGCAGCTGGCCCTACCATCCATGCACAGAGCCTCACCTGTGGTTAGCTCCCTAAGTCCACCATATCCTCCCCCCTCCCCCCTTCACTGTTATCGCTCTGCATAGTGGGGCAGCCTAGGTGCTGCGTAGGACTTGCTGAGGGCCAGTCATGAAACACACACCTGCTACCTTCAGGAGAAGCTGTGGGCTTCCTCCCAAACCTGCAGGGATGTGCAGTCGAGAGCAGCTTTCACCACCACTCCGAGTGCCACCCTGATCATCTGCCAGACAAGAGGAACAGCGCCTACCTACCACACTGGCTGGTTACGCTTTGTCGAAGACAGAGTGAGACAATTGGCATACGTCGCCCACACAGAGCCCGGCATGAATAGATGCTCCGTGCTTGTGGAATCCTTCCTTCTTACCTGGGCCACAAGAATAGAGGAGGCATTTGAGGCGTGGTGGGGGGAAGCCACACAAAAAGGAGAGCCCACAAAAGACACAGACTCCGGGAGCTGGCCAATCAATGCTGGCATAAGCAAACCCAGGCTATCATTGCTTAACCGATTTTGCAGGGAAAAAAACATCAAAGGACGGCAAGAAATGAAAAACAAACAGAGCAAAACCAATACCCATTTATCTAAAACTAGTTTGCTGTCAAGGAGGGGCCGGTGCCTTTGCCCGAGGAGCCATCGATTACAACTGCAGAGAGAGGTGACGGGCAAAAGGCGTGCTCTCTTCCCCAGATTTTACAGGACAGGGAGAAAGACAAGGAGAATTTCTGGTGAAGACTCAGGAAAGGGCCGCAGGCAGAGGAAGATAAAGACGTCAGGCAGCTCCAGGAGATGTGTGCTCTTCTTGTTTGTCTGCCAGTGTTTGCCCATTATACGGAGCTATTCTACATCTGCACAGAAGTTTGGGGGTCCAGCGAAGCCAATCATTGGCCCTCGCAGCAGGGCTGCTGTGAACTGCGGAGCATGCTCTGCACTGCACAAAGCCGGGGGAGAGAGTGGGGACTGGAACGTAATCTATAGCTCATTCTGTAGCAGTGGTTCTCAGCCTTCCTAATACCGAGACCCTTTAATAGAGTTCCCCGTGTTGCACTGATTCCAAAAACAATGTTATTTTGTTGCTTCTTCATAACTGTTAATTTAACTACTGTTATGGATCATAATGCAAATGCCTGATATGTGACCCACCCCCCAAAGGAGTCTTGACCTGTAGGTTGAGAACTTCTGCACAGAGCATGATCCCCGATTCCCCCAAGAAACAGCTGCACTCTCCTCCCTCACCTGCTGCTGCCATGTGCATTCTGGAGGTTAAGGTATGTATCTTAGTTAGGGTTTCTATTGCTGTGATGAGACACCATGACCATGGCAACTCTTACAAAGGAAAACATTTAATTGGGGTTGGCTTACAGTTTTAGACGTCTAGTCCATTGTCGTCATGGTGGGGAGCACGGTAGCATGCAGGCAGACATAGCGCTGGAGGAGCAGAGAGTTCTACACCTTGTTTCGAAGGTAGCAGGAGATTGTGTGCCACACAGGCATAGATTGAGACTAACTGACCTCAAACTCTGCTCCTGCAGTGTCACACTTCCTTCAACCGGGCCACACCTCCTAAGAGTGCCACTCCTTATGGGCCAAGCATTCAAACACATGAGTTTATGGGGGCCAAATGTATTCAAACCACCACAAAGTGCCTTTGTCTCTGGATGAAGCCAAGAGGGTCTCTGCATCTGCATGGAAGATGAGCTTGTCTGGACTCTGGGACTCATCCCACTGCAGTCCACTTGTGTTTCTTGAGATTGAGCTGCTCCAGGTTGAGGTTGTGCCCCCAACTTCTGGAACTATCTATCTTATCCCTAGCTCTGGGCACTCAGGAAGTTAGCTCTAAGGGAGGAATCTGGGCTGGAAGAAAAGGCACGGGGTCGGGGGGGGGGGGGAGCAGGAGAGGAGAGGAAGAAGAAGTGTTGGACTGGGGGTAGGAGGGAGGGAGGGAAGAAAGGAGAGAGGGAGAAGAAGAGGAAGTGCTGGATTGAGAGTGGGAGGGAGGGTGGAGAACAAGGAGATGCCAGAGTTCATGCACAGTAGATCCTGCAGGAGGGCAGAGGAGGGCAGGCTAAGAGAAGAGAGCCAAACTGGGCTGGAGAGCAGACAGACGCTAGGTAGATTCCCCCAGAGGAGAAGGTGGGTGGCCCAAAATCCAGAGGCCCTGCAGACCTTAAGTTGGGGAAATCTTGGAGTCTGAGATCTCCTGAAGTCTGTGTAGCTGTGTTCCTTCCTCCCTGATCCTGAAGTATGTTGGGTCCGTTCCTCCTGGGGAAAGCACATGGGGTAGGGAGCTGTGGGAAGTGACCGGGTCATCAGGCTATGCTGGAATGGGAAATACCCTTACCAGAGAGGCCCTGAGGGCTGGATATCCCTTCACCAAGAGTGGACAAGGCAAGGAGCAGCTGTGGATTGTAGGTGGGCTCTTTAAAAGTTCCTGAGTTCACTGGCGCTTGACCTTTGACTTCCTCTGCCTTGCTAGGAAACGGATTTCTGTTGTCTGTATGGCTCCTGGTTTATGGTGTTTTGTTCCTCCAGCTGAAGCCTCTATTTGTGTTCCTAGAGGCTGCATTCATCAGCAGGCTTGGAACACTGCCCCAGTGTTCTGGTTAGTTTCTTTGTTAACTTGATACAAGCTAGAGTCATATTAGAAAAAGGAAACGTCAATTGAGAAAATGCCTCCATCAATCTGGACTGCAGGTAAGTCTGTAAGTCACTTTCTTGATTAAATGATTTATATGAAAGAGCCCAGACCACTGTGGGTGGTGTTACCCCTGGACAAGTGGTCCTGGTATACAGGTAAAAGCAAGTGGAGAAAGTCCTGGGAACAAGACAGTAAGCATTGTTCCTTTGCTTCAGTTTCTGTCTCTAGCTTCCCCCTTGAGTTCCTGCTCTGACTTCCCTCAGTGATGGATTGTGATCCGGGATGTATTGGCCAAATGAACCCATTTCTACTCAGGATGCTTTTGGTTGTGGAAAACAAACAGCTACAGAAAGCAAACTAGGACTCCCCACCCCCCATGCCGGATAATGGAGCAAAATCCTCGTGAGTTCCCAGTGCTCCTTGCTGTGTGTTACCGGTGAGGGACAGGGGTGTGTGCCATCCTGGAGCTTCCTCCCCATCTCCTCTTTCAGAAGATCTGAGAAGATCGCAGCTCAAGTCCTGTAGCATGCAGGCCTAATGGGGCGGTCAGAAAGAAACACTCTCTGGACTCTGGAGATAAAGTATTTGATAAACAATTCTGGCAGGCTATGAGCCAGTTCATGGGGCTGTCTACAGGGCCAGGTGGAACCCAGGGCACCACCTAGGAGAAGGTATACTCCTGACTATGACCCCAGACTAATAGGGACATCCTAAGTCTGCCATTCATTCGCTGTGTACTTGGGGAAGCGATTAACCTTTTTGAGCCCCAGGCCCTTCATAATACCAATACTGTCTGCCTCAGAGATGTTGCGTTAACAAAACCAGGCTTTGCATACCAAGTGCTTTCATGAGGGTCTGGCACAGAGCATATAGCAGTGGGGAATTATAGATATATCTCTCCAGAACCTTCTCTACACTCTCCTCTCTTTCCTCTGCTGGTTTTTCTTTTCTACTGTTTT
Source organism: Rattus rattus (assembly GCF_011064425.1). Classification (NCBI taxonomy): domain Eukaryota; kingdom Metazoa; phylum Chordata; class Mammalia; order Rodentia; family Muridae; genus Rattus; species Rattus rattus. Next base: position 87,949,418 of record NC_046162.1, read on the forward strand.
TCTTTTTTTTTCTTTTCTTTCTTCCTTTCTTTCTTTCTTTCTTTTTTTTTTTTCGGCTTTATTGAAGTTTCACATCTGTTTTAGTCAGGGTTTCTATTCCTGCACAAACACTATGACCAAGAAGTAAGTTGGGGAGGAAAGGGTTTATTCAGCTTACACTTCCACATTGCTGTTCATCACCAAAGGAAGTCAGGATTGGAACTCAAGCAACTCAGGAAGCAGGAGCTGATGCAGAGGCCATGGAGGGATGTTACTTACTGGCTGGCTTCCCCTGGCTTGTTCAACTTGCTCTCTTATAGAACCCAAGACAACTAGCCCAAGGACGGCACCACCCACAATGGACTGTGTCCCCCCCCTTCATCACTAGTTGAGAAAATTCCTTACAGCTGGATCTCACGGAGGCATTTCCTCAAGGGAGGCTCTTTTCTCCGTGATAACTCCAGCTTGTGTCAAGTTGACATGCAAAACCAACCAGGACGACATCCAGACTGCAAGTGGCTGAATTCTCAGAATGTCCATTTTGTCCCACCTCATGAGATACTTGAAAGAGTCTGTGGCTGCATTTGTACCAGAGGGCTGGGCAGTGAAGGAGCAGGCTCCAGCTGGGACAGAGTAAGCACTTTCCCCTCCCCCCTTTCACTGAACGAGCCCGAGAGACCTGAGCAGAAAGCAAGGTGTTTGGGTATAGACAACTCTGACAGGGAACAGATACACTTTCTCTTCTCCCCTCTCTTCTGCTCAGCCCTCACCTAACCCCGGGTAGCACAGGTGGAAACAGCCACAGTGTGGCTAAGTCCCCAGGGTCGGGGCGGGGGGGATCCTTACAGTTATAGTTGTGGCTCCATAAAGTTATTTAGGAGCAGACCCACGCAGTCTTTCAAAGATTTTGAAAACGATCCGAACAATAGGCTCTCGTTCAACTCCCAGATGTGACATTGTTTGGCACATACACCGACGTAAACAGCTTTGAAATCACACTGAGGTTGAAGCCACAGCCTACAGTAAGCTGGCTGGGGTTCTTGACCAGAGCCCAACTGCGTTGTTTGCGTGCTCCATCCAAAACATCAACCACCTCCACGGGAGCTAACAAAGAGCCAGAGCCAGAAGACCTAAGAGTCAACCGAATTTACCTGGAACCTGGAGAGCCCAGGAAAAGTCCCAGCATTTATGGGAACAGACAAAAGACACTGGCAGCAAGACGCCACAGGTGCTGAGCCAGTGGGCGGAGCTTTCGAGAGAGTGTTTATAAACGTGCTTCAAGAATCAAAGGCCAGGGGTTGGGGATTTAGCTCAGTGGTAGAGCGCTTGCCTAGGAAGCGCAAGGCCCTGGGTTCGGTCCCCAGCTCCGAAAAAAAAAAAACCAAAAAAAAAAAAAAAAAAAAAAAGAATCAAAGGCCAGAGCTGGGTGGCACGCGCCTTGAGTCCCAGCACTCCAGAGGCAGAAGCAGGAGTTCAAGGCTGGCTCCTGATCTACACAGCATAGCCAGGGCTACAAGAAGAAACCCTTCCTAAAAACAAAACAACAACAAAAACAGGTTGGTGAGATGGCTTAACCAGTAAAGGTGCTTGGCACTAGTCCTGAGGTCGGAGTTTAATTCACAGGACCCTCATGATGGAAGGATAGAACTGACTTCCACAAATTATTCTCTGGCCTCCACATTCTAGCTGTGGTATCCACGCATGTACACACACACGAATTGGGCTCAGGATCTCTGAAAGAACGGCCAGTACTCCTAACCTCTGAGCCATCTCTCTAGCCCCTCACACGATACATTTTTAAAAGGTAAACACTCTTTTTTGTTAAAAAAATATTTATTTTATGTGAGTACAATGCCACTGTCTTCAGGCACACCAGGAGAAGGTATCAGATCTCATTACAGATGGTTGTGAGCCACTATATGGTTGCTGGGATTTGAACTCAGGACCTCTGGAAGAGCAGTCAGTGCATTTAACCACTGAGCCATCTCTCCAGCTTGAAGGTAAACACTCTTAAATGACAAAAGACTCATCACAGAAACAGAAAATTGAAAGATGAACCAATTGGAAACCTCAGAACTGAAAAGGATAAGTGGAGATATCTCTCTACATGGCCTCAACAACAGCAATTAATAGACAAAGAAGACCATGAACTTGAAGACCTGTCATTAGAATGTACCTAGAGTGAAAAGATTTAATAGGAAAGACCAGACCTTTCGACCCATGAAGCAATACCAAAGGGCCTCATGTTTACGTCACCAGAATCTCAGAGAATAGGGGGAAAGACTGGTGCACAAAACAAATTTGAGGAACCAGTAGGAAAAAGCCCCCAATTTAAGCAGAAGACATGGATATATAAGACCCACTGAACCACAGGGCAGCTTCACCCAGAGAAATCTGCACCAAGAGACATCAATCAAACCATGAGCATCAACCACAAAGACAAATCCTAAAGCAACCAGAGAAAAACGACACATCCCTTACAGGGGAACCATGGTGCAGGCAACAGATGATTTTTTTTAAACCAGCCATTATGGAGGTTAGAAGGAAATTGGAAATTTTTAAACACCAAAAGAAAAGGATCGTCACCTCTATTCTACATTCTGTGGAAATGTTTCTCAGGGAGAAGGATATTCTCAGGTGAAGAGAAGTTCAGAGATCATCTCTGTCGTGTTGAACTGAGTCAGAGGGCGACTTGGCAGAGTATGAGTAAAGAAAGAGCAACAGGGGTGGCCAATATTTATGTCTGGGAAAAGCTGTATTCTCCCGGTTCTTTAAAATGTTAGACAGTTAGCAACAAGCATTGTAACATTGAATTTTCAGTGTGTGTACTGCTATCCTATATAGGGGAATTATAGCAACAACCCATGTGGGAGGGCAAGTTTCCACATTCCCTTTGTGCTGTGATTTGGATGTTGAAATGTCCCCTGCCAAGCTCATGTGCTTGGTGGCACTACTGACCGAGTGGATGATGAGGGCTCTGACTTCATTAGGGACCCAGCCATCGATGGATTCACCAGGAAGTAGTAGAAGCCAGAAGGTGATTGGAGGACATGGATTCTGGAGACAGAAAAGGGTTATTGTGCCCCTTCCTTTGTTCTTTCTATTATCTTCCTGACACCACTGGTAGGCAGTTTTCCTCATGCCACGTACAATGATGTTTCCCTCCATACCTGTTTTAGTTGGGTGTCTATTGCTAAAACGTTGTGACCAAAGCAAGTTGGAGAGGGAAGGGTTTATTTACTCTTATACTTCAGGTAACAGGCTATTACTAAGGAAAGCCAGGGCAGGAACCCAAGGAAGGAACCGGGATGCAGGAACCTCTGCAGAAGAGAGAGAGAGACAGAGAGAGAGAGACAGAGAGAGAGAGAGAGAGAGAGAGAGAGAGAGAGAGAGAGAGAGGCAGAGAGAGAGACAGAGAGACAGACAGAGAGACAGACAGAGAGACAGAGACAGAGACAGAGAGATTGCTGCTTTCTGGCCTGCTCTCTGCTCCCCATTGCTTGCTCTTCCTGCTTTCTTATGTCAGCTAGGACCATGGCCATGCGGTGGTACTGCCCTCACTGGGTTGGGGTTTTCCACATCAACCATTAACCAAGAAGATGCCCTACAGATTTGCCTATAAGCATTCTGATGGAGGAGGCATTTTCTCCGTTGAAATCCTCTTCCCAGATAACTCTAGCTTGTATCAAGTTGAGAAAGGAAAAACCAAACCAAACCAACCAACCAACCAAACAAACAAACAAACAAACAAACAAACACCAAATAAAGACGGCCCGCACAGTACCCTTATGCTGTGGGATGAGCAGCTTCCCCCATGCTCTCCACCAGGGAGTGAAGAGCATTCCTTTCTATATCTACACCATTCGTGGGCAGCTAAAGCCCTGACACCAGGAGCTCAGCAGTGCTGTTCCATGCTCGCACAGCACAATTAGTCTATCTTACTATGGGACTAGAAGCAATGGCTCCAGGTAAGCAAGGGCTAACACCCCAGAAACTGTGGCCTAAAGGACTCTTTCCCCCTTTCAGCTGTTTCCTTATGTATTTCGTCACAGTGACAAAAAACAATGCCCACAACTTGGAGGTGACAACATAGGGATTTTAAGTGAGTCTATTATTTTAAGTGTGCACATTATCGTCCCTGCAAGAACCACTGGGAAAATAAAAAGACCCACAAAGCAAGGGTAGTGAGAAACACAGTAGGTAAATTAAAGTGGAACACAAATCACTGTTCACATAATCTACAAGAGTCAGGAAATGAGGAAAACGAGGGGAAAAAAAGACTGGCAGAAATGGGAAACTGATAAAATGGAACTTAATGCAAGCATCAAAAAGTGTATCAAATGCTAGTGTTCTGACAATGAAGTCAGTGCAGAAGACATCAGAGTGGACATTAGAAAGAGGGACAGGCACATCAAACAAAACTCTGTAGGAGCCTGAACGCCCAGAGGAATATATACCATGCAATGCTAATTACTGTGTTAAGACTGAGAGTTCCTATTAGTATCAGATAAATGCAGGAATAGCTGCGTGGTGGTCTGAATGAGAATGGTTCCCACAGGGTCATATGTTTGAAGGCTTGGCCCCCAGTCAGTGTCCTGAGTTGAGATTCCAGGAGGTAAAACCTCTAGGAGGTGAGCCCAGAATAGACTTTTCTAGGGGTTAAAAGAAGATGCAGTCAGAAAACCAGAAGAGTTCTCCCCCTCCCCTCCAATCCTCGCCTGGATGCTAGACCCGCTGCTATCACGAACCTGGGCTCTCCTAGAGTTGGGAAAAGAAACATTTTGCTGTCTAAGCCACTCAGTCTGTGCCTCTCTTGTTAAAGACCAAACTTGAGACAGGTAAAAGCAATCAAAACATACTCAGGATCAAAGAGCTACCTAGAGGGAGCCTACAATTATAAAGATTGAAGTTGTAGATATATAAAAAGAATTCTTACAAAAAGTGAATCTCCCAGTCAAAATAGTTTTCCTGCAAGCGTTGGCAAAGATTTTTTTTTCTTAATGTTTAGAAGAGTTCCTCATACTGTCTTCTATAATATAGAAGAAAAAAGGAAGACTTCCAAACTTACTTAATGGAATCATCCAAGAAAGAGAAGCAGAGAAAGAGAAGCAGAGATCAATTTCCCCCAGGAACACACACCAAATTATCTAACAAAATATTAGTGAATTGTTTCTAACAGTATATAAAAAGTATTGCACACCATAACTAAGAAGGGTTTATCACAGGGGCGCCAAGCTGGTTAAATATTTGAAAATTAAACAATGTAGGCTGCCAATAATACAGCCTCAGTAGAGGCTGATTATATTGACGTAAATGATTCTACTAATGAATGCAGGAGACACACTTAACCTTGGCAAGTGAGAAAACTCTCAGAGACCAGAGGGATCTTCCTCACCCTGATAAGGGGTTCTTGTTATAAAAAAAAAAAATTAAGGGCTGACATCTTGTGTTATAGGTGTAAGGACATAACGGTGAAACAGTGTTTCCTCCTCCTGGGTGTGCTGGCCAAGACATTTAAGGCAAGGAAAGTAAATAAAGGAACGCCAATTGAAAAGTAAGAAGTTGGGGTTGGGGATTTAGCTCAGTGGTAGAGCGCTTGCCTAGCAAGCGAAAGGCCCTGGGTTCGGTCCCCAGCTGGGGGTGGGGGGGAGAAAAGTAAGAAGTTACATTGTTTCTATTCACAGAACAAATGTTTGTTTCCACAGCTCGAAGAAATCCACTCTGGCCACTAAGCTGCAGTTTAAGGCAAGATGGTTGCAGGACACATGGCCCCAGTCCATTCTATTTCTCTATACCCGCAACAAAAACTGGATGGCCACTAAAAAGATTTTAAAGTGGCATCATTTACAGGAGTGCTGAAATGAAAGACGGTGTATACATTTAGCAAAAGCGTGACTGGTTCTGTATACTGAAAATTACAAAATGCTTATGAAAGAAACCAGAGAAGGTTTGTACAAATGGAGAGCCATCAGGGGCAGCCTACATAAACAAAGACACACGTGTCAGAAGACGTGGCATGGTAAAGACCGCAGCTTCCTTCAATCAGACCAATCGATTTAAGACAATTCTGGTGAAAATCCAGCAGGATTTTTTTTTTCCCTTTAAAGCTCTAAACACACTGCTTCCAAAATGCATTCAGGGAGAAAGGCAAAGGAATTAGATAGTCAAAACAATTTTGAAAAAGAAGTTTGTAAAGCCCACAATCCCCAATTTGACGGCTTATTATATAAAGCTGCTGTAATCAAGACGTCGTGGTATTGGCAGAAAGAACAACTGGTAAGCACAGAGTGATTGCTGATCAATGAATGGGGTAGGAAGTCCGAAACAGATCTACGTGTGTAGGATTTGGCAGAGGTGGAAGGGCAATTCAAAGGAAAAAAGGATAACCTCTCTGCCCCAGGAATAGAACATTGGAGATTCAGATACACAAAAATGACCCTAAGCATCCTTCTGTATCAAAAGTCCACTCAAGACAGAGCATAGATCCAAACGTAAAACACAAAACCTTTAGAAAGGAACATAATGGCCAACTGTTGTTGAAGGGCTCTAGCAAGCCTGAGCACGGCAACCATGGCTCTGGCAGGCCTCACCTTTCTCCCCCATTCCCTCTGCCTTGCTAAAAACTGTTAGATTGCATTCCTAAGGCTAGCCTCCAAGGTCTATCCCCTCATTTGGCTGCTTTCTCCTTCTGAGGCTGACCACCAAAGTCCAGTTATCAAAGTATTGAAATCCAGCAATCAAAAGCCCCCTTGTTGGGGAGGGGCAGAAAAAAAAAAGCCCTCTTGTGGTTAACCTAATTAACATACCCAATTAAAATCAAACATCTAACCTTTACACAGGGTTTCCTTTATAAATTGCCATTTTCCTATGGGCCATGTCTGTCTCCTCTCTGTCCAGAGGCAGTCCTTTGTCCCCTGGGACAAATATCCCTTCCTCTCTCCCTTGTTCCTTTTCCCTTCTCTCTCTGTCTCCTCTCTTTGTCTCTCATTCCCAGCCCTTTCACCATCTGAGGGAGATAAATCTCTTTTGTACCAAGAACTTGGTCCTGGGGTGTGTGATGATTTGAATAGGTTTGGCCCCGATAAATTCATGTGTTTGAATATATGGCTCATAGGAAGTGGCAGTATTAGGAGGTGTGGCACTGTTAGAGGAAGAGTATCACTATGGAGACTTTGAGGTCTCATATAAGCTCAAGCTATGCCAAGTGTGACAGTCTTCTGGTTGCCTTCAGATCACGATGTAGAACTCTCAGTTCCTCCTATACCATCTCTCCCTACACACTGCCTTGCTTCCCGCTATGATGGTAATGGACTAAACCTTCACAAAAGTTGCCTTGGTCACAGTGTCTCTTCACAACAATGAAACCCTAAGACATCTGGTGTTGATTTCAAGGTCTTTTTAGTAGTAATGTGAGGTCAGGGGAATCTCTGAATGAAATGTGATAAACAGGGTGTCATCAAGATAAGCTCCCACTCAAGGAGTAAGTCTGCCAAAGGACTGAAAGGTGAGCTTTACACTGGTGGAAATGTTTACAAATCCAGAATGCACAAAGAGATCTCTCAAGACTCTAGACAAGAAACAACCTATGAGAAAAATGGACAAAAGACTCAAGCAGGTGCTTCACTAAAGGGAACACATGATGTAAGTAAACACACAGAAAGATGTTCTACATCATTAATTATAGGGAAATGTAAAGCCACAATGAATGCCATTGTATGTATGTATATAAGTGTGTATATATATATATGTAATATATATATATAAATAATATATATATGGCTAAAGTAAATACTGACAATATAAATGCTGACAAAGATATGGAGAAACTAAACTCCACATTCTTTGTAGGTTGGCATGCAAATGTTTTTTACAGCTTCCTATTAAACGTACATATGACACCCCTCAGCCATATTATTCTTGGTATTCGCTCTAGAAAATTTATGTTGAGACAAAGACCTGTAGGTGAATGTTCACTGTAACTTTATATAGCTCCACCTGAAACTCTAAACAGTCTTATTGTCCTTCAAAGGCGGGTACCCAGGGCATGCCCCATAATAGACTACTCCTTAGCAATGAGAAGAAATAAATGATTCGCAAAATGTGTTATGTGAGTCTCAAAGGCATCATGGAGTGACAAAAGCCACACGGGGCTTCTCACTGCACGATGACATGTATTTCTATGGTAGTTGGAGATAAAGCAAAGCAACAGTGATTAAGAACAGGCTTGTAGTTCTCTGGGTGTGGGAGTTGGGGAAGATTTTCCTGCAAAGGTTAGCACTTGGGAGTTGCCTGAGGTAACACTCCCTTCTACAGTGGTGGACACATGAATCTGGTGTGTTAAAAGTCACAGAACTGTAGGGGCTGGAGAGATGTCTCAGTGTTTAAGAGTACCGGCTGCTCTTGCAGAAGATCCAGTTTGATTCCCAGCACCCACCTGCTTCTCACAAGTGGCTGTAACTCCAGTTCTAGGAGACTCCAGTGCTGTCTTCAGGCCTCTGGTATTGCATGCACAGACACACAAACCATCAACAAACAAACAAACAAACAAAAAACAAAAACAAAAGATAAAAAACCTCCTACACATAAATTAAAAAAAACCTAATAGAAGTATAACAGCAGGAAAGTCAAACTTATATTATGGTTAACAACTTTAAAAAAGGAAAAACTAAAAGTGTTGTTGCAGTGACTTTTTGGCTGCACCACCTTGTGCTCCAGGTGAGTCCCTGTTTTGGGTCTGAGGTGAGGCATGGCCCATTATGGCAGGGGAGGCCTGGTGGCTACAGCTTGGACAAGTGGTCACGGTGTCTTTAGAGTGGTGAATCACAGAGACGAATATGAATGCCGGTGCTCAGCCAGGATCCTCCTGTCCTCCATCCTCTCTCCACTGGCTAAGACCACGGTTCTCAACCTGTGGGTCATGACCCCCACAGGGGTCACAGATCAGATATTTGCATTATAATTCATAACAGCAAATGAAGTAGCAACAAAATAATGTTTTGGCGGGTGGTCACTATAACATAAAGAACTGAATTATTGAGTCGCAACCTTAGGAAGGTGGAGAAGCATTGGTCTACAACCTCAGCACATCGCATGGTGCCATTCACACGTAGTGGGGGTCTTCTCATTGCAGTTTACTTAATCCAGATAATCTCTGACAGACATGCTCAGAGGAGTGTCTCTGTCATGATTCTAGATGCTGTCAACCCACATTCAGCTTCCTGTAGGCTCTTCAGCTAGTGCCTTGGTTTTTTTTTTAAACCTTGGGCCTCATTATTCTTCCTCACTAAGTTCCACCACTCCGCCTCCCTTAGTCTGGGATTATCTGCTGCTAAGGTTGGATCTTATGTGACCCTTGTGGTAAAGGCTTGATCTCCGGCGTGATGTTATGGGTGGGAAGTTGGAACCTGTTAAGAGGTGGAGCATGAGCTGCCCTGATTACTTGGGACATGCTGGTGATGGTGGGGAAGGGAGCAGGGATGGAGGGTGTGAGGGGGAAACATGTGGTCCCGTCTCCCTTTCCTTTTGATTACAGTCACGAGACCAGCAGCTTGGCTCTGTCATGTGCCCAGCTATGACGTGTTACCACAGTCTCAAATGTGATGGACACCATCAGTCCTGGACTGGAACTTCCCGAACTGTGAGCCAAGATGAACTTCTCCCCATGCCAGTAGGGCATTAAAGGTGTTTGTTGTGCAGGATGGGATGATGGTTAGTGCAGTACGATCCCCTTTGCTTGGCTACCTCCTGGTTTTCTTTTAGGCCCATCTTGGATGTCGTCTCTTTCTAGCAGTTCTTCTGGACTTCACCTCTCCCAGACAGCTTAGGCATCCCTCCCCTGGCTCCCTGCCCACCTAGCCTCTGTCTCACTTCCCCTTGCAGCCTGGTCAGAGACAGTCTACAGAGAATGTGTCCAGGGCAGGGTCTTGGTCTGATCACAGGAACCAAGGCAATAGTTCCTATCTCCTCTGCGTGTCTGCGGAAGCCATTCAGGAAGTTTCCAGTTATGTAAATTGCACAGGATCTTGTGAATCTCCACTTTCCTAGGCTTTCCCAAGCTCAGTCTGTGTCTGCTGGTTCAATGTCTACTTGGGCAGTTAGGGAAAAGACACCCAAGTCCTTTTCTCAATCTGATTTCGCCATAGCCCTTTGATGAAGCTCGGTCTGTGTAGGGAGGATGAGGACCCTTGTCAAAAAGTCTTGGATTCGAATTGGGATAAAACACTGTTGCTCTCCAGCTCTCAGTTTTATTCATCTGATCAGGCTAATGGAACTTTTACGACCCATCTCTTAGGATGACAAGTCTGAGAGCTGGGCGAGAAGTCAGCCTTGAACCAGTGGGACACCCCCAAGGGTGGCTGAGTAGGGTGCTAACTCACCTGTGGTTGGCAGTCACTTGTCCCCTCTCTCGAAACAGTCATAGCAAGGAGAGAGAAAAGGTACCTGGGGAGCCCTTCCCTTCTCTCACCCACCTCTTAATTGCAGGGCGGGCAGCTGCCTCACCCCTTTCCTCTCCCACATTTGGTTCAAACCCCTAATTTGTCAGTCAGGGAAGCAACCAAGCATTAGCATTGGGTGGAATGCCAGGCAAGAGTGGCATTCACTCCGCCAGCGGTTAGGGTGTGGAAGGGTGACATATGATTACCACGAGGTGGAACTGGGGTTAGGGTGGTATCTTACCCCTCTTGGCCTCTTGTTTCTGCATGTGGAGAACATTCTGGAGGGAGGCAGGTGGCCACTCACAGTGGGCTCTCTGCTTTGCTCTAATAGTCACCATTAATAAAACATTGCATTAAACCCAAGCTCAGAGGGGATAATTGGAGCCATTTCTCATGTCTCCAGGCAGAGAGAGAGGGTTGACTCCTGGGTATAGCGGCTGGTGATTCTGGAATTTGGGGTAAACTGAGGACCTGTGGGGGCTAAGAGTCTGCAGAGGAATGAGTTCCTACGAAAAGGGGATGAGGCTCGGGCTGGAGACTAACCACCTTCTTCCCCAGCCCAGCACAGCACACAGTACCCTGCTTCACACAGTACCCAAGAAGGCATGCTCAGCTGCCAACAGAATAGCTGGAGTGCTGGCCTTACTACTTGCCAGTTTAACATGTCCTGTTTCTGAGGCTTAGTTTTCTTATTTGCTCAGTGGACATGATCCTAAACAGGAGCTTTAGTAAAATGATCTGATGCACTGTGGTGCCCAGCCACCAGGGAATACTCTTCTTAACTGATGTTAACAGTTTGTCTGACTGATAGGGTATGGAACATGGGTTCTGCACCACCTATTCACAGGGTAAGAATCATAATTGTAAATTCTAAAGAAGAGCAGTGGGGCTGGACAGATGGCTCAGTGGATAGAACACTTTGGGCTCTTCCAGAGGACCTGAGTTAGGCTCCCAGAACCTATATCAGGTGGTTCATTCCAGCCAGGGGAGCCTATATCCTATTCTGACCTCTGTGGACACACACACACACACACACACACACACACATACACACACACACACACACACACACACACAAATTGAGTGACACTATTTATTCCTGGGAGCTGTAACAAATGTCTAATCACCCTGGTCAGGGAACTGATGTCAGATCAAAGTAAGGTACCACAAAATCCAGCCTGGTTAACCAATGAGTTTTGTTGGGCTTACTTACAGTAATATGGGTGAGGAGTTACTTACAGTAGCAGAAATGACTCAAAAACAGCCTAACACCAAAAACCCACCTAAGCCTGGATGACAGCTCTTGAAAGCTAGAGCACATTGCACAGCCTACAGGCAGCTCAACAAGTTGGAGAGTATCCTTTCTAGGTGACTCAGTAGGACTGAGCCTCTTCTTGGCAGCTATGTTGGTCTTTGATTCTTCCAGTTAGTTCAACTTGTATGAGAGTCAGTAGTCCTTATTGCTTCTATATGTGTTTAGAGGGAGGAGCCTAGTGTATCTGGTCAGTTTCAGGGACTTCCTGAAGCTAGTTTGAGTTGTTTACTTCCTGTCTTAAGGAACTTTCCTGCAGGATGGAAAGTTTTATGCATGTTCCCTTAGAACATCCTGCTGTTTAACCCCTGCCCCCACCCCATTCTCCCCCACCCCCACACACTCTCCCCACCCCCACACACTCACAGCCCTGTCTTATAACATATTGTATCTTAAAGAACTTCCTTCCAAAACCAAAGGTTTTGTTTATATTGAAGAAAATTGCTATACAACATATAAATAAAAAATAAAAATTCATATTTAAAAATTAAAGTAGAGGCCAGGGAGACGGCTTAGTGGCCAAGAGCACTTGCTGCTTGCTCTTCTAGGGGGCCCAGATTCAATTCTCAACACCCACAGTCATCTGGAACTCCAGTTCCAGGAAGCCCAATGTTCCTTTTGGCTTCTGAGGACACCGACACACACGTTACGTAAACATACATGCAGTCAAAATACCCAAACACATAAAGTAAAATTTTTAAAAAAAAATGTTGAAAAGGCTTTATCATTAGGCAGACCTCAGAGCTTTCAACCCAGTCTGTATTATCACACACGGAAGTTAACTATGGTAACTTCGTCCTAGCCTTCTCCTTTCTCCAGCAGGCACTGCCCTCCTGGTGAGGCTGTTTAAACAAACCTTTAGCAGGCCTCAGTGCATCCCCTGCAGAAACCCAGACGCCCAGCACTAGGTTCCAAGTGGCTTAGATGAGATCTACCACCTATCTTTAAACTAATCCCTGTGGTCTGGATTGGCTGGGTCTACGAGTGCTCACCCGCGGAGCTGGGGTGCAGTGCCAACTTTAGAGCATCTTGTCTGTCTTCATGGAGAGGGATGTGAACTATTTATAACCAGCGGATGAGCAGGTGAGAACAGGGAGAAGAGCGTCAGAAGTAATCAGCGCAGAGGGAAGCTGACTCTTCAGTTTTGTTCAATTTTTTTGAACAAAAAAAAATTGTTCAAAATAAAAACAATATCAGAAATCTCAACAGGAATGGGACATTTCGTAGTCAACAGCCTTCTTGGATGTTTTTAGGGTCGATGAGGGTTGTTTCTTTCCCCCAGAAAGTTGAAATAAAACACTCCAGTGTGCAGAATGAGATCCTGGTGTAAGACCAGCATGTCACAGGTCATTCCTGGGGCACTGTGAATGATCAGGGGCTGGGACTGAGTCCTGAGACCTGAATTGGACTCCTCCTGCCGTGGTCAGGCTGGACCACAGAGTCTATTTGCAATGTAAGCTGTACATGTTGACCATGATGCTTCAGTGTGGGCGGACCATATTTGATCTTCTGTGATCCCAGACGGGAATGAAGCCTCCTTAGGAGCCAGGATTCCTTTACCTTTGGCTAAGTACTGTGATCAGAGAGGCCTCTTTGAGCTTGGGAGAATTCTCTAACACTAAAGTGTTCCCAAGTCAGTCTAGGGCAGTGGTTTCTCACGCTTCCTAATGCTATGACCCTTTAATACAGTTCCTCATGCTGTGGTGACCCTTCAACCATAAAAATATTTTCGTTGCTACTTCGTAACTGTAAATATGCTACTCTTATGAATTTAAATGCAAATATCTGAGTTTTCCCCCATGGTCTTGGGTGACCCTTGTGAAAAGGTCATGTGACTCCTCAAAGGGGTTGAGACCCACAGGTTGAGAACCACTAGTTTAGCCAGAGGCACGCCATACAAGCAAGAGACAGCCACTGTCGGGAGCAAATGGGCAACCTGTGCTGCTAACTTCAATTCTACCTCAGGCTTCAGCACCCCTTGGTCAGAATGAGCAGCACAGTCTGGAGCTGGTATCCCAGGTACCTAAAAGCAGCATCCAGGCACCGTGGATGGAAGGTTCAAGACTGAGGAGCTGCTGTAGGCAGGAAGATTGAATTATCTTTTGCCTTCCTAGATTCTTTCTTTCTTTTGTTTCTTTTATTGGATTTTTAAAAATTTACATTTTAAATGTTATTCTATTTCCCGGTTTCCCCTCCAGAAGCCCGCTAGCCCCTCCCCTTCCCCTGTTTCTATGTGGGTTCTCCCTCACCTACCCACCACTCCCTCCCACCTCCCCGCCATGACATTCCCCTACACTGGGGCATTGAGCCTTGACAGGACCAAGGGCCTCTCCTCCCATTGATGCCCGACAAGGCCATCCTCTGCTACATATGCGGCTGGAGCCGTGGATCCATCCCTGTGTACGCTTTGGATGGTGGTTTAGTCCCTGGGAGCTCAGGGGGTGGGGGGGTTCTGGTTGGTTGATATTGTTGTCCTTACAGGGTGTCTTCCTAGGTTCCTATGCGGAAAGCTCCAGGCTCAATGTGACTGCACTGGAGATGCAGTGATTGGAGAATGACTGGGGCTGTGATGTCATAGGGTGGGGCCATAATCCCATAGAGTAAGTGCCATAGAAGAGCCACTAGTAGGAGGCTCTCGCTCTCGCTCCCTCCTTCCTTCTTCTCTATCTCCCTTTCTCTTTCCCAACCTTTTCTGGCCTTTCTTCCTGCTCCTTGTGCATACAGTAAAGCAAAGACACATCAGCACGTACAGGGAGAGGGCAGCCATTTGTAGGTGAGGAGCATGCTCACAAGATCCCAACCAGACTGATGCTGGATCTCAAACTCCCTGAACAACAAAAAACATCTTGGCATTGAAGCCAGCTGGTCTGTGGCACCTTGTCGTGCCAGCTTGAGAGGACGAAGGCAGAGCAGGAGAGCAGCAACTACTCAGCTGGCTGGGCAGAGGTTTCCCAAGGGTCACTTCTGGTCTGCTGTGCCCTCTGAGAGATGGCTGCCACACTCACAGCAAGCCAGGAAGGCTAACATTAGTGCCCGTTCAGATTGCACACTGGTCTGCGTGACCTAGTCTTCCTCAGTGTAGGACGACACATGTTGCTGAGAGGGAAAAGGTCTTTGATGACTCTGGAGGGATCACAGTGTGCCTGGGACCTTCCTCACTCTTCCAGCCCCTAAAGAATGCCCAAGTGCAGGGGCTATTGTTTTCTCTACAGCAGGAAACGTGAAGCCTCAGAGAATTTAACTTTGCCTCTGATCGGATGGACTTGAACTCAGGCCTCTCTGACCACAGAAATGGGAACACACACACACACACACACACACACACACACACACACACACACGTATGCATTGGGGTTCTAACTCAGGATTTTGTGCCTGGGGGAAGGGGCAACAGTGCTCAACCATTGAGCTACTCCCATAAACTCCTTTGTATTTTTAAAATTTAAGACAAAAGTCTCATTAAATTGCCCAGGGTACCCCTGAACTCACTCTGTAGCCCTGAAATGCCTTGAACTATCAATTCATCTACCTTAGCCACCTGATGTGCTAGGATTACAGGGTTTCACCACCAGGTCCAGGTCAGAACTGTATTTTGGACCATAGGCCCTAAGACTCCTGTATGCTGGGAGCCAGCTTCCTCCGTGCCTAGACTGCCCTGCCTCTCTCTTGTGGAAATGGTGGCCTGGAAGAAACAGCTGCTCAGAAAGGCTTGCTGGAGGAAGTGGTCATCCGGCACCATCTATCAGCCAGAATCCCCCTCAGCTGGGCTACAGAAAGTGGCCCTTCGCCCTTTCTGAAACCCCATCTTCTGCTACGGGGTTCTCTGACCTTGACCCGTCTCTGTATTTTTGGTGACAGATTGCTCAGTGAGAAGAACACACTCAGTGTCTTCCCACTCTGTCCCTCTAGCTTTCTTACTCAAGCAGCACTGGATCCTCAGCCTGGAAGCCCTTTCTTCCTTCTCAGGTCTTCAAAGCTCATTGGCTTCACTTTCTCCCAGGAGCCATCCCCTCCCATCACACCTGATCATTGTTTAAATTTTTTTCTTTCAATACTAAAGACTGAACTGGGCCTTGTGCAAGCTAGATAAATGCTCTACCATTGTGTATCACCCCCAACGCTTTTGAGGCATAATTTTAAAAACAATGAATCAATCTTTCTTTCTTCCTTCCTTTCTTCCTTCCTTCCTTTCTTCCTTCCTTTCTTTCTTAATCATGCCTGTGTGTGCATGTGTGCACAGAGCACATGTGGAGGTCAGTATAGTTAGTTATAATTCTACCATGTGGGATTTAAGGATCAAACTCAGGTCATCAGACTTGGCAGTAAGTGCCTTTACCAACGGAGTCATACCATTGACCCTTGATGTTTTGTTTTGAGACAGGGTCTTGCTAAGTTACCCAGGTTGCCACTAACTTCCTTTGTAGCCCAGACAAGCCTTGAATGTTAATCTTCCTGCTTCAGCCCCTGACTTCCACCTTATTCATCTACAAAGGCTTATTATCCATTACTTTCTCACCAACATAGAGACAGTTGTGGCTTGGTTGTAGGTGTCTGATAAATGTTAGTTGAAACAACATACGATCAAGGAATCTTGAAGAGGGGCAGAGGTGGGTACTCCTTGTAAGAGGCCTTTGTACTATGACAGCCTTTTGCGTGGTTTCGAGACAGTGCCTGGTCAGTAAAGGAGCCACTGTCCATTCATCCCAGATGGAAGAGATATGTGACTCTGAGTCCTGCTGGGGGATACACTTTGGTCCCTGCATGTTCTGCAGACAGCTGGATACTCCAACTTTGGACCATGGACCTCAGGACCTTGCCTGGGCTCCCTGGCTGACCACAGATGGCTGGGTTATATGTGGGGGCTCTGCTGGCTAATTTCCATGTTATTCTATGGGCTACCTCCCCTCTCTCTGGGATGATTAAGCCTTAATAAATAACATTTCTCCCTGATATTGTGCCATCATTAATTCTGCTTAGCTCTCCTCTGAGAAGATTTTGTGGAAACATTCTCAGTGCCGCTATTTAAAGCTAAATTAATTCGGCTGATTATTTCTGTCCAAGTAGATTTGTGCCCAGGCGACCAGGGCCGGTGTGGGGGAAGGGGGAGATGAAGAGGCCCTCTCTTGAGGACTTGACTAAAGCACTTCCGTATCCGAAGCTGGGACTTGAGTCCTCCCTGGGTGGTGCTAGGGGACAACTGAAGGTGGAGAGTATCTGTTATTGGTTTGTCAGGGCTGCAGGGTTCAAATCCTCCTAACCTCACCTGAGCAGAGGGTGATCTGAGGAGGACCTTGGACTGCTTGTCCTCACTGCATCCTCCTAAGGTGTGGACAGGGGCCAGGTCCTCAGAGAAGACACAGCCAAGATGTTGGGTTTTGTGGAAGAAATCAAGAACCCTGTAGAAAAAAATAAAGATGACTTCAGGGTAAGCCTGGAGGTTTCTGTGTGTCTATAAACACAGGGGTCTAAATTCCCCAGTCAGTGACACTGGATTCTCCTCTATACAAGCATAGATGAGGCTGTCATACTCTGGTAAGTCAGAAAAGAGTTCTGTTAAAAGTTCTGCCTATTGCCGCTGAGTTGCCTCAGATCATCCAGGTGGCCCTCACACAGCAGGGTTCCTGGTAATAGAGCAGAGTTCCATGAATCCAGATCTCTACAAACTCACCAAAGGTCTGACACAGCTAAGCCGAGTTCCAAGGAAAGAGACGGAATTCCACGTAGCCAAGCAAGTTGCTATAAAAACAAAATGGGGTTATGTGGAACAAAATTAGTTTCTGTACATCAATATCGGGATGATTAACAAAGCCCAGAGCAGATTTCTAAGAAGCTAAGTGGAGTTCGCCATAATTGAGTGGAGCTCTGCTTAGGAGAGCAGACTCTGGGTCCCTCAAGAGCCTTGGTGGCAGGTGCAGAGTTTTGTTTGATGCTGGCATGCTTATGTGTTGGGGATGTGAGGCAGGTTTCTAGAGGGCAAGGAGGGGCTCTGTGAACCCACTCAGCTCTGGATAAAGCAGGGGTTTGCATAAGAAAGCAGGCTTTTCTCAGGGCGCTGGGAGGGATAGTTCTAAGGGACAAAACAGAAGCCTTGCATGTATGTTGGGAGGTAGGGCAGGATGCTGACACAGACAAAGCACGGCACGCCTTGTATGACAGTGTCCAGGCCAGGTGCTTGCATGCACCCTAGCTGCAAGAGAGGCTAGAAACAGGCTAGGTGCTTGCAGCCTAGCTACAAGAGAGGCTAGCTACAAGAAACAGGCTAGGTGCTTGCACCATAGTTGTAAGAGAAGCTAGAAGTGCATTGCCAGATTTGTTCAGTTTTCATGATGCAAAAAAAAAAAAAAAAGAGGAAGGGTCTTCAAACAGAAGAAGGAAGCTTGGGTGGTGGACAATGACAAATTTCCATGGCACCTGCCTTTAATCACACTACACTTATTCCGGCCACAGGACCTTTGCTCCTGTTGTATCTTCTTTTATTCCCCTCTGCCTTGTCTTCCTCCTACCATTTGCCTGCAGACACACCATATGATCTAAATCTGAACTAAACTACCAAGAGTATGTGGAGGTTTGCCCCAGATCCCTCATGTGAATACTTTGTTTTTTTTTGTTTAAAACAAGCTCTCATGTAGCCCAGGCTGGTCTTAAATGCCCTATGTAGCCAAGGATGGCCCTGAACTCCTGGTCCAGCCTCTACCTGTGCCATCTCACCCAGATCCATGCAATCTTTGTATTAACTCACTGCCTGACCCTGCACCACAACCATGCTGAGAAGACTTAGGATAAAGGCTTACCCCAGCATCTGTCCAACAACCACTTCCTCTCTGGGTGGCTTTGTTTAGCACTGTGCCCAGGACTGCGCTTCAGCTCCTTACAGAGATGACCCTGAAATCTACAGACCCCAAATCTTTCTGGGCCCTGGACACCTCTTCCTGCAAGCCATGTGTGCCCTGGATTGAGCTTTCCATCTTCTTCTCACCGTACGGGCTGACATTCTAGGTTATGCGGGGTGGCAGCTGTGCTGCCGTGCCTTTCATCTTCCAAGAAAGGCATTTTAGAGTCTCCACAGACTTGTCTTTATTCCTAATTTATTGTTTTTAATTTAGGAAGGGGAAGCTGGGGTGGAGGGGGTGGAACTTGGGATCTCACACATGCTAGGCGACTTCTCTGCCATCGAGCCCTACCCCCACTCTCATGTTCTTTTTATCTCCTCACAGGTGAACTGCAGTGACAGGCTGTGGTGATGCAGGTGGCAGATCACATTATCACTGGAATCCAAAGTCAAAGTGACAGTGGCTTCAACAAGATCCAAGATGGTTTTTCTCCTCGGGACCACAGGTTGCTCGCCAGCAGTCCTGTGTAACAGGTGTCCTGGGGTGCTGGCTTCACGGCTCCCTAGGCTGTTTCCCTTCTTAGCGTGGTTACCAGGACTCCACACTGTCCTCCAGGGTCTGGCCTTCCACCAGCAGGAAGGAAGAAAGGCAGCAGGGAGCTGGACAGCCGGATGGCCACCTGCTCTGAGAGTACATGCCAGACTCAGGTCTCCCACACTGCTGGCCAAAACCGAGCTGCAAGGGAGGCTGGGGAATCTGATTGGCTCTGGAGGTTCTGTCAGAACAGGGAGTTTCTGCTGCCTGTGAAGGAGGTAGGCAGCCAGAAATCTCTGTCAGATAACTGAAACAGCACGAAACCTAATCCAGCACTTAAGGAGGCTTGCTGGAAGCCAGAAGGTATCTGGTTCTCACACTGAAGTGCCAAGGCAGGCATGGCCACCCCAAGAGAGGACCCCGGGCTAGGGAAGCTAGTTCAGTGCTCTGTTGACAAAGCTCAGAGACATGGTGGATCCAAAGCCTGATGGTGGATTTCATTAGCCTGATGCTGGAGCCCATAGGCTTTGTGTCACAACACACAGAATGGATGCTCAGGGAGGAGGGCCATAGTACACTTTCTTCACAGCTCTACTTCTGATACACAGGCAGTCTGAGCTGACTCTTTGTTATTTCTAGTGGGAATTTCTGCTCTGCTCTTGTCTTACCATTGCCTCCTATGCCCAGTCAAAAGGCTGGGCCTTTCCTGCCCCGTGATCACGCAGTGGTGGCAGGTGGCATCCCCTTCTCATGGTCCATCATCAGCAGAGAGCTATCTGTTCAGGTCATGCCATGTACTATTCCTGTGTATGTGGGTGGGGTGGGGCAATAAAATCTCACAGGAAGGGGTACTTTCCCAGAGAGACAACTCAACTAAGAATTCTTGTCTGTCAGATCTCCAATAGTGCTGCTGCTCCTCTTGTTTCTCAAGAGCCTGAGGACTGGGGGAAACCCAAGCCTCTTTCCTCCTGTCTGAAACACGACTAAGTACTCCCTCCACCCCCTTCTCTGTTCCAGGCCTTTTACTTATCTTAGAACAACGTGGAGCAGGTCTCCCTTATTCTCACTATTTCACTGATCAGGTTGTCAAGGGAGAGAGTGGTTAAGTAATTTCCCAAGATCACACAGAGAGGGAGCTTGCTGAAGGCTTGAGGCTACACCTGGCACTGCTCTGTATTTCCTCGAATAATTTCACACTTTATAGCCCAGGGTGAAGCTATGATTTAGCTTGACTCAGGTTAAGGCTCACTTTCAGATGAAAAGCCTCAGAGAGGCTCCTGATTCTCCCTAGGGACCCAGCTGGCTGGGAGGCTCTCCCACTTCCTGCTGTCCTCAGGGACCCAGGCCCTTGCAGCCTTCCTTCCCTCCTGCAGCAGCTGCGGCTGCATTTGCCTGTCAGTGATGGGGATGGTGGGTGTCGAGTGGGAGAAGAGGACTGTTTATTTACGATGTGACAATTTTGATGTATTTGCTAGGGAGGGGGAACCAGCCCAGCACCACACAATTAAATTAAAAGACCACCAGTTGTGGGCGAAGCTCATCTATGGCTGGCTTAGAATCAAACAAATCAGAGAAAGACACAAATTGCTTCTCAGCCTCCAACGCCAGATTGCCCAGGGCTGCACCCCTACAGGGCTTGAGTCAGGCGAGGCAGTGGGTGCTGGGGTAGCCGTGTGTTCCTTTGCTCTTGTCCTGTGATGGTTCTTCTGAGGATAGCATGGAATGTAGGGTGTTCCTGTTCTGCATGAATGGCCCGGCTCACTGCTCTCCAGGTAATTAGTATTTACCTCACGCAGCGACAGTCTCTCGCCTGGCCTCCTTGTCTCCAGTTTTGCCCAGTTGGATCTATTTTACATTTAGCTCCTATCTATAGAGATCAATTCCTTGCCATGTCCTGCAGAGCTCCTGTATCAGGCAGGTTTCTGCTCTGATAATGGCATATAACAACAACCAGTCCTCAGGTCTTCAAGACTTAGAACCACAAACACCATTCCCAGGCACAGGCTTCAGTTGGGGGGCAGGCATCTCTGAAGCCACAGGTTGGCTTCAGGTCTGAACCCATGACCATGGGGCCAGCAACTCTCCAAAGCATGGCTGAGAGCAGAAGTCCAAGTGGTCCAGCTAAAGATGGCTTCCATCAAGGCTTCTGACTATGGCATGGGTGTCCCTTCTTGTACCTCACAGTCTCAGGATAGGATATTGGTCATTGCCTACTGATCTTGCTGGCTTTCAGTATAGAATCTGCAGAGTAAGCTCAGTAGTCACACTCAGTGGGGCAGGATTGTGTGTCCCACCCAGTCTCATAGCAAAAGGAACAGACTTGTAACTTTATTACCGGGAGGAGCCAGAGTTCTGGGAATATTAATCTAATTTGCTGACCCATTTTTAACTGTGGCTCTCAAAGGCAAAGTCTAGTGTACCATGCATTAAAGTAGCAGCTTGGCCCCGTCCCAGGGCACAGAATGAGGAACCTGGGCTAGAGCTTGGCAATCTCTTACCTATCCATCCCTCTATGTGATGCCAGCCCCACCTTCCGGAGTAGAAGCTTAACACCCCACCCCTGCTTCTCTGTATGTGCACAGAACTTAGACCTGTGTGCTCAGGCATCAAGATGGATTGCTTGGTGGCTATTTGATTGTGATCAAGAACCTCCATGGTCAGGACTGCAGCATGGGTGTCCCTTCCTGTACCTTACAATCTCAGGATAGGGTATTGATTGCTGCCTACTGGTCTTGCTGGTTTTCACTATGGAATCTGCAGTCTCTGTCCTGGGAACCAGCCCTCCCAGAATGCACTGCTGTGGCTGTGGGTACACAGGGATTATGGGTGGGCAGGACAGGCTTCACCTAGGCTGGGAGTTTGAGGAGGGGATGACCAGGAGTGGACGAGGCACATGAGACCATGGTTTGGGAAATCTGGTTCATGTTGGCGCCCAGCTCTGTAGGTTTTACATTGCTTATTGTTTGTTAGCTGAGTGGCCATCAGACTGAGGGGTTCAAAGTGAGCTACCTCCTCCATCAGACTGGATGCCTTCTTGAGTTAGGAGCTCCTGGTCAGCGGCAGCAGCATCTCTGCCCCATTATAAGAAGGACCTCCCCTCCCAAATGGGCTGTGTGCGCCTTTTCCAGCAAACCATGAATTCCTGGAATTGGGACTGGATCTATCCCACCAGACTCCTGATTGGAGATAGGGCCTGTGTCCTTCCCACTGTCTCCAGAAAGAAGCAAATTACTTCCAGTACACTTTCTAGTTGTATATGTGTATAATATGTATGTGTGCCAACACATGTTATACGTGTGTGACGATGTGATGTGTATGAACACATGTGTGTTATATGTGTGTGCATGCATATGTGAGCACACATGTGTTTTGTGTATGTGTGTGGTTGTAGGCCCAAGGACAATGGTTGGTTGACCCTCAGGAGCCCACCTTCTCTCTCTCTCTCTCTCTCTCTCTCTCTCTCTCTCTCTCTCTCTCTTCTTGAGACAGTCTCTCACACTTGCCTGGAACTCATCAAGTTGTCTGCCAAACCTCGCTGGTCAGTAAAGCCCCATAGAACTGCCTATTTCTGCATCCTTAGCCCTGGGTTTCAAGTGTGCCCCACCATCATGGGCATCTTTATTTTATTTTAAAGATGAGTTCTAGGGATTGAACTCAGGTCCTCATGCCTGTAAGGTTGAGCTCACATCCCAGTCCCTCTCAGTTTTCTTTCAGTAGTTAAGCTATGGAGGCATCTTTTTGTCCCCCCTCCCCAAATCCCCAAGGCAAGATTCCTTCCTCCTATCCCGGTTTCTGAGCAGGCAGCTAGCACATCCATTGGGCAGGAGGGGGCTGAGGAGCAGCCACTGGGTGCTGGGAGGAGGGTGCCCATGCACTTGGCAGGCCAGATGGATGCCTCCTCTCTAATCTTTTCCTTCTGGCTGACAGGTACATTTCAAGGGAAATTGAATTGCGCATTCAACTTCGCTTACACTTACCGCAGTCTCATCTGGCTGGCGGTGGGCAGGAGGCTTTTGATGTCTGCTTTTGGTACCCAAGCCCGCTTAAGCCTCTTCTCTTTGAAGCCAGGGAGGCAGGCCAGGGAGGAAGTTGACTTGCACTCCTCCAGCAGCTTAGTCTTTGGAGGCCCTTTTCCCAGAGGCTCCTAGGGCTCTATCACCTTAGCTCTCTAGCATGCTTAGGTCAAGCTGAAGAAAAGCTTCCCGAAGCCTCTTCCTCACAGAAGAGATGGGCAAAACCCCAGTGGGTTTTCAGGGTGGACTCATCAACCCAGCTCTTTGTGCAAAGCCAAGAGAGTCTGCATTTCCCAAAGGCTTTCTAGAGCGGCTCCAGCATCCCTGTGGCTCCATCACCATTATTTCCTCACAAGCCACCCCCAAAGTCATCCTTCAGGGCCCCTTATTCTTTTCTAATTTTTTTCTTTTTCTTTTTCTTTTTGGAGCTGGGGACCGAACTCAGGGCCTTGCGCTTGCTAGGCAAGTGCTCTACCACTGAGCTAAATCCCCAACCCCCTAAATTTTTAATCAATTAATTTATGTGACACATAGCTGGCTTTTGGCTACTTTGTGGGTTCTTCTTCCTTCCACCTTTCTCCACCGTTCAACCCTCTAACACTAAATTAGAGAGAGAAAAAAAGGGTAGAGAGAGAAGAGATTCCTTGAATAAAGTCAGATGTTAGAAAGGGGAGATGTTAAACACCGAACTACTTCCTCCTGATTAGAGGCGCCAAGTTCCTTGGGGCTAGTTTTATCTTCGCTTTCAGGACATCTAATTTCTACCTGTTGTTGTTTCTTCTTTGCTCATGACTACTTAATGAACTGCAGCCAATAACAACCAATGACCCACCCCAGCTCTTAGGGGCTCTAGCATTTCCTTTTTTTTTTTTTTTTTTTTTTTTTTTTTTTTTTTTCGAGCTGGGGAACCCGAACCCAGGGCTCATGCTTCCTGGGCAAGCGCTCTACCACTGAGCTAAATCCCCAACCCCGCTCTAGCATTTCTATACCCTATGAAAAGTCCCCAGAATCCCAAACATCACCAAATTGCAGGAACTGTCTGCTATGGCAAAGTCATGCCTCTGCTAAAGCACGAGGAAAATCATAGTCAGCTGCTGCAAAGCAGCCCCGTACCCCACTACTTCTGTGTTTTATAAAGACACCAGAAATTCCAAGATTGTTACTACGATTATGCACACTGGTGTTTTGTTTACATATATGTCTGCATAAGGGTGTCAAATCCCTAGGGACAGGAGTTACAGACAGTGGTGAGCTGCCATGTAGGTGCTGGGGATTGAACCTGGGTGCTCTGGAAGAGCAGACAGTGCTCTGAAACACAGAACCATCTCTCTCTCTCTCTCTCTCTCTCTCTCTCTCTCTCTGTGTGTGTGTGTGTGTGTGTGTGTGTGTGTGTGTGTGTGTGTGTGTGTGTGTGTGTGATGTGTACAGTTGGAGTTACAGCCTCAGATCTCAGGGCCCTCCTTGTGATGGAGAAGACAGTTTATAGGGTGGAATAGACCTTCGTTGCAGTTCAGTATCCTTGGCCCCCAAAACAGACAGTATGGGTGTTGTATGACATTGCTGAGTTGATAAGCAAGCAAAAGGGGCTCCCTGGCTCTTCTGGGGTTTGAAGAGCTCAGGACCAGGATGACCTTCAGGACATCTCAGTGACAGGGGTCATGAGGCCTCTGAGAGGCATAGCATTGTGTGCTGAGCTGAAACAGTCGCTTGAGCTCTTCACCTCTTAGGTCCTTCCCATTACAGAGGAACTTGAATCCTACCTGCCTAATAACTGACACAGCATGGTAGGGCCCCCATTAGCTAAAAGCTCTCAGGAAGCTCATCCACCCAGGGTAGCCTGTGAATTCCAGCTGTGCTTGCAGGAGGCTGAGCCCTTACCCACCAGCTGTGTGCACCAGCTGGGCCTAAGTAAAAGTTTCTAGTGACTTGACTAGAAAGGGCACTAGTGGAAAGTAGGCCTCCCTGGAGCACTGAGGCTGCAGTAGGAGGGAGCACCCGCACCAGCCTCTGCTTAAGAATAGACAGAGTCATTATCCAGCAAATAATCGGCATAATCCCGGAAGACGCACGGTTCCCCTCCGGTGCCTTCAATCACCCCTGAATGGGAGCGGAAACCTGCACAAGCATCAAGCCCACGCAGGTGGAAGCTGACAGCTCCCTCTCGGTCTGCTCCTAGCAGCCTGCTCCTGGCTCCCAGGAACCTGGTTTGCAGAGCCAGACCTCACCAACTCTTAACCTGCTGGGGAGGTGAGAAACATGGTCACTAGGGAAGTGTCTTTGTTTGCTTTCCTGTTCCTGTGAGCAAAAGCAACATTGGAGGAGAGAGAGGACAGGGTAGCAGCTCAGAGTAGGGACCTGGAGGCAAGGTCTTAGGCAGAAACTTTGGAAGAGCACTGCTTACTGCCTTGCTTCTCCTGGCTTGCTCTTCAGTTATTCTTCTTGTACATCTCAGACCTATCTGCCTGGGACGGCACTGCTCACAGTGGGCTAGGCTCTCCTACATCAATTTGCAACCAAGAAAGTGCCCCATAGACACGCTGGCAGGTCAATTAGATGGAATTCCTCAACTGAGATTCCCTGTTCCCAGGTATGTCTAGGTTTGTGTCAAGTTGACAAAACTTACCAGCACAACAGGTACACCAAGGGCAATCATCACATCCAGGTTCTGGCTGTTTTGCTCACTAACAGCAATGGGGGCAGGGGGGCGTCATTTACTGTGATAGGACAATGACCACATGAATATTTCATTTAGCAGAGGTTGCATGAAGCGATGTATGGAGTGCCTGCATGTGTCCTTACCACGGTGGTGAAGCTAGTCGATCTCTGAACTGTGCTTTATTTGTGTGATGTCATCTTAGGCTAGGCATAGCCTGAGAGATAAATACCCATGAGACCCAGGAGATGCTCACCCATCTGTCCCCTCATCCCGTGCTTTCACAATTGGTACTCAATCAAGGGACTGAACCCCTTTAATGGTCCAGGGTCTATGCGAAGGAGCCCTTCAGAGAGAGGGGATGCAGGGATACATTGCTATATCTCAGACTTCTATGGGTTGATTCGCTTGATTGTGTCCCACCTGCTACACACAGGGAAGATTGTCAGAGAGAGAGTCCCCAATATAGACTTCCTGGGCTTTTCTCTGGGGTCCATGAGGTAACAGGGCACAGGAATCTTTGACTCCTAGGGACAAACTTTTAATTGAGATGGAGGTATTCCCCAAATGGTGGGAGCTTGGCTGCACCTGGCAGCCATTTCCAGGGATCCACCCTGAAGAACTGAAAGAGGTCATGCCTACTTCCCCAGTGAGGAAGACAGGTGTGAGGCACGGTGCATGGGGCTGCTGACACCCACAGGGACATGGAGCCCTCAGACTGCAAAGCTGGGTTTAGACCCTGATCTGACACTTCCAGACGGCATTTATCATGAGCCTGGTGCCTTCCTCTTGGCAGCATGGAGGTTAAAAAAAGCCCACAGTGTGAGAGGACATGGGAAATGCTTGTCTCCTCCTTGTTTCCTTCCTCCTCCTAGTGGGCCTCATTAGGGTCCCGGAACTACCCCAGGAATCTACTTTTCTAATGCTGTGATCTGGCCACCTGTAGATATCCAGACATGGCGTCCTTTCAAAGCAAACCTTAAGGTCAGTTTTGGGGAAACAATCTTTGGAGAATTTCATTTCCTTGTAAACATCTATGTACAGAACCTAGGGAGATGGCATTGACTCAGAGCCTTATTCCAGGAACTGGACTGGAATAGTCAGGCTGACTCCACAGGTGCACACAGAG
Source organism: Rattus rattus (assembly GCF_011064425.1). NCBI lineage: Eukaryota > Metazoa > Chordata > Mammalia > Rodentia > Muridae > Rattus > Rattus rattus. The sequence goes on from NC_046162.1 coordinate 87,976,304, forward strand.
CCTGCAGAGGGATGAAAGCCAGGACTGGTTGCTTCGAGTGGGTCTGAGGACCCAACTATGCTATCCCCCAGCCTCCAGCTTCTCTATCTCTGGGTAACTGGGTAGAGAGGTAGAATACAGGCTTTAGGGCTCTGTGTGTCCCAACTCTGACACCCACGGACTCTGTGACTATGGGAGAGGAAATGAAGCTCTCTGAACGTCAGTGTCCACATCAGCCGGAAGAGATAACGACAGCTGTGCGAGCCCAGTGGACTACAGAGGAAATGAGGCTAAGTCTATGATCTACTCAGTTTAGAGCCTGGTTTAGTGAATCTTCCCAGCATTCAAGATGTGTTTGTTGAACCTGGATGAAAGCTCATTGTACCTGATGTTGAGGCCGAGAAAACAGCTAATACTCCATTCCTTCTCCTCAGGACCCCTCTAGTGGGAGGAGACACCCTTCCTTGTCTCTGTGGTGGAACAGGAACAAACTGGACACTCGGCAGCCCCCGAGCTGGCTCCTATGAGGAAGCTCGCATCCTCCATGCCCCATCTTGTAAGCTGGGGTTCCTGGGTCTCTATCACCCCAGTTCTTGTCTGTCTTTAACCTTCCAGCTGACTGGTGACCCTTTCTAGAACTTTATTCCAGAGCCTTTCTATTTTGAGCGCTGCTGAGAATCGAGGAGCCTGTGGGGAGCCAGATGTGGCTGAGTCTCGCTCATGCTTCCGCACTGGGGAAGCTCCCCGCACACGCTGAGTTTCACCCCTGTCTCTCCTGCTATTTAGTCTCTCCTGCCTTTATTCCCTCTAGCCATGCAGAGCTCAAGGTCAGGTTAAAAAGAAAGGATTTTTTTTAAAGGAAATGAGCAGGCATGGGGCAGATTGGCTTCAGGGCAGAGGAGGAGGGCTGGGGTGAGCAAGGCTGCAGTGGCTCAGGCTGCAGACACAGCTGTGTGTTCCTCACAAAGCTAGGGGAGGATGCTGGTTCTCCTAACCCGCCTTGGGCCCCTGGCTGCCCCTGGATTATTACTCTGTCTTGCCCAAGACACTCATGCTGCTTCTCCAGCCTCAACAGACCCTTGCTAGCCTATGCACTAAAGAGAACAAGATACTTTGGGTTTTCAGAGCCTCTCTGCTTATGTATTTCCCGTGTATGGCAGCTTCAACGCATAGAGATGCCCAGGCTTTTCCAGGCCTCCTAAGAGAAGGGCTGGTGCATGGAGGTCGTTCTGGAGAGTCAGGTCAATGAATAAAATGCTTGTTGTGTAAGCACAAGGGATGAGTTTGAATCCTCAGAACTCATGTTAAAAAAAAATCCAAGCACTGTGCTGTGTGCTTATAACATCAGTTCTGGAGGGGTAGAGACAGGCAGATCCATGGGGCTATTGACCAGCCAGCCTAGCCCATTAGGTGAGCTCCAGGGCAGTAAAAAGCCCTGTCTCCTCAAACAAGGTGGATGGGTCCTGGAGAATAACATCTAAGGTTTTGCTCTGGCTTCAACATGCATATGAACACACACACACACACACACACACACACACACACACACACACACACACACACACACACACACAAGCTGGGGAGATGACAAATGCCCTCTTAGAAAAGTCTTTAGCTGCTAGCTGACCTCCAAGAGCCAGCACAATATGTCCATGTTCTTCTTCACATCCTGGCCTCTCTCTGAATCCAAGGTGTTCTGGTTGAGGTGTCCAGGATTCAAGCACAGGTTAATCAGCCAACACAGGGCGCCGTGGGGTGCTGTCCATGGTACCACCGTTCTCTTAGGCGGCTCAACACTTGTTCAAGGACAACGTTACTAGCATGGGCTGGCTGAAGTACGCCTTGGTGCCAACTATACAGGGCACAGAGATATAAGGTGCTGCAGAGGCTTAGCTCCAGGCTCAGGGTGTGGCTACCCCTTCAGCGTATGCCCTGCTCTACACAAGGTAGGAGGATAAAAAGACTAATAGCAGTGTATAGGCCTGGGTGAGAGGGCAGGAAGGGAGCAGGGCTTCCTAGTTCACCCCCTGGAGCTTCCACAGGGCCAAGTATTCTTCAGGCCACTTGTTAGCCTCCCTGCCTTTGTGCTTCCCAGGTGACTCCTATGCTTTTCACTGAGACCTTTCAGGGCTTTTCCCACCTACATTGAGAGTCGCATACAATTTAGTAACAATGTTGTTTGCATTCCCAGATCATAGAGCAAAATCTAGCAGAATATAGATGCTTAAACAAATAATTGTGGATGGGTCAATGAGGAGTAAGAATGCCTGAAATGTGCTGGGATAAAGGAGTTATTGAGAGTTTATTATGTACCAGGCACTTTAATATTGATGCTGACACATACAGAGTGCTCATGCTCTACAAGCAGAGTTCAGTTCATGGGCTATAATAGCCAAGGGATGTAGTTTTCTTCTTTACACCTCTTTTATACAGAGGGGAAAGTGAGGCAGAGGGAGATTTTTTACTACTCATGACAGAATTATTCATAAAATAAGGTTGCCTTTGCAAAGCTTTTGACTGGGTTCTGCTCCTTTTTTCGGCATCCAGAACATCAATTGCTAGACTCAGAAGGGACCAGAGGACTCATCTGTATGCTGCACACACACATAAGGAGAAACTGAGGCCAAGCTTTGCTAGGTGTCACCACCCCACAGTGGTCTCTTCTGGTGGCAAGAGAGGGTAAGAGTCATCTCTGGACACACCCTACCTGTCCTCAGCTCTGTTTCCATGTATCCTGTTTCCTGGGTAGTGCTCCTAGCTAGGTGTTTAGATGTGCAGCTCATGAGCCTATTGGTGGGGAGGACAGGCTTAGGTCTCTGACAGAGGGTAGAGAGACAGAGAACAGAGGGCAGAAGGAGGGAAGAGACAAATCCCAGAACCTGGTTCACCTGAATGAAAACAACAAAACAAACACATCTTCCAAATTTCTAGCTTTAAAGGGTTCCTACTATTTCTATCATGTAAAAATTGTCATCTAAACCCTGGCTGCATCCTCTCAGAAAGAATAAGGGAGAGAAGATGCCTTTAAAAAAAGAAGATAGGATCTCATGTAGTCCAAGCTGGCTCCAAACTTATTATGCAGCCAAGGATGGCTTTAAACTTCTGACCTTCCTCCTTCTACTTTTGAAGTCCAAGATAACAGATGTGTGCCACCATGCCTGCTTTTATGTAGTGCTAGGGATAGAACTGACTTTGTGCATGCTATATGAGCACTCTATCAAATGGGGAGATGTCACCAATCCTCTTTTCTGAAATTTAAAAAATATATTAAAAATATTCACTCCAAAGTAAAAATCACCATTGAACAGCAGCACTTGCTTCCAGTTGATACATTCTATCCTGCAAGAGGCTCAACAAGACTCAGGAAGCAAACAACTCAGAAGCCTAAGGAAGTCCCTGAAACTGACAAGAAACAGTAGGCTCTTTCCTCCCCAGCTTATATAACCAGTAAGCACTGTTGAGAGACAGTCTCAGAGGAGCAGAGCTGCCTGGAAGGGGCTCAGATTAGGCAAGATGCCTGAAAGAGGCATAGACCACCTGAGCTGGCTTGGAAGAGACACTCTGATTTATTGGGTTGCTGGCAGGCTGTTCAGTGAGCTCCAAGTTTCCAGATTTCATGAGTTGTCACCTATGCTGGGAAGAGCTTTGGTGACCAAGCTATCTTTGAATAATTTCTGCTTCTGTAAGTAACCCCTCACCTTTATTCCTGTAAGTATCCCCAGTAAAATTCACTGGTTCATCAAGTTGGACTTTAATGGTATTCTTACTTTAGTCTGCCGTTGGTTCCCTATCTGGGGTAAGTAGATGTGTGTTCACATCTCCCTAGGAATAGTGTCACACAATAATCATTCTCAATCTCATTATATTAAATTATACAAAAATAAATTAAAATTGTTAATCTCTAGCGCTGAGCCCTTCCCTCAGAGGTTAAATCAGTTAGGAACATGACATTCACATACTGATTTTCCCTGTTTATACAGATCTCTCTATGTATGTTCAAACATATTAGATATATTAAATTAGAATTCAGATATTCAACTAAGGTTACCTCTTGCTTTTTCTTTATTAATATTATTTTTAATTGATAAATTATAATTATGTGCATTTATAGAGTTCAACGTGACGTTTTGATATATGCATTCAATATGGGGTGATTAAATCAAGCTAATTAACATATCCATCACCTCCATCACCCATCAGTTTTGCAGAGAGACATTTGAAATTTATTCTTTTAGCTATTTCAAAATGCATCTTGCTTTTTAAAAACTTGATAATAGATCCTGGGGATTTTCCAGCACGGCATCAGTCATTATTAAAGTATCTTTTATTGCTGAGTAGAGTTTTAAGAACAAAAAAAGAGGTCTGAATTGGGGTGCCAACTCTGGGGGCTTCTGGTGGAGGCAATTGACACCCTCAGCCTCTGTGACAAGCAAGGAGAAAACCGTGCTTTCTCGAGCTGCACGGAGCTGGTCTTATATTTCCATCAGCACATCTTTTTCTCACTACAGTCCTTGAGGGAGATTAGCTCCCTCCTGTGATTGCAGAAGCTGAGGGGTGAGCACAGCCTCAAGAGCCAGGAAGTGGAGGAGCCCAGAATTGGATCCCAGGGTGTCCCCTCCAAGCCTGCAGGTGTCCCCCAATCCCACACCAGCGAGTCACCCAGCCCCAGCTTGTAGGGACCCAGAGGAGCCCCCTTACCCTTTCCCTACCCCCTCTGTCCTTTCTCTATTGGAGTCAGAGCCAGGTGGAGCTCCAAGCTCCACAAAGCACTTTGGAATTCATAAAATGGAAATTTATTGAACAAGCCTTTGGAGAAGGGAAGTAATGAAAGCCACTATATAAATTACGAGGCCATTGGTCTTACACAGCTGCAGCTAATGCTGTCGGTCCCCAGAAGGGTACAGAGTCTCTCAGCTCCACCCAGCTTGCTGGCGAGAGTGATGGCTTCCTGTGCTCACAGGCAGACAGAGCTGCAGGCCACTCAGCTCCCTCAGCCTCAGAGCTCTTCCTACCTGCCACACCCCAGGGTGGGGTGCTGTGAGGAGGTCTGCTGTGCCTATAACCCTATCATCACTACGGTAGTTTGAAAACCTCCATTATTTTCCCTTCTGACCTTTTTAATCTCAGAACGGCCCTGCAGAGAACACGGAGGCAACAGCTTTGGTTTTGCTCGATGAAGCAGCAGACCCGACTGTAACTTAAAAGCATCATGGAGTTGCAGGAACATTGTTGGTGGTAGTGGAGGAGGGGAAGGCTGGTGGATGGGATTGAGGGTGTCTGTCTAGAACTGATTCTAGGCCTGTTTGAAACTGAAGGTTTTTCCAGGGTGGGGTCTTTATTGCCTCAAAATAGAGAGTCCTGGGAGAGTGGGCTGCTTGTCCTACTGGTGTCTCTGGGTCTTAATTTGTTCACGCCCAGTGGGGACAGAAGGCAGGAGGAAGGTGTGACATATCTATGAGTGACAGTGGCTTCCTGCAGTCCAGGGCTCCTTGCCAAGAGTGCCTCCTGCATAGTCTTGAGAGCTCACCCCAGGAAGAAATGCAGCCCCTGCAAACACAAGCTGAAGCTTTAGGGGTGGTTGGGTCCATCTCACAGGCTGCTTCCTCCCTAGCACAGTCTGAAGTCTGGCCGGTCATATCTCGTATCTAACCATGCCTTCATCCTCATCTTTGCACAACGCCTGCTATAGAGGGAGGTGACATATCCCAGAGAGAACAGAGTCCTTTCCATAGGGCACAGCAGTGCCAGGCTAGGAGGGGCAGAGCATGGGATCATCAAGATGTTCCTTTTCTGCAGAGTGCTCCATTCTGGCTTTCCCACAGGGATTACTTTGTGGAAAATGGAGGTAGGGTGAGGGTTCAGCTGACAAGAGAGAGAGGTCCTGGGGTCAGGTTGCCCTCTGTGAGTTCACCTCTAGGTGGCAAGTTCAGCTCAATCTTTGTGCATTTGCTGTGCAGCCTCAGACCAGTCATCTGACCTCTCTGGTCTTCAGCCCCCCCCAACCCCATCTATTAAATGAGCTATTTGGGATAATAAAGTGATTCTCAAGTCTATCTACTAAAGGAGAATGCTAAATTAGCCCCACACCCTGGCCCGGAGTTGCTGTGAGAGGGCTCAGGGTTTTGTGTGACCAGCTTCACGGAGGTGCTTGGTTTCTGAGTTGAAATTGGCGTGGGCTACGTGGTCAGCAGGGCAGTGGGAGGTCATCCTAGGACAGGGGAGCGTGGACGCATGCTTTCAGAATGCTCAGTCTTTGCTCCCAGCTAAGTAACCTTGGACATTGACTTAACCTCTTGAAACCTTGCCACCTATGAAAAACTGGGGCTGATAAGCCCAGGGAAGAGCTATGGAGAGGAGTAAACCTCACGACCCATGGGAGAGGCTCCATAACCCTTTGCAGCCATGTCTCGGATGTCAGCCTGGCCCGTCTCCACTGCGACACAGCAACATTTTGTCCCTTACAGTCTATGGGGCTGGACTGGGAGGTGGCAGGGGCAGGTAGGGGATGTCAGAGATGGGGAGAGGGACCTCAGAGAAGAAAGAACAGGATGTGGGGGTGAAATATAGCCCCCTTTCTGGAATGTGCCTCTTTATCAACCTAGTGTGCCTGTGGCTGGGCAGGGCTTCGGAAAACATGAGGGCAGAGGTTGGGGAAGCTGCTGTTGCCAGCTCTGGGCTGCGCATGCGCGTGCGTGTGCGTGCGTGCGTGCGTGCAGTCTGGGGGTGAATGAGCACCTGACAGAAGCCTGGAAGCTAGCCTAGTGGTTGAGATTGTCATTCTTCTTCACCTTACTGTCTCTAGCCAGCAACTGGGAAGGGACAGAGTCTGTCATTCGACAGCCTCTGACCTTTAACTTCTGGTTTCTGAACCGTGACATGACTTGCGGTCACTCCAGGCAAGCATTATGGTTTTTGCAGCCCTATGGGCCCATAGTGCCAGGAGGAGCCTATGGACTGGGTCAGGGCTCAAGTCCATGACGGCATTCAGTAGTGGCTCTTTTGGTCCCTAAAACACAGATATTATTTCAAAGGAGATAAAAGTCTATTTTGGAGTCAAATAAGAGGGGTAGTGGCCAGGGAACTCAGCTTTAGATTATCCCCTGAACAGACAAGTATCAGCTCAGGACCCCAAGACCAAGTGATCAGCATAAAGGAGATTTATTTTTCCTGGAGGGAAGAAGAACAGGGAATATGAGACAAAGACAGGGGACAGAGGATGAGGGAGAAGGGCACAAGGCAGGGGGCAGAAAAGGGGCGGGGGGGGAGGTAAAGAGTATTTGTCTCAAAGTGTGGTAAAGGACTGTCTCTGGACAAAGAGGAGACAAATGTGGAAAATGGCAGTTAATAAAGGGAAGACCATGACAGGATGAGGTGTTTAATTTTAATGGGGCATGTTAATTAGTCAAGCCAAAGGGGGCTTTTGATTGCTGGACCTTGGTAGTCAACCTCAGGAGAAGGACGTAGCCAAAGAGGAGACTAGACCTTGGTGGCTAGCCTTAGGAACATAATCTAACCCTTTTGAGTAAGGAGAGGGTATGGCAGAGAAGGGCAGGGCCTGCCGGAGCCATGTTGGCTATGCCCAAGCTGGCTAGAGTCTCTGCATCCCTAATTCTGTGTTCCAAGGTGACATTAGTTTCTGAAGCTTTTTTTTTTAAATAAATAATTTATTTTTATTTATGTGTGTGTGTGTGTGTACGTCTGAGTGTGGGTTTGTGCACACGGATGCAGTGTTCGAGGAGGCCAGGAGAGGGCATCATATACATGGAAGCTGGAGCCTCGGGTGATTGTAAACCAGTCAAAGTGGGTGCTGGGAACTGCACTCTGGTCCACTGCAAGAACAGTATGCACTCTTAACTGTGGAGTCATCTCTCCAGACCTTCCATGAAGTTTTTATAGTAACAGAAGGAAGAAGGTCATCAATCACAACTTTTCAAACATGCTGGTGGGGACAGCAGGCAGGTGGGTTAGAGCAAAGCAGAGCGACCTGGTGCCACAAGCCTCAGATGCTGTGGGATGTCATTCTTAGCTTAGGGTTGACGCAAGCCAGGGGTCTGCCCATACGTTCCAAAGGATGTACCTCAGGGGCAAAAGGTTGGTAGGTCCCATACAAAGGTGGACAGGAAGTAGCTACTAAGGAACTAAAGACACCAGATGGTGGGGGTGGGCCTGTCACATTCTAACCTCTCTCCCATCATGGATGGTTCTCAGCAGTTCATTAGCTGTGGTAAGTCCAGCTTCTTTCTGGGAACTTCATTTCACACTCTTTCAGGTGTCAAAGGTAGGTGGCACTTTAGACCATCCTGGCAGGCAGCCCACTGGCCTTTAGCAAGACCATGCTTCTCATGTTGAAGTAAACGTCAGGTGTAGGAGAGGTACCACCATGGTTTTCCTCATCCTTCTTTCTTCCTCTCCTCTGGTGTCCTCAGGAGTGATAATTCTCAGGAAGGTAGTTGGCTTAATGTAGCGCTTGGATTTGGGATCACAAGTTTCTCCATGCTGAAGGATACAACCACATGCCTTTCCATGTCGTTTGTGGGGGCCTTGATGCCATCCTCAGCATAGGGAGGTAGGAATCTGATGGCAAAGGGCTCAGTGGGTGCTGAGCCCCTGAATTTCCAGTCCTGGAGAGGGATTGTTTGATCCTGGAGTAGTAGAGTTAAGGTCTCTGATGACAAGCAGTACCTGGGGCAGGATGAGGAGCTGGTGGGATCAGCAAGACAGAAAGTTGCACTGGTGTCCTAGGGAAGCTAGGTGAGGGAGCTGAGGCGGACAAGGGCCCCTCAGACAATTGCCAGAAGGTAGATTTCAACCAGGCCCCCTCCTAAATACTGGAGCTCAGGAATGCAAGGGAGATAGTAATTTGCATGTGTTTTGCATATGACAATAGGTCTCAAAGTCTGCTTTCAGGCAGCCTCGGAGCAAACTGAAATCTTAACTCGGCCCAATCCATTTGTCTGAACTTGAAGGACTCCTGGACCAGCCCTTTTGGAACACAAAGCCCACGGAGGTTGGCAACATTGTTTCTAAAGCCACACGCGGTGGAGGAAGACCAGGATATGAATAAAAATGAGGTCCCCGTTTGCTGCTCCTGTGGGCATTTAATATCACACAATGATAATAATGGTGGGGATAAAAATAGCGACGACTATTGGTGCTTGGTAAGTAAGTCAACACTTACTTACCAAGCACGTCCCACTTGCTGGGCACATATCTAACTCGTTAATTCATTCTATCCTCTCACTCACTCTGGGTGTTAGGATTATTCCCACTGGACTCCTGCAGGCACTTCCAAACAGAGAGGTTAAATAGCTTGCCCAAGGTCTCGGAGCTGGATGTGGCAGAGATGGGATTCAGACCCAGGTACTATGTGGCCTAGACCACCCTCCATGACACCATGTTTTGTCCAGTGCATTCACAAAGGAGCCAGCCGAGCCTCATTTACCCTTACCCCAGGACTGGCTCTCTCCTTCTCACAGCCCCTTTCTATAAGTCACTAGCATGGATTTGAACTCCAGTGGGGTGGAAGGCCAGGGTCCCTGTAGCTTCATCCCCCACCATGATTAGGGGTTGATTGCTTGTACTGCACTTTGTCTCCAGAGGGCCAAGCCCAGAACAGCCAGGGAGACAATTGCTGCGGGAGTTGCATTTGTTAATCTCGCATTCGTTAATTTATTTTATTTTCAGTCCTCGGAATTAGGACGGGCCTCTTGAACACAATATGCAAATGTATGCAAAGCAAGATGAGCAGGCAGCATCGGAGCACCCTGCATTAGAGGCACTGTGGCTCTCCAGAGCCAGAGGGGAGTGGGGGTGGCAGCAGTGGTGGAGGAGGCTCCTCTGTCACTTCCAAAAGAGCAGCTCTGTCCAGGGCTCTGGGGTACCTCCAGGGGCGATCTCAGGGGAGCGGATCATTATCATTTGCTCTGGAAAGCCAGTGATGTGTCATTTGGGATCTTGTAGGAAGGAGGGAAGGGGTAGATAGCAACACTTCAGCTCCAGGTCTCATTTTCCTTCTTCTGCCTTCAGCCTCACCAACCCTTACTCTGCCTGGCCCTCATGCAATGGGCACAGAAGCCTGGGTGACCTGGCAGAGCCCCATATAGCCTGTGGCCTGGGAAAGGGTGGTGTGGGTGAAGGGTCTTCACCCCATAGTAGCCTTTACACATCTCACCTCATCCTGTGAGTTCACCTGGGCTCCTTCAGGATAATCTGTTCCCTCCTCCTGTGCCGCACCAGAGACTGTGTTGCAGCATGGATTGTAGTTAAGAGACTTCTGGGTCAGAGGCCTCTGTCTGATTGCTAGAAGGGGCTACCTTGTCTCCCTAGGGAGCACGAAGAGATGAATTCCTAGCACCTGCCACGGCTGGTGGAGAGGGGATTGGAGAGGAAGAGGGTGAGGGAGAGGGAAAGGAAAGGGAAGGGGAGAAGAAAAGGAGAGGGGGGGAAGGGAGAGAGAGGGGGAGGGAGGAAGGGAGAAGGGGAAGGAAGAGAGGAAGAGAGGGAGAAAGGGAGAGAGAGAGGGAGAGAGGGAAAGAGAGAGGGAGAGAGGGAGAGAAGGGTGGAGAGGGAGGGAGAGAGGGAGAAAGGGATGGAGAGAGGGAGAGAGGGATGGAGAGGGATGGAGAGGGATGGAGAGAGGGATGGAGAGGGATGGAGAGAGGGAGAGAGGGAGGGAGATTTAGGAAGGACTCCTCTTCCTCTTCCCTCTCCTACCTCTTTCCCCTTTCCCTCTGTCTAATAGGGGCTCCAGTTCAAAACTAATTTTTTGCAGTACAATGACTGCTTGGGAATGGAACAGGGCAGACCGAACTGAAGCGAGACCCAAGAGCTGCTGGAGCAGGGCTTGGAGATGTGGGAAAGAGTGGGTCAGGAGCTCTCTAGAAAGGGCAAGTGGGGGCAGGGAGCCTGAGGCAGCTGAGGAAGAGACCATCAGAGAACCAATAATGGTGGGGGTGGGTCAGGACACTACCTGTGTCTTAGTTATTTGTAACATCAACTTGCCAGAGCCTAGAGTCACTTGGGGGTGTGTGTTCCCCGAACAATTGTGGCTTGTGGGCAGAGATTGTTAATTGAGATAGGAAGGCTCAGCCTACTCTGGGTGGCACCATTCCCTGGGCAGGTGGTTCTGGGCTGTGAAAGAAAGCCAGCTAAGCATGAGCAGGAGGGAGCCAGCAAGCAACCTTCCTCCATGTTTTCTGTTTCATGTTCCTGCTTGAGTTTCTGTCCTGACTGTAATGGTCCATTTGTAATTGGAAAACTGTAAGCCCTTTCCTCCTCCAAATTGCTATTGGTGAAAAGTATTTTATTGCAGCAACAGATACCAAGTTAGAATAACATTGTACATTGTTTTAGACACCGAGAGTGGGCCACCATCCTGTCCATGCCCCTGTCTCTGTGTCAGGAGGGACAGAGAATGGCCTCAGGGACCGTGCACGTGAATCCAGAGCCTGCTGCAACCCTTCTTTCACAGGTGGTTCCCAGCAGAGGAGTTTGCAAGGCTGCAGTCTGTTGCTTGGGGAAGAAATGCTCAGGCAGAAGCTAGGATATAGCCCGCCATCTGCTCATGGGGAAACAGACACCGTCAGCACAGCCAAGTCAAGCAGCCTGGATGTGGTGGTGAGGTTCCCGGAATCCCCACCAAGCAGACAGCAGGCCACACTACACAATCCCATTGATCAATGCAAGGACTGCAAGAAGGCCGCTACACAGAGTCCACCCAGGAGTCAGTCAGTACCCTTCTGGGGCAAACCTGAATACCAAGCCATGCTGACACTGTCCTTCCTCTCCCTCCCGCTCTCAGATCTATTCTCCAGGGTCGAGTTTTATGAGAAGAGTGGGCGAGCACTTGAAAAATAAATAAAAAATCTAAAGACAAATAAATAAGAGAGCAGTTCGCTCTTTTCCCCTTTAATTTTTTAAAGGAAAAATTAATTTTCCCCTGCCTAAGTACCTGTCACCTTAAATTAATGTTTCCGAGAGCAAAAATGACAGAGAAGTTGGGTCATTAGGCAAATTTTAATTAGAGGCTCAGATGTCCTTTACTAATAAGATGTTACATATATTTCATCCTGTTCTTGCCTCCCTACCTCCAGGATGGCTCTGCAATGCCACCAGAGACCGCTGGGAACCAGGGAGAGGGGACTGGGGCAGCAAGGAGAATGCAGCTATTTTTGAGAGGAAGGGGACAAGGCAGAGAGAAGTTGGTCTGGCTTTTCCTAAGAAGGCGGCCAGCCAGGCCCAAGTCAACTTCTGCTCTCAGTGGTGGGCATCCCAGAGCTTTCAGGGCAGGCTGTGTTCCCTGAGAACAGTATGTGTGTGTTAGTGTATGTGTATACAGGCATCAGTATATGCACTAGGGTGTGTGTATGTGTCTAAACATTCACGAGTGTGTGCACGTATGGTGTGCATATTGCATTCAAGTATGCATCAGAAGGTATAGATATACATACATATGCATGTTCATATATGCATATGAACATGTGCATGTTCATATGTCTGTATGTGAATGCGTGGACATGTGTGTTTTTGTGTATGCACACATGTGAGTGTATGTATGAGTATGTATATGTGTCATATAAATGTGACTATGTGCATATTTGTGCATGGATGAATATGTACATATGGTATACACAAGTGAATGTGTTAGAGTGTGTATGTGTAGATGTGTATATGTGTGCACATGTATTTATGTATGTATATATACATGTGTACATATGTATGTGCCTGTGTGAGTCTTATATGAGTACATATTAGAGTGTGTATATATATGATATGCATGTATATATGCATATGGTATACATGTGTGCATGCATGTATATATGCATATGGTACACATGTGTGAGTGTGTTAGTACATATGTGCAAGCGTGTATGTGAAAGTATGTTTTGAAGATTCTAATCCAGCCTCCTCAGAGTCAGAATGATTCTAACGATGAGTTCTTGGAGTAGTTGCTTACCTTAGGCCTCAGTTTCCCATTCTAATAAAGGAGATGATGGACTTCTTCATTTATAGATGCTGAAAGAGTTCCTTAGAACATGACCTGGTGCCAGGAAGCCCTCACAGCCAGGTGCACATGGGTCTTCAGGCTGCTGAGAACCTGGGTGTGGGGACAGACCTTCATGTGGGAAGAGTGAAGTTTGGGAGTCGGAAGGTGTGACTTGAGTCCCACATCCACTACTTCTGGCTTGGGGCATCTTGATGGGCCAGCCACCTTACTCCTCTGAGTCCTCAGAGATTACAATGTGCAGAGAAGCTTGCAGTTGTCTGTATGGATGTGGTCAGGCAGAGGGTTGGAAGGGTCCTTCATGCCCAGGGGGACTTCTGATCCTTCCCTAGTCAAGCACAAATGAACATCCTTTCTCCAAGGTCTTTGAGGACTGAGGCCATCAGTGACCTCTCTAGGGGCCTGGTGGTCAGGACCAGGAACAATTCAAGAGGTAGCCTATTCTCCTGGTGTCTGCTTCCACCTTATGACACAGTCAAGATCAAGGCTTGTTCCAGCTGAAGTGTCTCCTACTATGTCTTGGGCACCCAGTCCTGTGGGACCCCTGTGTCCCACCCAGGAATGAATGCAATTTTCCAATTTGTGGGCATTATGTTCCTCCAGAGGCCCCTTAGAGAACATGCTGTGAGGCCTCCTGCTGTTATTCTTGCTTCCCTGGCAAAGTTTGTCAAGGCTTCCTTCAAAATCTTTGATTGGGTCGTGAGTGGCACATGCTAAGCACCTACCATGTTCTGGGCACTGAGTGTGACACTTTACATGTCTTGATCCACTGATTCCTCAAAGGAACCAGGGATGCTGCTGCTATTAGAACATTTTATGAATGGGAACACTGAGACCAGGTAGTTTGCACAAAGCCATACAGGTGATAAGCAGACATCTCAGTATAGCTCTGTCTGGTCTTGAAGTATTTCCTTTGTTGATAGTGGGGAGAGGGGCAGAAACGAGGAGTTAATTGCTGGGTTCTGGCAAGTGTCAGGAGCTCATAGTCTCTACAGAGCCAGCACCTTCCCTCTGGGCTTTGTCCTCTCTTTGGGGCAGTGAATCAAAGGAGCCTTGACAGCTCCCTGGAGAGCAGGTTTAGAGCAGGGTGCTGGTGCGGGACCTGGGGTGAGCCGAAGCTGCAGCTCGTCCTGACTTACTGGCCCCTAAGTTCATCTTTGGGGCACAAGGTACAAGCGGAGGGCAAAGCCATTGCCAGGGCCATTACTCACCAAGGCAACACCTCAGCAGCCAGCCGTCATACACTCAACAGCTGGACTCAGCTTCCCGTGGAAAGGAATGGAGATTGCATTCATTTTCCAGGAACAAAGAGACCAGCTCACACCGACCTCGCCTGTTTCCTCCCACCCCTGCCCTGTTCCTGCCTCTGTCTGGTTGCATAAGGGCTTGGAGACCCTTTGGAGACCTGGGGAGTGTAAAGACAAACAGAGCGAAGCAGGAAGGCTGGGACTTCATACCACACTGGAGAACCTGTGCCATCAGCAGCCTACCTTTCTCTGCTCAGGGGAGACGGAACCTGGGCAAGTGGATGTGGCAAGGAAAGTGAGGGCAGGGGTGGCCAGGTTATGGGGAGAGCAAGGGATGCTGGGATCGAGAAAGTGCAAGCTGGAACAAGGGCTGTGCAGACCTCTGCTGGTCTTTGGTGACAATATGTCCATACATGGCATCTCATCTAATTCTCAGCAACACTTATCCTCACTCCTATGTTCAATAACAAGGAAACAGTCCCAGGGAGATCAGGTGATTTGAGCATAAATACAGCCATGCCAGGATGTGGACCGATACCCTCCCTGACTCCTGTAGGCTTTCTACTCTATCGGGTTCCATCCTGACCAGGAGTTGGAAATTCTGAGTTTCAGTCAGGGGCATCAATGTAATATTGTCCCCCAGGACCCTCTGGGTCTATCTATACATACCCATGTACAGAATGGGATCACATTCTGTACATGGCTTCCATGTTCCAAGTGGCTTCCAAAGTCTATTTTAATATTGTTTTTCTATGATTAAGAGGAAACACTAGGCATGGTGGCACATACTGAAATCCTAGCACCAAGGAGACAGGGGCAGGAGGATTGCCACAATTTGATATAGCCTGAGTTCCTATGCCAGTCAGAGGTGCATATAGAGAGATCCTGTATAAAAAAAGTCAAGCAAAAAGAAGAGGGACCAATTCGGAGAAGTCTGAAGTGTGGGGAGGCATCAGGGCATAGCCTAGTGTCCTTGTGGAAGCAGAGCAGATCCTCTCTGCTCTCAGCATTCCGCCATGACCGCCGTCAGAATCTCTGAATCCTTTGCCTATAGCTTCCTGTTGTGAGGGCACACGTCAGCTTCTGTGATGGGAATAAAAGCAGCCCAGGTCCAGGGAAGGGGAACCTGAGCGACCGACCCCCTGTGCACCATGCTTCTCTTCCCTCCCCACAAGCCACTAACTCCAACTAACATCTCAGAACCAAAGTTCCCAGACACCTCCCTGTAATGATACACTGAATAATGCATGTCTCAGTGCTGGAGTGAGGGAGGTGGGGAGGGTGAGAGGCAGGATCTGTAAAAATGTGTGTGTGTGATGTGTGTGTGTGTGTGTGTGTGTGTGATATGTGTGCGAGTGATGTGTATATGTGGTGTGTGTGTGTGTGATGCGTGTGTGTAGAGGAAAGGAGAGAGAGAAGAGGGAGGGGGAGGGAGAGGGAGAGGGAGGGAGCGAGGGAGAGTCAGAGACAGAGGCACAGAGAGATATTGACTCCTGGAGGCTGCACTTCTCCGCTGCTTTAAGAAGATATAGGGTTCCCCAAAGGACTCCTGGCCAGAGAATAATTATAATTACCTTGATCCTCCGAGCTACCATAATGAACATCATGAAGGTTGTGCCTTCTGCAGGGAGGATGGATCATAGTGGAGTTGAGGACTCAAGCTGACAAGATACTCGCTGTCCCTGCTTAGGGTGCTCCTGGGCTGGGATCAAAGGTGTTACCTTCACTGTGTGGACAAAGCGAAAGAGTGAGGAAAAGCCAGAGTGCAGAAGGAGGGAGGTATAAAGTCCAGATAGGAAGTCTTAAGGACCAGACCAGAGGCGGCTTCCGTGGTCCAAGCTGGTACACTTCCACACAGCGCCAGCTGAGAGATGTGTGCTTGTGCATGTGTGTGTGTGCGTGCAACCTCACATCCAGGATGGGAACTTTTACTTTCCAAATTTGTTCAGAAGGGAATATATCAAGGAAGCTTTGAGAAACAGTGACTCTCTTGTCTCTTTCCTGGTCATTTGGGGGCAGAAAAGCTCAAACTGGGAACAAACAGGACAGCATTACATTTCAGTGTTCTGGGTTGAAGTTGTTAGACACCATGCTCTGTTCCAGTAGAGAAAATGGGCCAGGAGGGTGAAGGAACACCCAGTCATTGCATGACTTTAGAAGAGTCCCTTTCCTCCAGGGCTCCAGTTTCTCCATTTTCTCAAACAGTACCTACACCCCCTATACTCCTCGTGGCCCCCATGAGAATCAGCCACCCACCTTAGGTCTGGCCCAACTTCAGCTATACCTTGTCTATTCGTTAGTCACCAAATTTTAAATTTAAATTGTATTTGATAAGTTGATAAATAAAAACGCATATGTTGCTGCTGGGGTGCAACATGGTATTTTGTTGTTTTAGGCGCACATGTGGCAAGTGCTCAGAGCTCTACCTCACGAAAGCCAAAATATGAGACTCAAATGCTGCCTCCAGCCAGAACACTGTGTCTACAATGGGACCAGGGCTAGAGGACTCTTACTTTATCCCTCCGTATTTATTGCTTCCCTGGCCAGGACTGCTGTGGTACCGGCTTCCCCCAATCCCAATGTGCACACAGCAGAGGGGGCCATGGAGAATTGGAGATGGTGTTTTCTCATTTGCTGCTCCCTCCCCATCCCACAGAGTGAGTGTGGATGGTCCTTTCTTCCATGGCGTCTGAATGGTTCTTTCATCTCAAACACACGTGCACATGAAACAGCCCCATTTTCCCTACTTCTGACTTTACAGCCAGGAAGGGAGTTGAGTCTCAATAACCCAAAATCCAAGTTGTCTTTTCTTAAATTTCTAAGGAATTATTTTAAAAAATAGTGTGTCTGAGAAAAGGCACAGGAGGAAGGGGAACACGCCACCAACTGAGTTCTCACCAAGCTTTTGATGTTTCGTGTTTGTACTTCATGAAGTCGTCACAAGAGTTCCATGTAGAAGGGCATCTGACACTATCCATGCTGTCTTACTTGATACCAGGGGCGGTCAAGATGGTTCACCTGGTAAAGGCTCCTGCTGCTGAGCCTGATGACCCTAGTTCAATCCCTAGGACTCAAGTGGTAGAAGGAGAGAACCAGCTCCTGCAAGTTATTCTCTGACCTCCATATGCACACACAGGTGCACGTGTGTGTATGCACGCGTGCATTAAATAAATGAATGTAATAAAATATCTAGAAGATAGATCCTGTGTTATCAGGAGTGGAAAGTGTTACATCATCACACGGTGGAAGGCAGAGGCTCCCTTCACCAAGCTCCTTGGTGAAGTATTGACTAATTGATGAGGACTCAAGCCTATGACTGAACACCTTCCCAAGAGCTCTACCTCCCTCCAACTGAGTTGCATTGGGAGTTAAGTCTCGAACGGAAGGACTTTTGGAGGGCCCAAACCATCTGAACCCTGGCCAACGATATTCGTTAGAACCACTCCAGTCTAGCAGCTAGCTGAGTGGGGGAGCAGAGAGATGATCTGGCTCAAAACTCGCCAGATAGCGAGTGAGAGATTGTAGTTTCCAGTCCACAGCCCAGCCTTCTTCCATTCCAAAATTAATGCAGGCGCAAGAACAGCAACAGAAATAGCCTAAAAGCACTTCTTATTGAGTTATCCTAAATTGCCCTGCAATTATTGCCCATCTTTTCCCATCTGCAGTCTTCTCTGCTCTTCTTGCTTGTAGCAAGTGAAATACTAGATTCCCTCTTGGGGTGAGTCAATTCCTTTTCCTTCTCTGGAGAGAGGGGATGGGGTATGGTTTCTCTCTCCTTATCTTTGCCCTTTAGATCTCAAATATGCCTCTTGGGAGAATTTTTTGTCACACTAAGTGACTTTACAAAATTGGAAGTGTTCAAACAATGTGCTCTGCTCCAAAGGGTCGTTTAGTGGCTCCCTGCAATAGTAAATCTGCAGGTGGGCAGACATCCTGCTGGGAACCAAGCCTCCTCATTCAGGAGTGCCTGCTATTGCCATCCTTTCTCACTTCTCACCTCTGCACCTTGTGGAGGGATTATGTGACTAACAGTGGTGTGTTTAGGGGAGGAGCTTCCAAAAAAACGCCCCAGAGGAAAACACTTCCCTAAAACCAGTTGGAATGTGCTAGAATTGTCAAACATTTCATGGTTCTGATTATTTTGTGTCAATCGTATGAAAGTTACTACAATGTCATTGATGGGACATAGTGGGGGTGGGATACAACACAGAGAGACAAGACAGGAGTCATCACAATCCTGGAGTTGGGAGAAAGATACAAGACCAGTTTGTAAGGATGGGTCAGCACCACGGACAGTGACAGGGCTTCCTCCCTGTAGTTGCACCTCACCCTGCTTAGTCTTCAAGTAGGGTCAGATCCTCCAAACAGCAGGCCTCCTTCTCCTGACCTGTTTATCTGATCCCTGACTTACCCTCTGCCCTAGCTTGGGCATCTCCTGGGGCCATGAACAGCTGGCCCTGCCTTGGCACATTTACAGAATGAACTTACTGCTTTTAGAACTCAGGCCTCCGACATGGAGGGCATCTGGGCTGCTCGGGCCTCCTCCCTCCAGGGTAGGTGACCTTCTTATTTGATGAAGGAGCAGGTGTGCTACTTTGGCTTTGTCTAGGATTTTTGCTGTGACAGGTGGCCTAGAGTCGTTGGACAGGAAGCTTTGCCCCTTCCCCCATATCCAGGAGACTCTGGCTGCAGGGTAAGAGGAGAAAGATTAAAAACTAAGTTTTATTTTAGAATTAGGGCCATAAAACCACAGGCTACAGAAATGCAGCAGCTACAGCCATAAACCCAGAGCCCACTCCATCATAGAATAGAAACCGTTACCCATTAAGCAGCAACATTTATGTACAGGTAACAGAATTACCCTTGCACTGTGTTTTGGCAATAACTGGTTCTTTATGAAGCTTTTGTGGCTGCTTAATTGTGGTGGATGAACAAAGAGATCTGGGGTGGAGCAAGGTCAGGGTACACAAAACTGTGGCCACGGCTGAATTTCATGACCAAGAGAACAAGTCAAGTGGTCCATATGTTTCAGGCTGCCAGACCCATGAGTCCTTTCTAGACTAGATTGAGGGAGTGTGCCTGGGGGTTTAGGAAACACAGTCTGTGGAGGATTCCTTGAGGTTTCCCTCTTCAGCTCTCCAATGTTTTAGTTGACCTTGTCACAGTCATGATCATGATCATTGTCATGGTCATTGTCAGCTTTCTTGAGTCTCTTACCCTGATGCCTTGTAGAGCCCATATCCCCTTAGCTTTCCAGGTAGTGGGAGGAGGTTGACTTATAGGGCAAACTCTTGGTGCTCTGAATACTCTGGATAAAGCAAGGGAAGTTGTGAGTGTCCTCAACAACTAATGGTGTGTCCACCACTCTAGATTCCATGGGCAGTCAGTCTACACAATTGCACTGAACACAAGTGGGTGGCAGGTTCAGGGCACAAGAGCTGTGGAATGGACTAGACACAATGCCTTCTCTCAGCCTTTCCAATTTGATACTGGAGTTGCAATGGTCACCAGTGAGTTGGAATAGAACACAAGTGCCCCCGGAGGATAAACTCACAAACTCACTCAATAGTGTATCTGCATACACTAATGCACAACAGTTCTTATAACCACCCTGGTGGGAATGAAGTTATAACAGACATTAGTACACCTTCACTGGGATATCAGACTATAAAAGCAGCGATCTCCCGGATACATTGGAATTTTCCCAGCAATATAATGCAGGGAGAAGGAAAAGGCCAAAGCCCTTGCCAGACAGACAAAGAGTTTGTCTCCTGGAAATGTTTATAATTTGCCAAAGGCCCTTAAAGGAGACACTGGAGCTGAGACAACGTGATAGGGATTCTCTACGCTGTGACAGGGCCTGCTGATGTGTACATGGATCCAGCTCTCTAAACTAAATCTCATAGGACACTCTTCGAGAACTCAGCCCCCTGGGTGACCAGTCCCTGAGCACAGAGGGCTGAAGATGGAGCACGAACAACCCCTCCCCTCAGTAGAACGTGGCTGGAAGTCGGCCTGACCTCTGTCTTGTAATATGGATTACGCATTAACCAAACTCTGCTCTCCTACCCAGAGGAAGAATGACCCCAGAATGCATCACAAGTCATGTTTGTCCTGCTTCCTTGTCTCTGTCACAGCACAGATCACATATTAACTAGGTCTGCTTCTTTGAGGTGCAAGATCTTCCATTCCTGGAGGACCTTCAAGGAAGGCATCTTGTTTTGTCTTATAGCCCTGAAAATCCATTTCCGGCCCCTCCCTTCACTCTCGCTTCAGAATTTTAGCACTTTCTTTATTCTTATTCTTTCCCCTCTTTGTCCTCACCCTCTCCGAGTCAGGAGCCAGACTTGTGGGACCACTGGTGTCCTCTTCTCTCCCGTGTGCTTGTTTTCTGATCTTCACTGCTGTTCATTCAGTTGCCTTGTTGAGGAAGGATGGCCAAACCTGGCTTGTTGCGTTTTCCAGGGCCCAGACTCTGATGCAAATAACTCCTGTGACACTCCGACCTGGGTACTCTTATTTCACCTTGCTTCACAGATGGGGAGACAGAAGCTCAGGGACGTGTGCCAAAACCACAAAGCCCCACGGTTGGGCAACATCTGCCCCAAATGGCCTGACTTAGTCTTTCCTGGACCAAATTTCATCCAGACCAATCTGCACCTTCCCCTCAGGCCTTGCCATTGCTGGATTCAAGCAGGAACCCTGTGGCGTAGGTTCAGCCTGCATTCTACACCCTCAGCACAGTGATCAAACACCGAGTCCTTCACCAACCTCCCAGAGTTACAGTGGTTGTTTCAGCAAGAATCCTGAAGGTGGGTTTAACTTGAACCCTCACCATGGTGTTTCCTCCGAGTAACTCCGATCTCAGCAGTCCCTCAAGCAATGCTCTGTCTCCACACCATGCACCTAGTTATAATTCCCCAGCCTTCCACGATGTTGGAGTTGAGCCTAGTCTCTATCTGTACCACAGACCCTGTCTTACTGGCTCCCCCATATCCATTTTTGATGCTAGAGAACAGTCACCTGGTAGTTCCAACAAGTGTCACAAGCAATACTTGCATTGGCATTCTCTATCTTCTTAACCGCTATGTTATGCTGTTATTTCCTATGGGAAAATTGGAGTTCAAGTCTCTACCCTGTATTTACTTGTGGTGTGACTTTGGCTAAGGCCGTATCTGATATGTTTAGTACTTAATTTCCCCTCACTGACAAATAGCAACAACAATAACTCATGCTCAAAGCTCCAGCTTTGTCACTCACGAAATGTCTTGTCAGGCACCATCCCATCTGACAGCCACGGCTCTCTGGGAAGAATAAGACAATCTTGATTTTACACTCAGAGATCAGGACCTGGACAGGGTCACACAAACAGGACTGCTGGAATTGGAGTAAGGTCTGCCATTAACTCCTTTCCTAGAGTTTTTGGAGTTCCCGGCATGGATTGGACGCTCAAGGTCACCCAAGTGAAATTTCCAGGTTCTTGTGTTCCAGAACAGAGAACCAGGGACACAAGTGGTAAAAATGGAGACAGTTTGTTAAGAAGTAGAATGTTCCCAGCAACTCCCTGTGGGTGTGTTGGATCAGGGAGGTTCCAGAGGTTCTCCACAACGATGTACACTATCTCCATTGTTCTTAGTTGCACACCAGAACTACTTGACAAAATCCGATTGCTGAAGGCATCATGCATCCTGGTTGCAGGGTATAGAGAAATCAAGCTGAGTTGGAAGAATTCTCCCTGCTGGCTAGCTTTCATAATGCCAGCACACGCTATGCCGGTCACTAGGGAAGAAAAGTCAGCAACAGGCTTACCAAGTTATAAAATCCGTGAGTGACAATATCAGCCTGGCAGGCGATGTGTGTCTGCTGGGTCAGTAGACGCATAGCTCTTTACAGGGCTAGCCAACTGTTTTCTGATTGGATTTGAGACTTGTCCCACAGGAGGGAACTCATGCCTGATTCTCTAAACCAAGTCAAAAGCCCACAGTTGAGGAGGTCAGAATCCTTCTCCCCTGAGGTGAGACCGTTACCACTGTTTTGCTAAAGGGATATGTTACCACACCATCTTGGAAATATTTATGTGCTTATTCATAAATTAGTGCCGCTCTCAATCTTGGTCAGAAATGCTTCTCTTTGCAGCGGACAGTGGTTAACGCAGAGACACCTAGCTAGTCAGCATGGAGAATGAGTGACTGCTGAGCGCTAACAGCTCTAGATGGGACACCTATGTTACCAGTCTGACACTCAGAGAGCAATGTGGGGGATGGAAAGGATGTGTGGTTAGAGGAGGAAGAGGAGGAGGAGGGGAGAGGAGGAGGATGAGGTGAGGAGGAGGAGGAGGAGGAGGAGGAGGAGGAGGAGGAGGAGGAGGAGGAGAACTATGAAATGCCACCATCCAGGCATGAATTGTTTGTTGGACTCATAACCTCACAGCAGCTGTGGTTAGCTGTACGAGACCTGACAAGACCTAAGATTAGGCCTGTCAACAATTCTATCATGGTCTGAGGAGGGACTTACGAGGCCCCAGCCCTCTCAAGGAAGCTATTGGCAGGTGTCATATTGGCTAATGTCTGCCTGGGTAAGGGAGTTGTTTTCTTCAGCGGTGTACCCACTGCTTAAGTTGCCCGTGCTCCCAGGAATAAACCCCTCCTCATGCTTATGCAGGCAACCCTAACTCGCCTTAGTGAGCTCCTAAAAAGCAAACGAACTAACTCAACAACAACAACAAACATATTCCAAACAAACAAACAAACAAAAATGGGAGACTGTGCGGGGGATTCGTTGCAAAGAAGGAGATCAGTGGGATGGGGAGAGGCTGGGGGATGGTGATGGGAGATGGAAATGGTGGGGATACATTGTATAAACATATTAAACGGTCAAAGAATGATACATTCAAACAAATAAAATCCCTTCTATATGCAGGAATAGGAGGAACTTATTTACCCCCACTGCCCCTGTGTACCCACTACCCTGACTCAACAAGTACTGACTGACTCTCAGGCAACTTTCTTCCTTCCTACCATGTGACCGAATGGGAAGATGTTCATTTCACTTTTTAATTAATTTTCTCTTAGTTAAGATTAAAAAAAAATGTTAAATTTGTTAAATTAAAAAATAGGGAACAAAAGGAACACCCCAAGCATGAAAGCTGGCAAAGAGCCATCCAGGCAGGTGAGACACTCAGAGGCTGAGAAACGCAGTCCTTAGTAGGTTATTTGCATAGCGCAGGCTTTCTCCAGTTTGGAGAGGGGGCGGGGCTTTCCCTTTCTCTTGCCTGTAGTCCTATTGGGGAGGGGTTTCCAGCCTTCCAACTCTGGCCGTCACGATCTAGTGGTGCAGACAACCACACCTTCATGAGCACCTGGGTGAATGAAGGCATTTTTTGCAACCCTTGCCCCTCCCAAGGCACCCCATAATAAAGACTTCCTTTTGAAACGGCCATGAGGTCACCACTTGCCCTTCCCTTCCGCAGCCTGAGGAGTCTTTCTCGCCTGCTCTTTCGTCTTTTCCTGGTACCCACTCTGGGGATAGCCGGAGAATCTCTAAGCCGAGGCTCAGCCCCCAGAGGGGCCAGAGGAGAAAGGGCAAAAATATAAAACAAAGATTATGCAAAAGAATTACCCCGCATGTTTCTCCCATCTCCCTCATCTCTCCGGGTAAATTACCCTATTATTCTGCTCCCTTAGGACTCCTGATCGTCCTTATTTCTTCTTTTGAGCTAAAGTCATTCATGCAGTAAATTAGTTCTTTGCTTCGAAATAGCTCTGATTGTAGCCGTTGCCGCCACCAGCAGCAGCACCATCATGTCCCCGGACAGTTTCCAAAAAACTAAGGGATAAACGACAAAAAGAAAGAAAAGCTAAAAGCTGCCAATACCCTCCCTCATGCCCCACGAGTTTCCTCCTGTTCTGTTTGCAGGCATAGAGAGACATGGGGTGCCCATTTCCTAGGAAATGATTTCTTCCAAAGGCAAATTGGATGATGAGGGGGAATGCAGATAGAGCCCTAATCCAAGAACAGCTCCCATGGGGCAGGGACAAGTGGCCACCATAGTCACACACTGGCAGTCTGTTCTCTCCTCTCAGATGCAAGCCTTGCCTCAACTTGGATCACCAAGGAAGTAGAATAGCGAAGTGGATAAGAGGCCGATTTTTAGCTGGTGGCATTGGGCAAGTGTCTGAGAAGTCTTGGGTATGTAGGGTTCCATACCTCATCCTATGCTCAGGGATTCAGGGCCTGCCTCAGCCTCTCCTCTTAACACATCTAGTAGGCAAGCCAAATTTAGAATGTCCCTCCCGATGTTCCTTCCCACTGTGCTCATCCCACAATCTTCCCTAACGGTAAATGTCAGCTCCTGTCATTTTTGTTCAGGCTAAAACTCGTCATGACGTCGACTCTGCCCCTTCTCTGACACACGAGCTTTGCCGCGGAGCAACTTGACTTTCTTTAACATTTTATAATCTTCCTGCTTCTTCCCAGCCATACTGTTGCATCCTGAGCCCAGGCAGCGATCATCTCTCAGCACCTCTCAGCTGTGCCTTCTAGAGTCTTCTAACTAGCTGGCTTATTGCTTTTCTCATCTCCAGAGTACTTTTTAAAAAAAGTTTGTTTGAGACACCATCACACTGTGTAATCCTGGCTAGCCTAGAATTCGCTATGTAATCTGGGCTGGGCTTAAAATCATGCTCCTGCCTCTGCTTCTTGTGTATTGGATTCAGGCAAGAGGTTTTTTTTTTTTTTTTTTTTTTTATTTTTAAATTTAAAATATTATCCCCCCTGTGTGTGTGTGTGTGTGTGTGTGTGTGTGTGTGTGTGTGTATGCCACATGTGTGCAGGTGCCCATGGGGTTCACAAGAGGGTGTTTTATACCCTAGGGCTGGAGTTATACATGGTTGTGAGCCACTCAATGTGGGTTCTAGGAACTGAACTTGAGTGCTCTGGAAGACCAACAAGTGCTCCTAATGGCTGAGCTATACCCTCACCAGGTGGCTCTTAAACAACATAAATTACACTCCCCCAATGGCTTCCCATATGACTTGAAGTAATAACCCAGGCCCTGAGAACTCTGTAGCCCTTCCCTGGGTGGTTGTGGTCAATCCCTATTTTGCAGGGTCTGCCTAAAATATTGTTTGCTTTCCTGTGATTCTGGGGTTCTTTTATCCCAGGATAACTTATAGCACACATGCACACACATGCACACACATGCACATGGACAAGGAATTAGAATAGAATGAAGAACAATAGTTATCCTGGTTTGTTTGTCAACTCAATACAACTGGAGTCACTTAGGAAGAAGGAACCTATGGTGGTTTGCTCGATGCTCAAGTTCTGCCCAGCATGGAAGAGAACCTCCTTCTGTGGTTCAAATATTACAAAGGCACCAACCAGAAAGCAAAATGGAGCTAAATCTTGTTTTCAAGGAGATAAAGAGATTAAGGGAGTAGTGATTTGTGCCAAGATCCCACCAGGTTAAGCTTATTGTTAACATTTGCAGTTGAGCAAGGGATTGTTATATCATGTTAACTGTTATGTTAACCTGGTTATGATTTTCATTTGGATATAAGGAGATATAATTATGTGTCAAATTGACAAGGGATGAATTGTAATGGCCATTCTTGGTTGTCACCTTGATTATATCCTGAATGAACTACAATACAAAACTTATAAAGATCTTGTGAAACGGAATTAAAGAAAAGCTTAGGTCCAAGCATGATGGTACATTCCTTTAATCCCAGGAGACAGAATGAAGCAGATCTTTGAGTTTAAGGATAGCATGGTACAGAGCAAGTTCTAGGTTAAAAAAAAAAAGCCTAGGTCCATGCCTTTACTCCCAACACTCAGGAGACAGGTATGTAAATCTCTGAGTTCAAGGTTAATTATAGAGCAAGTTCCAGGATAGCCACGCTTAGTCAGTGAAGGATATAATAGAACAAGGGAGCCATGTTCTGGCCCCAGTAAGTAGCAACAGAACTCAGCAGCTTTGGCCATGTAGCTCTGGCTTTAGAGTCAAGAACAGAAGGGATACTGGAACAATTGATGCTGATAAACTGGATCTTAGAAATTAGCAGTGATTAAGAAGCGATCAGCATCACTGAGGTGAAATTTTCTGAGGAGTGTTTTCTGAGAGCACAAAGAGTCTATGTTCCAGAGAAGGCCAAGGTTGTACCTCCTGCTGCAGCTGGACTTGGTAATGCCTAAGAATCACCCAGGTGGTACTGGTTTTTGAAGGCATGAAGGAGTCATGGAGAGCAGCTGAGGATTGGCACTGTGAGGGACCAGGAAAGGCCATTGGTGAAGGTGCAGCCTCAGTTGCAGTTGATGGCCCAGGACTGAAGGGGTCATGCAAAGGAGTTGAAGTTTGGCACCATGAAGAAAGCTTATGAGAGACTATGGGTAAAACCTAGTTGCAGTGGAAGACTCCAGTGTGATGGAGATGCTAGTACTATGGGATGATCACCAAGAACAGCAGCAGCAGTGGAATGGAGTCAACTAGAGCCTAGAATGCTACAGAGGGCAGAGCTGGAGAAGTGATGCAAGTCCTTTGGAGGATCCCAGAAGGTCATGTGTGGATTCCGGACATTGGAACAAGAAGCTGTGAAGTTGAAGTTGCTTTGCAGATCCCAGGATGTTATAGATGATGGAGTGGTGGGATACCTGCTGAAGAAAGCTGCTTACAAGGAGTGGAACCAGTCCAAGAGAGAACTATGTAGCAGTTAACAAAGCTGAAAGGAGCTGGACTGAGACATGGAGATACAGAATTTGGAGCTTGCCCTGGGTTTTGGTCTTGCTTTGGTCCAGTATTTTCTCACTTTGATGTTTTGGAGTGGTAATGTATATCCTGTGATGTTAGAACTAAATGATTAGCTTTTTGATTTTGATTTTATAGGGGATTACAATTAAGAGATTGCATGAATCTCAGAAGAGACATTGAACTTTGGACTTTTAAACATTGTCGAGACTATGATAGACTATGGGGAGTTTTGAACTTTGACTAAATGTATTTTGTATTATGCTATGGGTAGGTATGGCCACCATAGACCTGTGTTTGAACAAGCCTATGGGACCAAGGGAGTAGAATGGTAGTTTTAATATGGTTGGCCCATAGGAGGTGGCACTATTAGGGGGTATGGCCTTGTTAGAGTAGGTGTGACCTTGTTAGAGGAAGTGTGCCACTGTATAGGCAGGCTTTGAGGGCTCCTAGTGCTCAAGCTCTACCCACTGTGCAAGAGAAAGTCCCCCTCTGGCTGCTTGCAGAAGACAGTCTTTCTCTGTCTGCCTTTGGAACAAAACGTAGAACTCTCAGATGCTGCCACGCTTCCTACCATGATGATAATGGACTAAATCACTGAAACTGTAATCCAGCCCCAATTAAATGTTGTCCTTTATAAGAGTTGCCTTGGTCATGGTATCATCAATTGACTAATTCAATTGAGAAGATGTTTCTACAAGATTGGCCTGTGAACAAGGCTATGAGGCATTCTCTTCACTGATGATGGTTTTAGGAGAGCCCTGACCATTGTGGGTGGTGCCACTCCCTGACAGGTGGTCCTAAGTTGTGTAAGAAAGCAGGTTGAGTGAGCCACAAGGAGCAAGCCAATATATAGCACTCTTCCATTGCCTATAGTAGTTCTTGCCTCTAGGCTCCTGACTTGAGCTCCTGCCTTGACTTCTCTCAGTGATGGAGTTTGACCTGAGAGTTGTAAGCTGAAATAAAGCCTTTTTCCTCCAGTTGCTTCTGGGTATGATCTTTACCACAGTAGCAGAAACCTAAGTGGGACAGAAATTGGTACTAGGAGTATTGTAGTGATGTACCTGATCATATTGTTTTGGGGGAGGATGTGAAATAACATTGAATATTGGGCTATTGAGCACTCATGTTTTGGAGGTCTACTGTTTTGGAAACTTGGAGAATAATTGTGCAAGAAATACAGACAACGAAAACTTGGCTTGTGAAGTATCAGAGGGAAGTAAATTCTCTACTATGGCCATTTGAATGATATTTTGAATTGATAATCTGTGTTCTTAATTGTCCAGGGCTGATCAATCAGTTTTGACTAACACAAGACCAAAACCACTAAAGTGAAACCTTTGTTTTGATGAGATAGTTGATACTGGTCAACTAGTGTTAAAAAATCAGCTGTGATTAAAAAGACCTGCATCACTGAGATGAAGCCTTCTAGAAGCATTTCCTTGGGATCAGCACAAAGATGTGGTCCAGAGGGTGACAAGGCATGAAGGGGTCATGGAAAGAACTTGAGGCTTGGCATCTGCTAAGGTCAGAAGACATTAATACGAGACTTGGGGGATAAACAAGAAAGGAAAGGTTATGGTTTAATAGTAGTATATTGTTGTGCTAAGTTGAAAATGGGTCAATTTTCCTTACTAGTTATTTGTCAACTTGAAACAAACTAGAGTCATTTGAAGATGAGTCCTCATTGAAAAACTGCTTCCACAAGATTGGCTTGCATGTAAGCCTGTGAGGCATTTTCTTGATTAACATTTGATGTGGAAGGACCCAGCCCACTGTGTGTGGTGCCATCCCTCAACAGGTGCCCTTGAGTGGTATAAGAAAGCAGGCTGATCAAGTCATCAAGAATAAGCAGCAACTCTCCATGGTATCTACTTTGATAGCCAGTTCTGTTGTGTTTACAATCTTCTTTCTAGAATCATTTTAATTTTTTCTGCAATGTATTGTTTTAGAAGTTCATTTAGTAAAGTTCTGTTAGTGGTTAGTTCTTCTGCATTTTGATTTTCTGTAAAGACAGTCTTTTATATTTGCTCTTGTGAGTCAGTTTTTGTAGAGTATACATTTCTGGATTGATAGTGATTTTCCTTAGGATTTTGTCAGTCATTTTTCTGATGTACTCTAATTTCACATTATATATGTAATATTTATGTAAATATCCTGTACTTCACAACAATTTATTTGTTGTACATTCTAACATATCCTACATGTTACATATAATATTGTTACAAATCTATTTTTTTATTAATCATGGAAAACATTAATTCACTTTTATTTTTTATCTTGTCTTTAATTTTTTTTATTCTTTTCATTTTGTCTCTGGTTAAATGCATGCTGAATCTTTTGACTTTCTTTTCCATACATCTTAACTTTTCATTATTTTACAGTATTGTATCTCTGAATAATTTTCTCAGGCTGACCTTCCAGTCAACCAAGTTTTCTCTTGAATGATGTCTAATTTAGTATATCCCTTCATTTCTAGAAGTATCATTTGATCTTTCAATAATCTTTGATGAAAATTTGTATGATCTTTTCCTGATAGTTCGTTTAATTTTTTAAAAATTTCTTTGAATAATATATAGAAATCCAATTTTTTTTTTTTTTTTCCGAGCTGAGGATTCCAGGGCCTTTGGCTTGCTAAAAAGTGCCTACCACTGAGCTAAATCCCCAACCCCTAGAAATCAATTTTTTTTTTGGTTCTTTTTTTTTTTTTGATCTTTCCAGGGCCTTGCGCTTCCTAGGCAAGCGCTTTGAGCTAAATCCCCAACCCCTAGAAATCCAATTCTTAAAGAAAACATAAATATCTGACTTTGTGGAGTTTCCATCTAGCAGATAGCTTCAATATTGGAAATCATTGCAAACCTGTATTTATTGTTGGTTTCCTCTTTAGATTTTCATTTACAGTTGTTTGTTTCACTATATAGTTAAAATTCTTGAATGCAAGTTCATGTCTACTTGCATACAATCTATGGAAGCTTATGGAACCTAGATTCAGAGGTATTTTCCTTGGATTTGCTTCATTTGGAAACCAGGCAAATGTTACTCTTTTGAACAATAAAATTGAATCACTTCTGAGAGTTTAGACTTAGGTGGGAGTCTTGCTCAGTTTCTCTACCTTCCCAATGTTCCAGGAGTTAACATCTCCACCAGTGCAGACACTGTTGTCAGAAGCAGTCCATGGCAAATACTTGCCTCAAATATTTTTTATTGTGACAAATAAAGTAAGTGTGCTAAAAACTTAAACATTCAATTCCAGACACTCCAAGTGTATAATTAATTCAGTGTTATTAATTACATTCACAGTGTTATATAACTATCACTATTTATTTTAATAACTTTCTTTTTAACAAGACCTCATGCAACCCAGGCTGCCTTCAAACTTTCCATGCAGGCTTCTCTCTCTCTCTCTCTCTCTCTCTCTCTCTCTCTCTCTCTCTCTCTCTCTCTCTCTCTCTCTCTTATGTAGATACACAGGTGCAGTATCATGTTGTGTAGAGGTCAGAGGGGGAAACCTCTGGTGTTGGTCTTCACTCCCACCTTGTTTGAGACAGGCTCTCTTGTTTGCTGTAGGATAGCTCGCCTGTGAGCTTTTGATGATTCCCTGAGATCTTTCCATCTCCTACCTCCTGGTAGGGTGCCGAGATTGCTCTGCATCTGTTTTTTGTGGGTTCTGGGATCTGAACTCCTATCATTGGACTTTATCTATCTCCCTAGCCCACCCTTGAATTGATCCTTGTGCCTCCAAGCTGCTGGATCTCCAGTTGTGTGTCACCATGCCTAATTCACACAGTGCTGGGGATCAAATCCACGGCTTTGTACATAACCACCAACTTACACCCCTGGACCTGTTCCAGAAACTTGTCCTGATGCTCAAACAGAAAACCTGTTACCATTAAGCACTGACTCCTTGTTCCCCATCCTTCTATTGCACCCTGTCTCTCCATCTTTACCTATTTAGAATATTTCACACGAATGGAACCATATAGTAAAGTGTCTGTGTGTCTATCTTGTTTCGCTTGGCATAAAGTTTCAGGGTTCAGCCATATTGAGTTGTGTCAGAATGGCCTTCCTTCATATGGTTGGGTAACATCCCATGGATGGACAGACAGCATTTTGTGTACCAGACTGTGTGCTGATAGACTCTGGTTGCTTCCACCTTCCGACTATTATAAATGTGCCTGCAATAAACACAGATGCGTAATTGTCTGTTCCACCCCACTGTTAATCCTCTTGGCGTTACCCTGGGGCAGAGTTCTGTGTCATGTGTCAGCCCGTGTTTAGTATGTCGAGGAACCCACGTATTGTTCTCTAGAGTCTGTTCTGTTTACATGGCTGCCAGCAATGAACTAACACTCTCGTTTTTCCATCCTTTTGCCAACACTCAGTATTTTGTACTATTATTACCAACATTGCCATGATGACAGGTGTGACGCGGTGTCTCATTTGGGTTTGTGTTTCCCTAGGTTGATGACAGTGAGCTGTGTTTCATGGGCCTCTTGTGTATTTGCCTGTTTTCTTTGAAGAAAACTCTATTCAAGTATGTTGTCCATGTCTTAACATGGTTCCCTTTTTTGGTTAGATATAGAAATTCTTATTTATCTTCTGGATACCTAAACCCATTGGCACATCCTGTCTGCTATTCTGTGGGTTGTCTTTTTACTTTATTGATAATGACTTCTATGTACAAAGGTGTTTAATTTTGAGACATCCGATGCTTTTGGTGCTCATGGTTTTGACTCTTTATCTGTGAACCCAGGGGGAAGTCCAGAGTCGTGGAGACACCCGTATGTTTTCTAGCGAGTCTTTTACACTTTCAGCTCTCGCATTTCAATCATCGAGTGACCCACTTTGCACTGATCTTCATATTTACTGTGAGGTAGGGGTCCAGCCCACTCTTTTGCATGTGAAAATCCAGTAGTGCAGGCACCATTGTTGTAGAGACTCTGTCTCCATTGGAAAGATCTGGAGCCTTGTTAGAAATCCATTGACCATAGTCAACGAGTTTACATCTGGACTGTCAGTTCAACATCCTTTGTCTACATCAGTGGTTCTCAACCTTCCTAAGGCTGTGACCCTTTAACATAGTTCCTCATGTTGTGGTGACCCCCAACCACAAAATTACTTTGTTGCTTCTTTGTGACTGTAATTTTGCTATGAATCGTAATGTAAATATCTGGTCAGCAGGATGTCTGACATGTGACTCTCAAGGGGGTCGTGACCACAGGTTGAGAACCACTGATTTATATAGTTCCTCTTACACAGGCATGGCTCCGAACCCCTACAGCTTTGCAGTAAAAGTTATTTTGGTTATTAAAAATCTCACGTGATTCTATGTGAATTGGGAGGTTAGCTATTATGTTTCTACCCTTCAAATCGAAATTTTGACATAGATAGCCTTGGGTGATAAAGATAATCTTTATCTTGTCTGTGGACATAAGTTCTGTCCATTGATTTAGGTCGTTTTTAATTTTTTCTTTTCAGCAGTGTTTTGTGGTTTTCAGTGTGCAAGTCTCCCAGCTTCTTGGTTAAATTTATTCATAGATAATCTGTTCTTTCAGACATTCTTGTGAACAGAGCTGCTTTTTAAATTTTCCCTATTCAGGTATATAGAAACAGAATTGATTTCTTTTTCGTGATTCTGTGTCCTGAAATTTTGTTTTGATTTTTTTTTTTTTTTGAGACAGGGCCTCAATTTGCTGCATAGGGTAGCCTTTGACCATGTAGCCCAGGCTAGCCACCTGAATTCTGAGATTACAGGCACTCACTATCACAATCACTGTTAATTCTGCATTTTTGTTTTATTTTTAAAAACTGACACTAACAGCGACTTGGAGATTCTTTTATGTTTCTATAACTGGGTCATTTATTCACAGATGTTACTCGGCCTCCTGCATTCTGGCTTGGATACTTCTAGTTGTTTCTCTTGGCTAGTTGCTCTTGGGGTGGGGTTTTAAATGCTGATGTGAGAGAAGGTATCTTTGTCTCTTTTTCCTCAATGCTTAAAACTCCCCGCCTTTGTCTCAAGCATTTAAGTGATGGTGTATATGTGTGTGGTGTGTGAGTGTGAGTATGGGTATGTATGAGTGTGTGCATGTATGTGTATGTGTATGTGCATATGTGTGAGTGTGTTTGAGTATGTGTGTGTATGTGTGTGGTGTGTGTGAATGTGAGAGTATGTATGAGTGTGTGAATATGCGTGTGAGTGTGAGTATGCATGTGTATGAGTGTGTGTGCATGTGTATATGAGTGTGAATATGTACATGAGTATGTATGTGTGAGTGTCTGCAGTGTGTGTGAGTTTGTGTGTGAATGTGTGAGTGTGCATATGTATATGCATGTGAGTGTGTGTACATGAGTATGTGCTGTGATTGTGTGTGTATGTGTGTGATTGTAAGTGTATGTGTATGATTTCCTAATTTTCACTCACATCTGTCCCAGCATGTACTTATCTCTATCTTTGTCATCTTTAGAGAAGAGATTTCCAGTTACCTGTCCTGCTCTCAGTAGATTCCAGTCTGCTAATTGTCAACCCCGGATGATGGTTTGAAAACTGATGTAGAAGAGGGATATTGGTTTTCTTGGCTTAGCAGAATGCCAGCTCTCTATCTTGACAGCTGTGCTCTCAAGATAAACTGAGTCTCAGAGAGAATCCAGGAGTTCAGTTAGACTTGGAGGGGCTGGTGGATGTGAGCTCTGGGGTTCTTGCTGGAAGAGGGAGAGAAACATATCTCCTATCCATATTGAACCCCAGAGTGTCTGAGTTCTCAGCCAGGGACCCTCATTTGTATAATCAAGTAATGCTTTGAAATGCATCATCAGTTGCTGGGGAACTTACTCTTGTGAACACAGTCCTACTATAAGCAGGTGTGAGGGATCACATTGTGGAGGTGTTCCCGATAGCTCTTGGACGTTCCTTCCCTGTCACCAACACAGTTTTCTCTGCTCTCCCCAGATCTTCACTCAGATAGACCTTCTAGGCAGCAGAATAGTGAGTGGGTCATGAATCCTGTTTCCAGGGCTTCAGTGTCATCTCCCATCTGCCAATCTCTGGACATAGCCCACCCTAGGTTCCTTTGGTCTTGGTGTGTGAACACAGCAGCCTTCCTGCCTGCCCGGTGAACTTTCAGGTCCCGTAACCTCTTCCTAGCACCTGTGTTGCTCTACAGTTGCAGAGGGAGTTTTCAGTTAAATTGTCTTCACTTGAGGGCATGTAAAGTCTCATTCACCTCAGGGAATTGATGCCATTTTCCTGGCTCCACGTGAAACCCTAGTGAGTGAATGTCAGCTCCCGGGGATGATTGAAGTCAGAGCGCTCCTATTCGGATCCTGTCAATCACATCCCTCTTACTCTCTGCTCAGTCTGAAGATCCCAAGTGAGAGTCTCAGGCAAATGCAGATAAGCTAATGACAGCCTGCTAAGGAACCCTACCGTGAGCAAGATGCATTCAGGAAACCTTGTGATGGAGGAGGTGGTCCCTCATCTCCAGGGAGCTTCCTTCCAACCTATGGGAAGAACTATAGATAACCTTTCTGTCCTAGAGAGACTTGAGGTCCTGCCACGGCAAGAGGCCTCTCATCTGATATGGAAGACCTCTTCCCTACCCTAGGGGACCCTCTAGTCTGAGACAGGTGTCTTCCTTCTGGAGATGCAGGATGGGAGGGGACATCATGTCTTCAGATGTTCTATTGGACAAGGAATTCAGCCTGGCTGGGTTGACTTGAGGGACAATGCTTGGGATCATGACATGGACCTTCTGTCACAGGATAGCAACACTGTCCCAGTTGGGTGCTGTTACTGAGAGCTGACCTGACCAACTCCTTCTTACCTTCACTTAGGGCTGTTCAGAGAGTTTCCCTATTCTTGACTGGCCATGCTACCCCCTCCCCACCCTCCTTTCTCCAGAGTTTATTGTGACCCCTCTAAACATGTGGGACAACTCAAAGTAGAGCCTGTGTAGCTGTCAACATTTTCATTATCATGGTCCCCAGGAGAAGCCCATGTCAGTACCTATCGTTAAACCTTACTTTGGACATATGCCAGAAGCAAACAGAATGGTCTCCTTGTGACACAAAGGGGCACACAAAGTCAAAGTAGCTCTGTGGAGCAATTCTTTTTACAAAAAGGGCTCCTTCTTTTTAGAAAAAGGACTCAAACCCATTTAGCAAGCATACTGAATCTTGGGATGTAGGTATGACTGTATTTCATCCCATTGGTGAGAGCCCAATTTCAGATGCTGGCATGATTGGCTAATTGGTACACAGGGTAAGGTTCCAGAACTATGAGTCCCTGTGATGCTGTCTTAGTCAGGGTTTCTATTCCTGCACAAAACATCATAACCAAGAAGCAGGTTGGGGAGGAAAGGGTTTATGCAGCTTACACTTCTATGTCGCTGTTCATCA
Organism: Rattus rattus; assembly: GCF_011064425.1. Taxonomy (NCBI): domain Eukaryota; kingdom Metazoa; phylum Chordata; class Mammalia; order Rodentia; family Muridae; genus Rattus; species Rattus rattus. Next base: position 88,011,675 of record NC_046162.1, read on the forward strand.
CCAAAGGAAGTCAGGACTGGAACTCAAGCAGGTCAGGAAGCAGGAGCTGATGCAGAGGCCATGGAGGGATGTTACTTACTGGCTGGCTTCCCCTGGCTTGCTCAGCTTGCTCTCTTATAGAACCCAGGACCACCAGCCCAGGGATGGCACCACCCACAATGGGCTGGGTCCTCCCCTACTTGATCACTAGTTAAGAGAATGCCTTGGGGTCTCACGGAGGCATTTCCTCAACTGAGGCTCCTTCTCTCTGATAACTCCAGCTTGTTTTAAGTTGACACACAGAATCAGCCAGTACCGAGGCTAACTAATTTTGCTAACAAACAAAGCAAACAATGACAACAACAGCAAAACATTTTCCACAGTATATTAGAAAGTGTTCTGTACCTTCAGACACTTCAGTATGTGTGTCACTAAGCAAAGTTCTCATTGTCTGTGGTTCTGTGTGTACCTGAGGGCAGGCAAGGGGGCAGGGTTTACATCAGTGAAATGGCAAAATGTTCAAGTCTTAAGTATGCCACACATGTGTGGCCTCAAACCCTATGAAGGCAGGGACACGTTGGTCACTCGGAAAGTCTGTCCCTGTACCTTTTTGTCATTGCTGTCATCTTGCAGAAGCACCACAGATTCCAGTTGTAAAAGTTAAACAAAAAAACTAAAAAAAAAACAAAAACAAAAAAAACAACAACAACAACAAAAAAAAACCAACCAAACAAACAAACAAAAAAACAACAACAAAAAAAACCCAGGGCCATGGAAAACATCCTCAGCCGAGGCTTTGTATAGGACTTTGTTTTCTTCTCTGCTGGGTCACTGCATAGGTAGAAGTCAGCAGTCACACCATGCGTGCTGTGAGGCGTCAGCCAGTGAGGCTTGGGCATAGCTTCTACCTTTCTCCATTGGGTTGTTCATCTTCTATTACTGAACTGTGAAAGGTCTTCCTATGTTTCCAACACAAGCCCCTAATAGGCACATTTTGCAAACATTTCTTCCTAGTGTGACTCCTCTCATTTTAACTGTTTTTGATGAAGAGATGTTTTGCATTTTTATGAAATCTAAATGACCTCCTTTTCTTCCGTAATGATCATTTTATTACATTTCATTTACTTATGCATGTGAATATCCTTGTGTGTGTGTGTGTGTGTGTGTGTGTGTGCGTGCATGCACGCACGTACTTCTCTGTGTGTGTGTGCACGTGTGAATGAGTACATCCGTCAATGTGATGTTAACTGTAGGACCTTTACCAGGTTGAAACAAAGCCCTACCCTTGCTCAGGAGTTTCTCTTCTTTCTTTTCTTTTCCCCCATTGTCTGTTTTGATGAACTTGCAGGACTCGGTTCTCTCTTTTACCATGTGGGTTCCCGGACAGATCTCCTGTCATGAGGCTTGGTGGCAGGTGTCTTTACCTGCTGAGCTGTCTCACCAGCCTAAACCGATCAGGCTTTGCCTCCTATGGAAGTAAGCTTGCCCTTTGGCAGATGATATAACTCTTGTGTTTTATTCTAAAATCTTTGTAGTTTTACCGAGGACTCTTGAACATGCGATTCATCTCGCAGTAGGTTCTATGCATTGGGTTAGATGGGGGTCAAGTTTACATTTTCCCATGCAAGTAGCCAGTTGTCTTAGGCTCTGGTCACCGGCCTGCCGTGGGCCCTTGAAAATCAGAGTCCACACAAGTCTACTTCCCGAGTCTCTCTGTTCTCTTGCATCCAATTGTGAGCATTATCCTGGCCTTGTGGTGTCTTTGCTTCGCACCAAGCCTTTAAGGTGAGTCCCGGAGGTCTTTCCCCTTTGTTCTTCTTTGCTGAGTTTGCCCTGGATCATTCAGATTCTTGTGTTCCCATCTACATTTTAGAAGAAGCTCGCCCACTGTGACCAACAGGGGTTGCTAGAAATTGAGATTGTCTTCAGTCTCTAGAACTAAAAATACACTTATAGATTGTGGAAAATCAACATTTTAACAACGTAAACCTTCATAATATATGTTATTCAAATAGGTCATTTTCTATTTATCTGTTTTCCTTTCTTATTGTTTGTAATATATGAGTTTTATGAATCCTTTGTTAAATACATTCCTAAGTATTTTATGGTTTTTGATTATACAAGTGGATTTTTTTGTTGTTTTTCAGAAGTATGCTATTATATGAATATCAAATGGGTCTCTGCAATGTAATTTACCCTATGACTTGGCTAAAGCCACTTGGTAGCCGTAGCTGCTAGTTTTTAGATTGTGTTGGATTTTCTACGTAAACCATTATCTCATCTGTGCAGAGAACTAATTCTATTTCTTCTGTTATGAACCTCAACCCCTGTATTCTGTTTTCTTGCTTATTATCCTGGCTTGTTTCTCCGATACTATGTTCCTAACGGTAGTGCTCCATCACTTTGTCCATTTTTGATAATATGTGTCCAAGTTAACTGGGAACAATCTCCTGTGTGAGTTATATAACATCATAAAACAATGAGAGAATACCTGCCTTTTTGTATTTGTATAGGACTATTGCCATTCTTCCTTAAGGTTTCATAAGTTCATCGAGAAATCACCCATTTCTGGGCAGGATTTTTTGAGATAACAAGTTCATTTCAGTTCACCAGTATACGAATATTTAGGTTACCCATTTTGTCATGTGCCAGTTTTTTAATTTGAATTTTCCAAGAATATTTATATTTTGCCCAAGTTGCTAATAGTGATTTCTAATGCCCGTGACTAATGTCTGTAAAAAGCAAAGTGCTCTCTGGTACCTGTAGGCTGGGCTCTCTTTTTCTTTCATCGATCAAGCTTGTCTAGATCTCTTGACCTTTACTTTAGTTTTGCTTTTACTAAAGCCCTTGCTTTTGGCTTTTCTGCAAAGGTCAGTGGTAGATTTTCTAGGCCTTCCCACTGTCCATCTGCTTCAAAATGCCTTCATCTTTACTTCCTTCATTTCTTCTGTCTTAGGGGAAGAGTTATCCTTGAATCTTCTCAGATCAACCTTTCCTGAATTTGAGAGTGGATCCACCTCCTCTCATCTCCTTTACCTTGTGGTCCAAGCATCCCCAGTATCCCTTCCTCCTTCAGCATTGTGATGCTCACTGATGCCCACACCATTGTTGGTCCCTCTAGGCATCTACAGCAGCCTGATTAGCAGTGCAAACTGCAAGTCTATGCCCTACCTTTTCTCTTTTTGATTTATTTTCTTGGTAGCTCTGGGCATTGAATCAGGACCTGGTATGTGCTAGGCGAATGCTATGCCACCAAAAATAGTCCCAATTTTCATTCATTTTTGCCTTGAGATATGGTTTCACTAAGTTGCCCAAGTGAACGTTGAACCTGTGACTGTCTTGGCTTTCAGACCCCGGGAGCTGGGGTTATAGGTTTGTGGCACCAGACTTAATTGGTATTTCTCTCATGCCTCTTCCTATGGAATAGCTGCTGCCTCAGTTTCCCTGGAGAACATTCCCCTTGTTTCTACATAACCTTCTGGTAAAGCCTGGCTTGGTCAGACACTTCCTTGCCTTGCAGTCTACTTGGTCAGACGGGGTGGAGAAAGTCCATTACATTTCACTGTGTGCATTTGTGGTGCTTTTCTTCCTCCCAACCGTTCCCCCAAGTCCTTACGGGCAGGAGCCCCATCTGCTTGTATTTACATCATTAACACACTGCAGATTGTCAGGGTGTTTGTTGACGGCATCTGTAACATTTGCATTTATGAGGATCAGGGCTTCCGTGTGGAACCCCTCCACTTTCGTCCATCAGATCCCTCTCCTGGGCCCCTTTTCGAGTGTGAAGCCACTGCTGCCATCTTGTTCTGCTCTGCAGCCCTCAGCTTTTCTTCATGGCCTCCCAGGTTCCTTTGCAATGCTTCAGTTCCCATTGCTTCCATGAGTTGTGGAGCAGCCATACCTCTCCCAGGAGCCCTAAACACATCTCCTAGCTGTGTCCCTGCTCTTGCTGCAAGTCCCCCATTCTTCCCAGGCTGTGACTCGTTTACCTGGAATATACCAGGAGAAAGTTTCCCTGAGCGTATGACTCTCATAGATTAAAATAAAACAAGAACAACAACAACAGCAACAACAACAACAACAGAAAAGCAAAGAACAACAACAACAAACAACAAAAATCTCTGGTATTTAATGAGCATCTACTACACAGCAGGATCTGCAGCCACATTAGTTAACCATTACTCCTTTTAGAGGGCTTGCAGTAGCCTCCTTGTAAGGATGAGGAAATGGAGGCTTAATGGAGGCTTAGAACATCTAGTAGCTGACCTGCTAGGTGGAAATGTAATCCAACCCTCTATCTTACCTGGGAAACCTTCAAGCCTGATCCCTAAACTCTCGCCTGTCTTCAGGGTGCTAAACTGATGGCAAGCCATCCTTCTGCTGGCACTGATTTCCTGGAAGGCCATGTACACAGTTACCTTTGGCCTCTTCCCTCTCTGTTCCCGAGATTAGGAGTCTACCTACCATCTCCCACGAAGGCACACTTGCTAAGCTTCTGCCCTCCTTCAAACCTCATGCAACTCCCATCTGGGAATCCTGCCGGGTGGTACTGTCAGGGGAATTTTGACTCATTTTGATGCATTATAGACTGAACTAATGTTTGCATTTCTCCCTTTAGTTGCTGGTTGTTTAAACGCAGCGCATGGCCTTGAGGACAGCCTTCTGTACCCTCAGCTAGCACAGGGCTGGCAGAACAGATGATTCTCACAAGTGCTTAAGCTGGAGAGGGTTCTCCATGTATTTCATTTCTGATTTATCTACCCACTGCTCCTTTGAAAAAGCTGTAAGTGGCAGAAACTGGAGAGGGGACCACGGATGAAGATGACTGTGGCAATGAAGGTTATGATAGCATTGTCTTCATCAAATCTGACTTCCGTACCAAAGCACCATAGGCAGGCTGAGTGCTCGTCAGCAAAAGATTTGCCTCTGTCTCAGTCATGCTCAGCGTTGGGGTGCAGCATTCTCGGGTGCTGAGGCATATCCTTTTTCAGGTCACTGAATACTGGCTTCTTGGTTCATCCGGGCAAAGGACTGGTGAGATGGGTCAGCGAGTAAGAGCACCCTACTGGCAGGCCTGATCATCTGAGTTCAGATCCCCAAGACCCACATGATGGAACAAGAGAATTGAACCACAATAGTTGTCCTCTAATCACCACCCCTAAATAAAATGGGAGGAAGGAGAGAGCAGATAATCTCTCCTGGTTCTTCTGATTAGGGTGCTAATCCCATTCATGAAGGCTCGTCCTCATGATCTTATTGCCGGATGAGGTCTCCAGCTTCTAATGCCCTCCTATTGGTGGGTAAGGGCTTCTGCACATAGACTGTGACCATGAACATTGTTGATTAGGATGACACACTGCTAGTGAGCAAAGGGCTGGATTATTCAGATGGTTTATAGGCTCCAGTCCTCACAACAACCCCAGGACATGATTAGCCTCATTTCACAGAAGAGAAATAGAGGCAAAAGAATTAAAAATTCCTCTGTAACTGACAGACCAGGAGTCAGCCTGGGGAGCCCTCATCGCTGGGTACATTTATTAATCCTTGGGATGACTGTGCCCTGAGTGTTTCATCCTTAGGATACTCTGTGCTGGACACACTAGATATATTGCTTCATACTAGCCACAGTAGATACATTGTTTCATAGTAGCCCCACTAGGTGCATTGTTTTATTTTAATCCTTTAGTTACTTTTTTGCTGCTGTGATAAACACCAAGACCAGGGCACTTTGCTTTTGTTTGTTTGTTTGAGACAGGATTTCTCTGTGAATCCCTGGCTGTCCTGGAACTGGTTATGTAAACTAGGCTGGCCTCAAATTCACAGAGATCTGCCTGCTTCTGCCTCCTGAGGGTTGGGGTTAGAGGCAATTTAAAGAAGGAAAGGTTTATTTTGGGTCTCCAGTTCTAGAGGAATAGGAGTCCATCATCGTCACGCCAGGCATGCTGACAGGAACGGCTGCGAGGGCACATCCCAAGCATAAGCAGGAAGCAGAGAAAGCCAATTCAAAATGGCGTAAGTCTTTAAGCTCTCAGAACCTTCCCCCAGTGACACACTTCCTAAGCCTCTCATGACAGCCACCAGCTGGGGATCAAATATTCAGATGCCAGAGGCTATGGGGGACATTTACCATTTATCTCCCACCCCCTCTTAGTTAGGGTTACTACTGCTGTGATGAAATAGTATAGCTAAATGCAAATTGGGAAGGAAAAGATTTATTTAGCTTACACATCCACATTGTTCATCATCAAAGCAACTCAAACAGGGCAGGAACCTGGAGGCAGGAGCAGACCATGGAGGGGTGCTGCTTACCGGCTTGCTCCTCAAGGCCTGCTCAGCCTGCTTTCTTTAGAAAACCCTGGGATGGCACCACCCCCATCAATCACTAGTTTTAAAGAAATGCTCTACAGGCTTGCATACAGTCTGACCTTATGGAGGCATTTTCTCAATTGATGCTCCTTCCTTTCTAATGACTCTACCTGTGTCAAGTTGACATAAAACTAACCAGGACACCCCCAACGTTTGTGTGTGTGTGTGTGTGTGTGTGTGTGTGTGTGTGTGTGTGTAAGCATATATTTGTGCTTGTTTGTGTCCATGTGTGTGTGGAGATCTTTCCCAATGTCTTTTCACGTAATGTTTTAAGACAGGAACCTTCTCTGAACCTGGGACTCACCAATTTGGCTAGACTAGGTGATCAGTGTGCCCTGAGGACAGACCCTTCTGTCTCACTTCCCCAGCATGGAACCACACGTGTGCTGTCATTCCCTGCTTTTGACAGGGGTAACAGGGATCCAAACGCAGGCCCTTTGCCTGGCAAGCATTTTACCAAATCGTCTTTTAAACCCCCGTATTAAGATTCACATTTCACAGGTAAGGAAATGGGTTCAGAGAAAGTGAATTTGCTTGAGGTCATGAGCAAGGGCATCACAGAGCTGGGACAGAGCCCAGATCTATATAACTGCAAGGCAGTTCGCTACCCTGCATTGTGCTGCTGCTGCCAGCGCCAGGTCTCAGACCTGAAGGAACCTCTTTAGAAGTTGCCCTGTGCATCTGTTACTTGATGGGCAAAATCATCCTGAGAATCCCTGATTGAAGATCTGCCAGCCCAACTTGAATACTCTTGGAGGTGGGACCTAATTCCCTCCAGGGTAACCCATCTGTGGCTGGACTAAGCCAAAGAACTCTATTTTCTAACGTGTACAAAAGATGAATTCCCCCTCACCCTCACCCCGCTTAATCACAAGGAAGTCCCCTTCTTTTCACCTCCAGATGCCTAAATCCCCTTTCTTAGGACTCCAGCTCTGTCTGTGGAAGGCAGAAGTCAAATCTCAGCCAGAAAGAGCGCACTAGCCTGCCCAAGTTAGTATGGTGGGGGTGGGTAGCCAGAGAAGTCTCAGGCCTCCCCGAGACGGGATGTGCAAGCGTTCTGGGCTTTTCATCTTAAGTGGTTTCCAATCTGTCTGGCTGAGCGATGGCCTGGAGCCACCCCTGTTTAACATTCATGTGGATTCCAGGCTGGGCTATTGCTGAAGTAAATCACTTTGCTTTTTTCACCCCTTCCCAACCCCAGCCCCCAGGACAAGGAGCTCCTTGGTCTCCATAGCAACAGAGCCATCTGTTTCTAATGGCATCCCAGGCCAGGAGAAGTTCATTCTGTCTTAACTTCACTAAGTTAGGGGTAGCGGAGCAAGAATCAGGAGGGCAGAGATGGGAGAGGAGGGTGGGTGCACGACTCCTTCTTACTCTAATGCCATTCTGAACAAGGCAGCCGTCAGAGTTGGATAAGCCCACTGAGGTCGTGAACCCAGCGCATTCCCTTTGTGTGAGGGGAAACTGGGTTAGGAGAGGGAAATGGTAGACAGGCGCATTAGCGATACTGCCGGGGTCCAGTGGGCAGCTGATAAACATTCACGGCATGAATCATAGAATCATAAAGAGTTAGAAACAGCCAACACATTATGCAAAACTCCTGTCCAGTGCAGGGAAGTGTCCAGAAATCATTCTCTACAACAGATGGCTGTCCAAAGTACCCTTGGATGCCTCTGGTGACAGGGAGATCACTCCTCTCTCTCTCCTGCTTCTACTGCCAGATACTTTGGATACAGGAATCTCTTCTGCATACTTGAATTCTTCTGGCCTGCTTCCCCAGATGGTTGTCCTTCAATCTCTTCATATATCCTGTCTCGTTGTCTGACTTGGTAGGTTTCATAGGAGCCTGGACAAGGACAGCCCGGAGCTGGAAACTCAGGTGTCCAGTTGTCCGGGCCTGAGTAGGGACCAAGGAGAGAAGGGCTGTCTTCCCTCTTCACCTCAGGTTCCTAAGGGCTGGTTCCACCCACTTCTTGCTTCCTTGCCAGCTGTAGAATATGTTTCTGATTTGTCCTTTTAACCTACCCATGTGCCCCACTCATAAATGCCTGTCTCTACAAGTCAAGGAAGCACTTCTGGCCAACTGTGTGTGTGTATGCGTGCACACTCATGTGTGTGCAAGTGTATGTGTGTGCATGTGTCTGCATGCATGTGTGTAGGTGTGCATAGATACACTCATATGAGCATGTGTGTACATGCAGCTCTATATATGAGTGTATATTTGTTTCTTCTGCATTGCTTTGATAAACTATCCCATAGAACTGACTTACAGGAGGAAAGATGTATTTGGTTCACAATTTCAGCAGGTTCAGCACATGGTTGCTTCTTCCCATGCATCATGGTGGCAAAAGTATGTCACAGAGGAGAGTTGAAAACACAGAGAGAAAACACAGGTTCTATGCTAGTATCTTCTCCCCCTTTTATTCTGTTGTTCTCCAGTCTATGGATGCTGCTAGGTATGTGTGGGGAGGAGGGGAGCAGGAGAATCTGCAAACAGCAGAGCATGCAGACTGCCATCCAGGGGAGGCAGGAAGGAATTCCAGTTCAGCAGGACTCAGTAGCCACTTTGAAAGTCTGACACCTGATAGCTTATTTTAGGCACATTTAAGCACAACACAATTTGGACAAAAGTTTCCTCGGGTGCACTCAATCCCGTGTGCACAGCAAAGCTGGGGACACTGATGCTCTTGTGAAGTACAAGTGACATCTTCCAATAAAATAGAGTCTATAGACTACGGAAGCAGGCCCAAAGTAAACAGTACTCGAGGTAAGAGTCTGGGGAGCCAGTGTGGCCTGGGGAGACAGAAAGTACAGAGGTCATCAGGCTGTTAACCACCTCTGCTCCCAGCCTTCTCGGTGGAAAATAAGAGACCATCCCATGTGGTGAACATCCCTGGTTTCTGCAATGCTTATTTGTGAACACCAGTGTCCACATAGCTATAGTATAGTCCACCCACATTCAGGATAGGCCTTTTCTCCTTTATCCAGTCCTTTGAGAGTGCCTCACAGGTATACCCAGATATGGGCTTTAACCTCCTCTGTGGCTTGAAATCCAGCCAAATTAAAAGCAAAGACTAACAATCCAGGGCTAAAGATGGTTCTCAGCAATGTCCATACACCCAGTCATTGACTCCCAGCTCCCTAGTCATTGGGAGAACAGCCTCCATGTAGTCACACAGCCTGAAGGAACCATTTTACAGCAGCAGAGAGACGGACGAGGCTCCTGTATGCCTCCTTGCCTTTCTTTTACTCCCCTGAAGCCTTGGATTTCCTTTAAGAAAGGGTGTCTAGGGCGAGCTGTGCTGTCAGGACCTGGAATGGAGTTGGCCTGGGGTACAGGGCAAGAGGAAAAATGAAAGGACAGAGCAAGAAAGGGCAGGGCAAGAGGTTTGAGTTAGGGCTGAGTAGAGGCAGAAGAGGCTTTGGGAAACCTTTCTTCCTTTTCACCTGTCTTAAACTCTTCCCTTGCTCCTGTCTTTCCAAGGAGTTTGGTTCTATTCAGTAGGCCATCCTTCCTAGCTCTCTAAAGGAGAGTTTTAGTGGGTAGATACCTGGGTTCCTTCTGCCTTAACTGAGATTTAGCCAATCCATGCGCATATGCAAATGAGAGCATCCTACATGGTCTTTATCCTGTCCACTCTAGCTGAGTCATAACCTTGGCTTCCTCATTGGCCCATCAGAAGACAGCTAGGGAGTTCAGGCTTCATTATCTTCTTTAATGGGCCAGTGGGCAGGGAAGGGAACAAAAGAGTAACTTATTAGAAAGAACTGACAGCCCATTTCCCATGCATTACCACGCATTCTATCAAGTTTTGCATTCTGCTTGAGTTCAAGTCATACAACAGTTCGTTGACTTGTTTCCAATCAGGTGGAGTGGAGAGTGGGAGAGGGTTGGAGAGGTCAAACATGGGACCCGTAAAGTAGACATCACCCTTCTAACTGATCCATCATCCCACCTTGTTATTTCCCTTCTTTTTTGACTGATGTCAGCCTTCTGTTTGTCGCTCCCACCTCTAATATGTTCAAAAGGACCTTTCCAACATTTAGCATCAAGACCCCTTGGGTGTGCCCAGAGCATAGACTAGACTTGAAGATAGATTGTTCTCTGCAATAAATATCGACTGATTCATAAATCTGGTTGCCAGATTCGATAAGAGTCACTGCCTGCATAATCCGGAGCTGGGAGACGCTAGCTAATTCATGCTGGGCAGGCCGAATCCCAGAGGAAGATGTATAAACATAATGCTGCCCCACTGCCTGCAGCTGGGGGCTGTGTAAGAGATGGAAGGAAAACAAATGCTCCCAGCCCAAGAGGTTGGGCCTCTGAATGAAGCTGGATGGGCTGGTACAAAAGGGTTCACATTACATATTACTCTCCCTCCTTTTCCTTGGTTAGAACTCTCAACTTTCCAAGCTCCAGAAGACTCTACCACATCCATGCTCACGCTGAGCCTAGAGGGATGAACATCTGCAAGAAAAGTAGAATCAGCCAGCTCATCTTTCTCCAGATGTTTTTAAATACCCAACGCTCCATGCTAAGGGAGGAGGGGGCAACAACAATAACAACAACAACAACAACAACAACAACAACAACAACAACCAAAGCAGCCCTTAGCACTGATGCTTTTCAAGTTTTTATCCAGATGTTGGGTGCCAGGCAAGCAGAACCTGGTGGTCCTTTAGTGTGTGTGTGTGGGGGCGGGGGTTCACATGTGTGCATATGTATAGGAGCATATACACATATATGGAGGTAGAAATCAGGTGTCTTCTATCACTGCCTGCTTTGTGTGTTGAAATAGGATCCTTGATAACTCTTTGGTGGAACTCCTCTTCTTGGCTTGGGGGATCCCTAGAGATCTCATAAGTAACCTCTCAATCCCTTTAGGTGTTTTGAGAAGTGTCTTCGGCATGGTGGGAGTAACTGGTATGAGACAGAGTTGTCCTCATACTGTCCATTTCTCCCTCTAGACCCTTCACTCTTGTCGTCTGTCAGTCACCTTTCATCTTTCTGGCAGGAACCCTTGAGCATCACCCATAGGGCAGTCCTGCTTTTCTTCCCTACATCTTTCCCAGGACTCAGGACCATCCATCTGAACAGCTCACACCCCTTCCATGACTTACCCGCCATTACAGAAACTACTACAGGAAATCATCCGTGCCCTGCTCAGCCAGAAGCTGGGGCTCTTGGTGCCTCCTGACCAAGGAGAGGCAGGGCTTCGAGGATTTCAAAGGCATAGGAGTCTGATGTGATTAGCCAGTATATAGAGAGGCCTGTGGCAGTCTCAGAAGCCAAGGGATAGGTGTGAGAGCTGCTGGACCACTCACATTCTCATGCCAGCTCTGCCGCCAGCTCTGTAGCCTTATGTGGGTTCTGGTCTTGGCCTTCCTGTTTGTTTCGGAGTGTGGAAACAGTGTCCACTTCAGGGCTTTTGTTGGAGAATATATTGGTTACTTGTCTCATTGCTGCAACAAAATACCTGAAAAAGGTGACTGAAGGAAGGGTTCATTTTGGCTTACGGTTTTAAGAAATACAGTCTACTGCGGTGAGGAAGATACAGTGGTGAGAGCAGAAGGCCGCTGGTAACATTGGATCTTTTGCTGGGAAACATTGTATCTTCTTTCAGGAAGGAGAGGAGAGATTAGTGCCCAGCTGGATTTCTTTTCTCTTTCATTCTGTCAAGGACCACAGCCCAGGGAACTGCTTCATTCATATTTAGAATGAGTCTTCTCACCTTAGTTAGCCCAATCTAGGAAATCCCTCACAGTCACACCCACAGGGTTCTCTGTACAGCCATTCTAGGTCTGTGAAGATGAGAGCCAGTGTTGACCGTTGCAGATGAAATGAGTTCACTCAGGGTTAGGCTATAGTTCAGTGGTAGAGCACTTGCTTAGCAAGCACATATGTTGCTGGATTCAGTCTCTGTCACCTACAACATATGTTAATACAAGCAAAAGTGTGACAAGTGTTTCCACCATCTAACCAATTCTTGGATTTTCTGACACCAAGTGTGGGTGCTTCAACAACTTCTAAATCTCACAGACTACCCAGAGAGAGCACAAGTTCAAGAGCTCAGTACTACAAGGTCCACCTACACTTGATATAACAGTCAGACACTCTCACTTCTGTCTGTTGTGGCTACAAAGTCTCTACCCACAGTTTCATAATTTTCCACTCAGGGCAATACTGTCCTGCTATTCCTTATTAATAGCAGGCGGCAGAGTTATAGTGCCTTTGAGTTATGAGGAAAATTCCATCTCCTTACTCTGTGCTCTTCCCTAGTTTGGATGTCACTAGAGCCCTGTTCTCACAGTTCTAGAGGGCTTTCCATTCAGATTGAATTGTGTAAGCATGAGACTTTTTGGTGACCAACAGGCTTTGCATCTCTTTCGCATTCTTAGAGATTAGAAAGTAGAGCTGAAAGTTCTAGAATTTTTTAATCACCAGGGTTGCTCCTCTGACTCTAAGACTCTACCCTGCTACTATGTGCAAGAGCAGTCATAGTCTCTCTAGCAGAAGAGACACAGAGATAGCTGAGGGTATCTTATTACAGACCAGCAAAGACGTGTCTATCAATCAGGAGACTCGGAAGGTTTTGGGAACTTTGTGCTGGGAACGAGAACCATGGTTCTTATTGTAGAACTAGGAGTGTGAAGACATGAGCAGGCTGTGTACTCCCAGGCTGACCTCTACTTTGACCCAGAACCCTCCATGTCTCATCCTGACACACGTATAGCACACCCATGTGTGCAAGGCCCCTGGCTGGCATGGAAGGCACATAGGTCAGCTTCAGAGTAAGTCCTTGACAAGCATCCAGATGTTCACACTAAACCTAGCATAGGCTGGGACTGGCTGGGCCAGCATTCTGCTGGTTGGAGGCTTGGGGTCGGGTGTGAGGAGAGGCCCTGGTTTTTGAAGTAGATTTGCTGCTGGGCTGGGAGGCTCTACCACATGGATAGAGGGAACACTTTGGAAATGAAAGCACCACTGGGAACTGGAGTTTTAAAAAAAAATCAGAGAGGGTATCACATCCTGGACAGCCTAAAATACTGTGGGGGGAGGCTACAAACAGCCTTGTAGGCAGTGGGAGACACTGATGGTCCCAATGGCAAATCTTGTTTATTCAAAGACACACTTCAGTGAGGTCTCTCTGCAGGGTATGTGTGGGTGGGGTGAGAATGAGGTTGGCTGAGGAACCCTGGAAACTCCTGGGTCTTGACATCATACATGGAATGGACAATGGACTCTGTGTAAGGAAAGGGTAGATCCAAGGAAGCTGGAGACACCTCGGGGTAAAGAGGGGCTGATCCCTGGGGCACACAATGAGCACCAGCAAGGAGCTTCTCCTCACTGGCACCTTGGAAAGAAAGGATAGCTATCACCGTCACTCTGAAGTGGCTCCCGGGGTTTGGAATGGAACCCTCACACACCCACATAATACTGGAGAAATACATGGATCACTCATATTGCGGGTGCCCTGAAGAGGTCAAGGGTGGCGAGGTGTGTTCACATTGATGTTTCAGCTGATGAAGATCAGAGTCTGGGTAGTCACCATTGTCCCCTGGTCCAGCTAAGGCAGGTGGATTTCTGCTGTACTAGGGCTTCCTGCTAGAGACTCTCAAGGGTCAAAGCCAGGTGGCACTGTCCATATTTTTAAAGAGCCAGCACCTCTGCAGGAGAGACGAAGACAAACACACCTACCATACCCCCAAGAGACGATGGTACAGTGGGAATCCTAGCTGTGTGAGGTACAGTGGCCCTGAAGCTCTGCAAGATAACCCAGGCAGTTCTGCCTCCCTTTCACCACCACCCCATGGCTGTCATTGGCTCTGAATATAGTTATCAGGGTATTTTTGCAACACACACACGCACATGCACACACACACACACACACACACACACACACACACACACTTCCATGCCCCTGGTATCAGTTTAGCTCTTCCTGACAGAACAGAAACATATGCTGTAGTAGAAACAAGTGTCAGGATTTAATCAGCACATTCGGGGAGGCTACTCAGTAGGAATGTCCTCCCTGCCTTTGCATCTGGGCTCCCACTTCCCTTGAAAACATTTGCAGCTGAGCAATTTTACAGGTGCCTGGAACTGACATTTTCTAGTGACTCTTAAGCACCGGCCCAGGTGGTGCTGGCCTGCCTGCAGGAAGCCACAGACCTCCGTCTGTGATGACATACCCCCATACTGGGCTCCGTTAGAAACTCAGGGTAGCAATCAACATGGTGGACCAGACCTCTACCTTGTGAGCTTCTATGGGGAGACAATCAAACGCACCCAGACATCAGGACTATACAAGTTAGGTGGCCAGAGACAGATGTGAGAGAAAAGGCAGGGCTGTGGAGGTGGGACCATAGGGAGTGGGGTTTATTAGCACTTCCAGGAAGGGGAGGAGAGTGAGGCTAGCACAGAGCTAGAAGGCTGAGATATCACAGGTTTAGAGGTCACACTTTGCCTGTAAGGTCCCCTGTGTCAGTGAAAACAGAGGCAGGCCAGTGAGCTTAGAAACCCTGGGGGTCATGGGGCCAGATAGTCACTGCAGGAATCCTGACCTTTATACTGAGTAAACTCCAACTCCCAGGCAGTGTCCTTCTAAGAATGAAGCTCAAAAGACAGTGGCTTTATGTTTCACCCAACAGAGCCAAAGCTACCTTCCCTGCCTCCAATCACTACTGTCTGCAGGGGGGTAAAGTGTCTGCCCCCACCACCCCATGCACACTATATGCATCTAGTTCCATTTTGAAGCCAGGGCCACAACTTCTACTTAGAGTGTGGTGCAGAAGAAATGTCTGATCTGCTAACACTGGTCAGGTGCACCCTTACATACACACAGATCTGAGTTCAGAGGGCACCTACCAAAAGTTTCAAGTTCCTGTGTCCCAGAACCAAGATTGGGAAAAGACATGTGGTCAGTAACTGTGATGGAGATGGTTTATGAAAGGAAACCACTTCTGAACTTGGAAATGGGCCAGCTCTGGAAAGAAGCCAAGAACTCAAAGAGACAGAGCAAGGGGCAGGTTGGGAACATTAATTTCTTTATGGTTCATTTACATACAGTGCACTCTTTTTGCCTATGTTCCATTTTGTTACTCAGGGGTGGTGCGCCCAGTCTTCCTCGGCCATTTTGTTTCTCTCCGATCTTAATCTCAAAGCCTCTGAAATCCCCCTTTCCTCCCTACCACCCTCTTCTCTTGCCTCACCTTGGCTGTCTGCTTATTTGCACGGCCAGTTTGCATGGCTGTGGCTGACGGTCTTGACAGACAGTTTTTCTCTGCCCTGGTCCTCCCATCCATCTTCACTTGGCCCCATCCTCAATTAGAGAGGAAGAGCTTGGACTCTGGAGCCAGGCAGTTTCCAGTTTCAGATTCTTATGCCTGCTGTGTGACCTACCGAATCTCTGGGTGTCTATG
Organism: Rattus rattus; assembly: GCF_011064425.1. Taxonomy (NCBI): domain Eukaryota; kingdom Metazoa; phylum Chordata; class Mammalia; order Rodentia; family Muridae; genus Rattus; species Rattus rattus. The sequence goes on from NC_046162.1 coordinate 88,027,443, forward strand.
AGCATTGGTAGCCACTGATAGGTAAAGTGGTCAGAGTGACAATGGTTTCCAATCTATGCAACAGCTGGAAGGCTGGGTGTGACTGGCAGGTAAAGGAGTAAGTGAGTAGAAAGCTCCAGAGAAAGCTGTGTTTGTATTATAGCAGCAGCTGGAATGATGGCCCATTATGGGAGCCTGCAGTGCCAAGTGTCAGGAAGCAAGGTTCCTAGAGTCATTAGGACTCAGGTCTCTGGAGGCTGGTGGGGCAGCCGTTGTCCTAATACACTAGGCCAAGCCTCAGCTCTGTGGGTCATACAAGGACAGTCGTCTTAACTAAGCCAGTCTCTGTAAGAGCCTGTCTGGTCTGGTACTGTTGGTCTTCTCCAAGGTAAGGCTGCTTGGTCCAATCTCCCACTTTTCCTCTTTAGTGCATAGTTTTGGCAGGTTACAGAAAATGACTTTGTGCAGCAGGGTGAGGAGAGTCCAAACAGAAGGAGGTAGGACATTCAGGTCCTCACCCCTAATGAGCCTGTGTGCCCTCGGGCAATGGCCTCCCCTTCCTGGGTCTCAGCAGTCCTTTTTGCTGAAGCTCCATTCGTGGCCCCGAGGACCAGGGATCTCTCTGATTGGAGAAAATCTATTCAGAGGATCAAAAAATAAATCAAAGCCAAGTTCCAGAGCCAAAGTTGAAAGCTGCTCATCTGTGAAAGGAAGGTTGAAATTACGCCGTGTTTTAAAAAGAAGCAGGGAGGGACATCAGAAAATCACGGGGCTGACAATAGGAAGCACAAGCCCATAAAGTTAGCCGGAGAAAGCCGAGGTTGCTGTGAGTGGTTGCTAAGCACATGGACGCTGTGATCCTAGACTGAAAAGGTCTACTATGGAGGGCAGGGGAGGAAGAGCCAGCAGGGGAGTGGGGATGGGGGAAGATGGAGGGGTTGGGTTAGTTGTTGGGTTGGGAGGAGAAATGTTCTCAGTCTAGGTAGAATGTCAGCTGGGTGGTAGAAGAGGTGGGTAATAAGATCTAGTTACTTAGAGCATCCGTCCTGGGCACTGAGTAAAGGTAGGGAACAGACTGGGGTGACGAATGGGGTGCCAGAGCTAATGGTGGTAGCAGTGGCTCTGGGCTGGGTCAGATGGAGGACAAGCAGGTGACCAATATAGTATACGGGTGTGGAAGGGGTCACTGAAAGATGCTTGGCGACTGATACCCAATAGAGGATTAGAGAAATTAAATGATTCGGTCTATAAAAGACGAAGGTTTGTGGAGGAGTCCCAGGTTGGGGAGACAGCAGGAGTTGGAGCACAGAGGCTTGCACATCCAAGTGTGTGGAGGAGAGGCAGTCCAGTGTCATTCATGGCTTTCAGGTCTGCTGCCCTTTGCTAGAAAGACAGAGCCTCACACAAGGGTAGTCCTAGCTCCATGGGGCGCCATGCCTTAAGGGCACAGCCAAAAGTGTTTGGGCCAGAAGCAAAGCCAGGCTAGGCTAAGCCCATCAGAGCTCTGTATCTGGGGACTAAAATTCGTATCCTGACAATTAGTCAATGTGAGGCAGTTAGTAGGTAAGCTGACAAGAAAGAGCTCAAGGAGAAGCCAGAACCAGTGAACCAGTGTCAGACAAGCAAGAGCCCTGTCAGCTCTGCAGATGAGGGTAGGTGGTGCATAGCAAGGAGCAGGCATAGAAGGTGGTGTGCACAAGGGAGGGAGGGGACAGCAAAACTCAGGGACCCCATACTAGGACTTCCATTGGGTCATTATGTTAGCAGGAGAAAGTTTATATTCTTAGCACTTTAGGCTGTGATCTCTGGTCTGGTGAAGTCTGGTGAAGCTTGGTAGGATGGTCTTCAGCAATCAGAAAGAAGCCCAGGGAGTTTGGATTACAATCAGGCAGGCTTTGAGGGCCAGCCAGGTGAAGTTCACCTTAAGTCTGTTGGCTCAGGGAAGGGGTGGGGAGGATTCAGTTGAAGTTGGACTAGCCCTGTAAGCTGCAGTGTGGTGGAGGGGAATGGGTGTCCTCAACAAGATAGCCCTGAGGATGGGGGACAGCTTTATCATGCAGGGTGCTCCATGCCAGGTGTGGATTATGATTCCCGTAAACAAAGCGTCCCCCTCTTGGCAGACATTCTTTCCTCCAATACGATGTCCTCCTATCTGTGCTCCAACACATACCCGGTGAGCATGGGCCACCCATAGGTTCATCTTTGCCCAGTCTAGAAGCAGATGAACCCTCCACCCCCCAACATGAAACATTCGGGGCCCAATATGTGGATTCCCAAAGATCTGATGCAAATTCTGCCTCCCATTTGTAACTATGCAAATGAGCACATCCTTCCAGCTGTTAGTGTTGCAGCCCACAGCTGGACAATACTCCTTCCTGGTTCTTCTGTACAGAGTACCTGTGAATGTTTGGCAAAGCGTTGAATGCCAGGGACCTAGCAAATGCCTTGTATACCTTACAGACTTAGTTCACCCCTACAAGGGGTAGGTGGGTCTAGCCTATACTGTTCTAAGTTTCAGAGAAGAGTTTTGAAGCATGTCACAGTCACCCTTCTATTTTTAACGAGGTGCCTGTAACATCATGGAAGTTTAGTATGTGCTCAGCGGATAAACAGAAAAGTGTGTGTTTTCCAGACACCTGCCCGCCTCTGGAGGCTGCATCCTCCACCTACTTCTGAACCTCCAGGTTCACATATGAAAAGAGTGGTCTGCTCTCAGAGCCACAGAACTGGCTTCTTTCCCTGCCCCATCCTGGTCCTATGGCCCTAGGCTAGTTCCTCAGAGCTTCCCTTACCTCATTGGCTTCCACTTACAGGGGTGCAATGGATGACCTGTTCAGGCCTCACCCGGCTGACTCAAGGCACAGCTCTGAAAACAGCAGTTTAACGAGTCCACAAACACCCAGATATCCTTGCTTCAAAAGCCCCAGAAGCCCCAGTGTGTGGGGCAGTCTCAGGGGTTTTCACTTCCCTTCTGGTAGGGTGGCAGATGGGAAGGGGACAGTAGAACCCTGTTGGGAAATGAGACTGCCCTGAACAGCCAGCCTGACCCATTCTTCCACATCTGATCCCCTTCCCCCATAAGAGAGAAAAAGAACAAAAATAAACCTTGCCGCCATCAAGCAATTAAGTGGCAATCAAATAATCCTGAGGACAGGAAAGACGATTAATAAAGGAGCAATGAAAGCTCACAGGACCACAGGGACGCATGCAAAGGCGAGGACACACGGGTGGACACGGAAAGCAGCTCCTAGGGCTGCTGGGGGGTTTGGGGGGGGGCACAGTTCTGGCCTCTGTAACCAGGAGGAGCCCAAGCCCAAGCCAGCAGAATAGTATACCTTTCCTCACTCTAGTTTTTCCTTACCCCACCCAATGCTTGGCCCTGATGCACTGAGTAACTGAACCAGGGATGGATTCGATGTAAATGTGAATGCTACCACCTCACTCTGGCATCAGTTTCCACAGCTGGACCCTGGAAGATAGGTAAGTCAGCTATCTCAGTTTCTCTTACTGTCGTGAGAGAAAACAAACAAAAATAAAAAATGAAACAAAGAGCCCGCCTTCACAAACAAGCAACACAAACGACAAAAGGCTCGTCCTGGCTCTCAGTTCAAAGATGCAGTCCACCATGGCAGAGGGAAGTCAGTTCTGTGGGGTCGCATCACATGCAGAATCAGGAAGGAGAGGGTGCTCCGTTAATGCTCAGCGTGCTTTCTCAGTTTCACCGTCCTGCCAGGGACTGGTCCTGCTCACGACTAAGATGGGTTCTCCCCTATCAACTCATACAATTAAGATTGCCCTTCCCCCAACACGCTCAGAGAGCCATCCACCAGGCGATTCTACATTCTGTCAAGTTGATGACACGAATCACACGACGGCTTTACACCCCATACTGGGTATTAACTACCACAAGCCAGGCGGATACTCTACCAGTGAGCTACATATCCAGTCCTCTTTTAAAAATATTTATTCTTCTCCCATACGTTATCTCTTGACTGCAGTTTCCCTTCGCTCCTTTCCCTCTAGTCTCTCCCCCCACCACTCTCCCCCTGCCTCCCCTCAATAAGAGCAAGCCTCCTAGGAGCAGCAACCAAATACTGTATAACAATAAAACATCACATCAACGCTGAATGAAGCAACCCAGGAACAGGGTTTTACAAGCAGGCAAAAGAGTCAGAGACAACCCCGTTCCCACTGTTAGGAATCCCACAGGGACACCATGCATACTCAGCCACAGCATCCATGCAGAGGACTAGGTCAGGCTCCTACAGTCTCCCTCATCCTTGTGAGCCTCCATGAGTCTCAGTTGGTTCTGTGACACTCAGCCCTCTTTTAATCTTTGAGACAGGGACTTGCAAAGTTACCAGGCTGACCCAGAGCATTCACACCTCCTGCCTCAGCCTCTGGAGTAGCTGGGATGACGGGCATGAGCCTGGTAAGTCCACACGTATCAGGGACATAACACGTGTATTAGGTTTTTGTCACAAGGATGAATCCTTAAAAAATGTCACCTCAAAAGGTTTATTTGGGCTCATGGTTTCAGATGGCTCTGTCCATGGTGATTTGGCTCCTTTATTGCCTGCTGGCCTGCGATGAAGTCAAGATAGAGGCGAGCTGCTCACCTTATAGTGGCCAGGAAGCAGAGAGCACAAGTCAGGAAGGGTGGAGACAAGAGAGATCCTTCAAGAACAGGCAAATACTTCCTCCAACTAGACCCCATCTCTTAACAACCTATCCAGCTATGATGCGTAGGTCTGCTGATGAAGATAGTATTCTCAAGAACTAGCAACCTCCCAATGGCATCATCATATGGAGGCCCTGCTTTCAACTCACGAGCTCTTGGAGTCATGGTATATCCCCGAAGCTAGGCCTTAGTGGTCTTTCAGCATGGCCATCAGCTGTGTGCAGTAAGGACAGGTAGGGGGTTGGCACTGTGCAGCTCAGGAACCGTAGCAGGTTATAAATCATAAACTTTGAAGAGAAAGCTCACCAGAGTCTCTGGTCCCCAAAGGATGCACCCAGAGTGCCCAGCAATGCTCTATTGCATCCAGAGCTGCTGCTCAATCAACAGAGGGGACAAGGAACAAGCTGGTGGCAGAATCCAAGGGGATTCTTAGTGACTGTACCAAGTACAGAATCGGACCGGAGCAGTCTTAACAGGGACCAAGGGCCAATCCTACTATGGGGTGGCTCAAGGACCACAGCTGGGGCCAGAAGGAGTGTCAAAGACATTGTCTTTGCAATGTCAGACAGGTGGTCCCATGTAGCTATTGGTTTTTGAGGGGTTGGAAACCCACAGTCAACATTGTCTTGGGTTCTGTTAATACAAAGCCAAAACCAATGGAAAGTCAGTCCCTTGTGTAAGATTTAGGAACACAGGAAAGCTAGCTAGAGCCCTGAGACCCGTTTTTCTTGGAAACAGGGCTCAAGGTCAATCCTGAACGCTGGCATTTAGACACAGCGATGTGAAACTCCTTATTTCGACTGCATTCCCGTCTCCTCGATCTCTGCAGTGGGGGAAAACTGTCAGGTGTAAAGACTGGAGGGCAGAAAATAACGTGGAGATTCAGGCCAGAGACAAAGAAGAACTTCCTCACTTCTTAGGCACAACAGCCAAAGGCTCGCCCTCCCTCCCCCAGGCTTGTGCTAAGATCTTGGCCCACACGTGCTCAGGAAGATCAGGTACGTGGCTCAGATGCCCAGAGTGCATCCCTCCCCAGAAGAGAGCAGTGCGGGCCAGAAGGGATGAAGGGCAGGGGACCCCAGCAGCCGCAGCTGGCACCACGCTCTCCTTTTAATCGCTCCTTGGTCTAATTGGTCTTCCAGCCCCCTCACTGCCAGGGAGAGGCTTTTGTTTGCTTCCTGCATGTTTACTAAGCAAATGGGGTTTAAAAGCTTTCGCAGACACAGAGAAGCCATTTAGAAGGCTCGGCGGTTAAAATTATTTATAGAGATGAATTGCTATGCTCTCGGGTGCCTTCGGGAGATCGGGAGCCATATGCCAGAGCCGCCCAAGGCCCCTCCCTGCCCTGCAAAGGTCTGAATCAATCGCTGATCCTTCCTCCCAGCCCCGCATTCCTCTGAGTCTCTCCTAGGACTCTGTTCTCTCCCTGGCTCCTCATCACACCCTTGCTATTGCTTCTCTTCACGTTTCTTCAAACTGTGCATGTGGATTTGGCCACTTGCTTATCTCCATGTTCCTTTCTCTCCAATGCACTCCAGGAAGCTCCCATCGCTCTGTGTCTCTGTCTCCCATTCTGTCTCTGCCATTCCTCTCTTCTCCATGTCACCCTCTTGATTCCTCTGTCTTTTCCCTTTCCTCTCCCTCTGGCTGTAGCCTGCGCACTCCATGCAGATACCACTTTGGGCTGTGGCTCTTCGACCTGTGTCTCTCCTCCAGGGCTTGGGAGGTCTGGGACTGGGCCTTGGCTGCCTCTCTGGATGAAGAAACTCATGAACACAGGTCCTTGAGGGACAGCCCTCTGTATTCTCGGCAGCAGCAGAGTCCAGAGCAGTGCAGCCTGCTGATCCAGGCCACTCACCCAGCACTGGAGGAGAGAGCAGGAAACCCTCTGCTGCTGACAGCCTCAGGACCATGGTGGGCCAGGAGACTCTCAAAGGTTCACAGGGAAGCTCTTGGGTCTTGGGTTGAATTTGGACTTTCTCAGAGATCAGGTCCATCAAAACCTTTCCTACCTTACCTCCTCCCCAGCAGCCCAACCAAATGTCCTCAGCCCTAATACAGACCTCTAGTCTAACGTGATACAGACCTTCAGGGACCTGAGGCTTTTTTAAAGACCACCATGTCCAAGCAAGCAGCTTTGTGAAGCAGAGCTGTCACAAGCAGGAGCCTGAAGTGATGGACCTGATGGCATGGCCTCCACAGTGCAGGAGGCTGAAAGGCTTGGGTCTGGGCCTGGGCCTGGTTAAGGTGTTCCTACTCACTAGTGGGGTGCTCTGACCTAGTCACATCTTCCTTTGGAGCCTTGGTTTCCTTCTCTGGAAAATTGATTTGGTGATGATATATTCTTTGTTTGGGGGTAGGGGGTAGGGATTGATACAATGTCAGGTGAGGTGATCAGGACCCTAGCTTTGGCAGAAACTGCCATGGTCATCTCATGGTGCCCTGCCTCCAGGTTATGTGGCCTCCTGAAAATCTCACAATGGTGACACAGAGTCCTTTAGAGTCAAATGTGGCTGTGCAAGACTATAGTCCCAATATTTGGGATCTGGAGGCAGAAAGATGGAGAGTTTGAGATCATGTCTTAAAGTTCCTTATACCATGGAGCTATAGGAGGTTCAATGAGGTCTGGTATGCACAGTGCCCATCTTGGACAAGCCAATTGCTCTATACTCATTGGCTATCTTGCAAGGGTGGTTGATAGGTTTAAATAAATAGCACATGCAGTGTGTGGGGACCAGTGCTTGGGCGGAGAAAGTGTCACTTGTTCTCCTTAGCACAGTGTCTGACCTGTAATGGTCTGTGACCCACAGAAGCTCCAGTCCCCTGGACTCTGGTCCTCTGAGCATTTCCTGATCCCAGCCAGTCACCCTAGAAGGTCTTGAGCCTTCCTGGTCTGGCTGTCTTCCAGAATTACTTGAGCTGAACCTAGAAGGGAGGAGGGCTGTGGTCTCCTAGGAAGCCTGGTCTGCCCTGCTGCCCACATATTTCTCCATTTGCAAGGCCAGTAGAGCCTCTGCGGCTCAAGGTTCAGGGAGCTCCCCTAATCCTTCCTTCTGTTCCCTGTTGGCATGTGCAGTCCAGAGGGTCAGGTGCAGACAGGCTAGCATTCTGAAGGCGGACTCTTCAGGGAGTGCCTTTTATCCCTGGGGAGGAAGGCTATTCTGAGAAGCTCCCTTCCTGCAGATAGACTGGGTCCTCTGAATCCTGTGGAAATCCTGTCCCCCTAAGGGGATGTGCTGGGCAGGGCATGAATGGGAATCCAGGGTAGCTTAGTTAAGTTTCTATTATGATAAACACATGGCCAAAATCAACTTGGAGAGGAAAGGGTTTATTTGGTGTCCTAATCACAGTCACTAAGGGAAGCCAAGATAGGAATTTAAGCAGGGCAGGAACCTGGAGGCAGGAGCTGAAGCAGAGGCCTTGGAGAGATGCTGCTTACTGGCTTGCTCTTCATGGCTTGCTCAGCCTGCTTTCTTATAGAAAGCCAGACTACTTGACCAGGGGTGGCTCTGATTCCAGAGGACTGGGCCTTCTTACATCAATCACTAATCAGGAAAATGCCCCCCAAAGCTAATCTGATAGAGGTTCTCTTTTCCCAGATGACTGTAGCTTGTGTCAAGCCAACAAAATAACCAGCTCACGGGACTTCTCTAGATATTTAAGCCCTTCTAGGGTTGTAACCTTAGTGACAATAGAGTAAAGGCCAACAGAAGATGAGGGAGGGGCCCCTCCAGCAGTCCTTCTCACCAGCAAGGACACAGAGTAGATGCCCATTAAACCTTCTGGATGAATGGCTGACCGAGAAACCCATCAGAGAATCTGGAGCCCCCACTGCTGGCATCCAGAATCCCTTTTGGGGTTCAAGGGTTGCATGTGGTTGGGAAGACCAAGGACCCTTTGTGCTCAGATTGTGGATGAAGCCCTTTAAGAGAACACTGGCCACCACATGGGGAATATTTAAGAAGAGGTTGGGGAGTCCAGTCAAGCACTCCATACAGAAATGCAATGAACATGCCTCAGTCAATGTACTTATCTCAGGAACTACTAAGAGTCCCTGTCAGATGTTGCCCATTCAAAGGAGAATCCAGAGCACCTCACCCAGATCAGTAAAGAAGTGACGCTGAGATGCACTGAGGGACAGGTCCATTACTGGTCATCTGGTCATTACCTGCAACAGAAGATGGTTGAATTCCACCCAGAGCAGGTCACAGTTCTGTGGAATCTTTTGCATCCATCTAGTTAAGGCCAGAATGCCAGCAGGTCAGGGATGTGGGGAAGGGAGGGTCCACTAGAGAAGACCTGGTAGTTTCATCTCCACACTGGGGACACTTCTTAGTGGAGGTCTCCACCTTTATGTGCTCAGGACTGTGCACCTGGCACTAGTCCCTAGCAAGTTGAATTAGGTGGCTTCTCTGATATCTGCAGTGGCTCGAGCACTGCATACAGTACAGTGAGGTAACCCTGGGGCCTTACACTGGTGGAAAAGGTATCCTCTTTGTGGGGAATAGAGGTGCTGGCAAGAATAAGTGGAGGCAGGGCTAAAGTGGGGGTGGTGGTGAGAGAGAAAGGAGGATGGAGGAGATTGGGCTAAGGGGAAGCAGAAGGGGGTGGGGTGGAGTCTTGAGGTTGTCCGGGCTTAGGAGCTTCTGCTGGATTTAGCTACTGGGTTGGCAAAGGGGAAAGGAGGGAGGATCTACACAAGAAAGAAGAGGAAATGGGGCAAAAACATCAGTCTGAGCATGAGAGCGTGGACTAGGGTCCCAAGCTAGCACAGAGTGCCAGGTAGATGGGGAAGGGCATCCCGGTGTGCCTCAGCCTCCCACTTGCAAAGAATGGGTGACCTTAGTGAGTCTGCACAGATCCCAGGGAATGCAGTTTCTTAGAGGTGATTTATGCCTAAGAAAGAGGTGTCGCTGAACCTGGCGGGCACTCTCAGGCCTGGTGCTTTAGTGTCTGGCTTTCCTGGCTCCAGTTTCTTCCTTCCTTCCCTTCCTTCCTTCCTTCCTTCCTTCCTTCCTTCCTTCCTTCCTTCCTTCCTTCTTTCCTCTCTCCCTCCCTCCCTCCCCCCCCCTCTCTCTCTCTTTCTTCCTTTGAGTATACTCTTAGACCAACCTACTACAAAAAAGCCACTTTCCGTTAGCGTTCCCAGTCATCACAGATGACTCCTTCTTAGCAGCTGTCACAGGAAAGTGTGGCCAGTGAAGGACAAGTACTTAAAGTCAGGTGGTCTGGGACTAACCAGCTCTGCCCCCATCGGCCATGCTCCTGCCTATGTCTAGCACAATGGAGAAACCCCTCTACTTCAGTACGTCATACCATGATGGTTCTAGAAGACGGTGCTTTTTAAAGCCAAGACCTGTCCTTGGCAACTGTCAGATTCAATAAAGTTAGCTATTATTATGTAATTGGAAGGTAAGTGCTCATCTGGGATCCCCAGGGTCGGCTCTGCTGACAAGCCCCAGGGCTCCAGTCTATGTCCCAATAGACCAGAGCGGGTTCTTGGGAATTCCCAACAGAGTTAACACAGAAGACGTAAGAATAGGAACTAGGAAGAAAAAATAAGAGGAGGGGGACCAGGCTGGGCAGGGTGCACAAACTGTAGCTGCCAAGAGAGCGGGCCAGCACCCGTGTTGAAAGGCAGGGCCCAGCCAGGCGTTGGGAGATTTATTTCTCAAGGCAAGAGCACCCTCCAGGTGCAGGCTCTCCCAGACTCCCTGAGGATGGATGGAGATAGGAAGGGACACAGGCTGGGTTTTCTTTTCTTTTTTTTTTAGAAAAAAACAAAAAGGAAAGAAAGCATGGCATCCATTCTAAGCAGTACCCTCCAGAGATGCTCACCCTGTTTGTCTGAGATGGGGATACGGGTGGGAGTTGGGTATTATGTTAATGTCTTCTTAGTGTTGCCTAGGGCACAGAGAGGAGCAGCAGTATGGCTGAAGTCACACAGCAGGATGGGTCATGTGTAAAACGCAGTCTTCGCATGGCCTCTTTCACAATTGCCGAGCTCTGGGAGAGAGGAGGAGAAAACTTTGTGTAATGAGAACATAGTTAGGCGCCAGCCTAAGCAAACGGTATTAACAGTAAGCGGTGGGTTCGAGGCTAAGACTTTGCCTGCCTTCTCTGTCTGGGAGGGGGCTGCTGCTGGGTCTTAGGTGAGGACTTTATTTTAGGAACGCTCGTGCTCAAGCTTGAGAGCCTGGAGTTCGGTGATGGTATGGATGAGAGACTTTGCTGTCAGGGCTCAGGCAGGGACGCCTCACCCCACTGGTGGCTGGCTGGGCACTGTCCCAGCTTCCTGGGCTGCTCTGGAAGTGGAGTTGCCAGAGGCTGCCAGGATGCTTGGCAGAGTGACGGCCACACTCTGGGAATCAGGAGAAGATAGGATTCGGGAAGCGCTGCTGGGCAGTGGTCCAGCATGCTGGATCTGTTCCTGGAAGGGCCCACCTGGATCCCGGCTGCTGTGAGCCTGTTCTGTCCCCACACATGACCACCATAGCAGCTCACTCCCAGCCTGGATGCTGCCAACAGGTGCACCTCTTTTCCACCCGCAGCTATCTTGTAGATGGGAGCCACACGGGACCCATCTTCAGCTTCCCCTGCAACTCTCATCCCCTGTCCTAGCTGCTTCTCTGTACTGTGGTTCTTCTCTGGCTCTAAATACAGAAGCCACGAAGCCAGTGAAAGGTGGATAACCTTGTCAAGTAGGTCTTGAGCCTCCCCAACAGAGAGACAGGGTGAAAGACATTGTTCAGCATTATCTGTCAGCTACGACACCATAGGTTCTCTCTGAAGCCCCAGGAAATCCTTACACTGTTCCCCTAGGCGAACAGGGCCACCATCACCCAGGTAGGAGACCCCCTTGGACTCATGGACAGGAGCTCCTAGGTGGTGGAGCTGAGACTCAGAGGCAGTTTAGAGAACATCATCTCTTCCCTCACCTCCACATTCCTCAGAATTCTTCCTCAAAGTTCTTGGTGGGAGAAGGTACAGCGGCAGAGATGCCCACCCAGCAGGGTGCATAGTGGAAGGAAGGACAGATGGGCTCAGATTCAGAAGGGAGACTCCGGGGATGATGTGATGGTGTATGGAGGAGGAGGGAGGAAGGAGGGAGGGGGAGAAAGGAGGGGAGAGACAGAGAGACAGAGACAGAGAGAGACAGAGAGAGACACACAGAGAGAGACAGAGACAGAGAGACAGAGAGACAGAGAGAGAAACAGAGAGAGACAGAGAGACAGAGAGAGAGAGACAGAGAGAGAGACAGAGAGAGACAGAGAGAGACAGAGAGAGACAGAGAGAGACACAGAGAGAGACACAGAGAGAGAGACAGAGAGAGAGAGAGAGAGAGAGAGAGAGATAGAGAGAGAGACAGAGAGAGGAGGGGCGAGAGAGAGACAGAGAGACAGAGAGAGAGAGAGAGGAGTGACCACCAGAGCTAGAAGAGACAGAAGAGCATGCACACAGAGAGGAGTCAAGTACAGGAATGACCGTTCCCAGGAGCCCAAGGCTGGCGCTGTGAGTCTGCCTATTTCATTAATATCTGTCTCTTTCAACAATCTGTGAGCTACATAAGGCCAGAGGAGACGGGTATCTCATTGATTTATTTATCTTGCCACAATGACTCTAAACTGTGGCATACTGAGGCCAAATGCTAGGCGCTTGGAAATGATTTGTCAAGGCCTGGATGTGGCTCAGTGGGAGAGTACTTGCTTAGCGTGTATCGGGCTCTGAGCTTAAGCCCCAGCACAGAAACAAACAAACGAGCCAATAAGCAAGCCGGCCAGGCAAGATAGTACACATCTATACTCTTAGGCTTGAGGAGGCTGAGGCAGGAGGATCGCTGTGACTTTGAGACTACCCAAGGGTACAGAGATAGCCTGTCCCTCAAACAGCAAAGCCAAACAATAAGACAAAATAAAGCCTACAAGCAAACAAAGGTGTATGTGGTATATTGGTGCCATCGTATTGCTGTGACACAGTCCCTGACAAAATCCACTGAAGGGAGAAGGGAGGGGGAGAGGGGGGAAGGGGAGAGGGAAGAAAAAAGGAAGGAAGGAGGGAGGGAAGAAGTAAGGCAGGAAGGCAGGCAGGCAGGAAGGAAGGAAGGAAGGAAGGAAGGAAGGAAGGAAGGAAGGAAGGAAGGAAGGAAGGAAGGCGGCTCATTTTGTCCCACAGTTCTGGGAGTAAGAGACAGCTAGCCAACATTACGCCTATGGTCAGGAAGCAGAGCGGAGCCAGGAACACTCTCTTTCTTCTTCAGCTTTTTCTCCTCCACATTCAGTCCAGGACCGCAGCCCATGGAATGGTGCCACCCACAAGCAGGGTAGGTCTTCCCAGTTCATTTAATCCAATCTAGACAGCTCTTCAGAGACATGCCCAGGTGTCTCTGCTAATTCTAGATCCTGTCACTTGATCAAAGTTGTCCATCGCACATGGCTTTACCAGTCAAATAACCTGTGCTTGCTTCAGCTGGCATGGAGACCCTTCCTCTGTCCTCTTACATTGGTGTAGAGCTTCTTAGTCCACGCTTGGCTCCTCAGGTAGCTGGGGGAGTGCTTGCCAGGCTCCTGGGCTGAGGCAGAGACTTCTTTACAGCACTGGTTCTTTCCTTGCCATCCAGGCCATCCAAGGGTACACAGGGCAAGGGTGTAAAAGAGACACCTACACACTGTAAGCCCAAACGTCTAAAAGCTATTCATTTGGTGACTAGACTGGTAAACAAAGTCTGTTTATCACCCAACCATGCAAGAGTCCTTGTGCCATGAGAAAACCAGAATGCATGAAGAAAGTCAGTGGCAGACACCCACAGAAGACACCTGCATGGATGTTCTTCCATGAGTGTCCTGGCAGGGGGAGTCCATGTTTAGATAACTCATGAAATAGACTTATGGAAGAAGCTAGACTGGAAAGAATAGTTATTATATGATCTTACTTACACGGAGGTCAAGAAAAGACAACGAATCCATGGAAATCGGAAGAAGTAGTATGGACCTGTCACCTTAGCTATTTAAGAGGCTGAGGCAGAGAAGGATTGCACATTCAAGGGCAGACAGGGCAAAATCCTGTCTCAAAATGGAAAGTAAGAAGAGGGTAGAAGCCAAGTGTGATGGCACAAGCTTTAGTCCCAGCACTCAGGAGGCAGAGGCAGGCAGATCTGAGTTGGAGGCCAGCCTGGTCTACAAAGCAAGTTTCAGGACAGCCAGGGTTGCACAGAGAAACAAAGAACAGGCAAAACAAAAAGGTAGAAGCGATCTGGGGATATAGCTCAGCGATAGACTCCTTCCCCAGTACTCTCCGGACCCTAGGTTCAGACTCGAGTGCTACAAACAAACAAACAAACAAACACACAATAAACTCCCTGAACAATGGAAAACACCAGAAAAGTTCAGTTTAACTGCAAAGGGGTATGGGGAATTGTCTGGGTGATGGGGTCTTTACATCTATACTGGGAGGCTGCAGAATGTGTTTGTACTACACTCATCCATCAAGACACTAAGAACATGTTACTGCCTACAAACTAGACCCCTCCCACAGCCAAACCTAATGATGCCAGACTCACGAGAAATTTAGAACTACTCATTCCTAGGAACATACAAGACAAACATGCACCCTGCTTTCATGGTCATTTACTGACCACTGAACAATACTTTTTGGCAAAATTGCCAATTCTGTGATTAAAATGGGGATTTTCATATGCTTTATGTTGTACTAATAATATAAAACCATCCTTTCCAAAGTAAGCTTGTCCAGGGGGAAACTTGTCATAAGCGAAGCTACCTGTCAAGTTGAAATAGTCAAAAGGAACACCAGGAATTAGTTTTAGCAATGTACTGAGTCAATCAAAAAAGTCTAAACTGTTATTTCTGCAGGCAATCAGCATAAAAATATCATTGTTGTTATCATTATTATTTTGAGATAGAGTTTCATGTAACTGTTCTCAACCTGCCCTGGAGGTTGGCAAACATCTATCTCCGAAAGTATTTACATTATGATTCATAACCGTAGCAAAATTACAGTTACAATGTAGCAATGAAAATATTGTATGGTTGGGGGGTCACTATAACAGGAGGAGCTGCATTAAAGGTCAGAGCATTAGAAGGGTTGAGAACCACTGGCTTCGTGTATCCCAGACTGCTTTGGAACTTACTATGAATCTAAGGATGACTTTGAACCCTGTCCTTCTGCCTTCATCTCCTGAATGCTGGGATTGCAGGCTTGCACTACCATGCCCAGCCAATACAAAGTTTACTGCACCTTATCTTGTGCCTGTGTGTGTGTGTGTGTGTGTGTGTGTGTGTGTGTGTGTGTGTGTGCTAAGAGAGTGCGTGTAGTTCCAAGAATAATGGATAATGTTGGGTGCCTGCTCTTACTGTCCACCTTGTTTGAGGAGGGGTCCTTTTGGTCTGTGTAGGCCAGGCAAGGGGCTAGAAAATTTCAGAGATTCTCCTGTCTGTACCTCTCATCTGTATGTAGGAGTGCTGGGATTATAGACACATCCTCATCTGGGTTTATATGGTCTCTGAATATTTGTACTTAGGTCCTCACGCTTGCATATCAAATACATTATACACTGAGCAATTGCCCCAAGCCAAATATAAGAACATTCTTATTTAAAGATGTACTTTTATTTGTGTATGAGTGTGTGCAGTTAAGTGCCAGTCACCATGGAAGCCAGAAGAGGGTGTCTGATCCTTTGGAGCTGGAATTGCAGCTCCCTATTGGGTAAGAAGGGAACTTGATAAGTAAGTCACCATACTCAGATGCTGGGAATTGAACCCCAGTCCTCTGCAAGAGCAGCAAGCATTCTTAACTGCTGAGCCATCTCTCTAACCTGTATGTCCTTTGTAAAGTACCAGATTTCTTAGATATGGTGCATACTTTACATTTAGAGCATATCTCATTGCAAACTAAACATATTTCAAGTTCTTGATGGTCCACATGTAATCAGTAGAGTTGCAGAGGATCACTCAGATAAAGTATCAGGGAACAAAACACCATTTATCCTATGTCTAAAATTCGAATATACTTTCATTAAGCATTAAAGATCAAGTAATGGTAAATTTTTTTTAAAAAAAATCAGATCTCTCACATATGATTTCAAAATAGAATTCCAAATGAATTATTAAAATTAAAAGGCATAATTTATATTACAAGGAATTAATATCAACCAACTAAGTAAAAGTCATTTATATACAGCTGGCATTTTACTTTAAAAATTTAAAGGCTTAAATATTATTAAATATTTTAGTAAGATGACAAGGTCCACAAGTCTTGCATTGAAAGTGGGATTTTTGGTTACTGTAGCAAATCCTGTTTTCTACGTCTAGACCTATATATGCCCATCCCATATGATATATGAATTGCTAATGCTGCAAAGTGTTTCTTGGCTGTGATGTCAAGGGGAGCAGTGCTACAAATAATAACTTGATAACCCATGGATACTTCCAGATCCACTCATTAGAGCAGGAAGGCCGCCAGAAAATGGATACTTGGCATTCTTGACAATGATGCTTTGTTTCTCAAGACTGGATGACATTCCTGCTATCAGCAAGCAAGGGTTTGGAAAGCCAATGCATCGCTATACTTTCTTACCCCTGGGCTCCTGGGGCTCAGGCCCTCTCCATATGCTGGAGTGGAGCTGGTGTCACCAGCAGCGGGTCCTGGCAGCCTTTTTCTGCATTTGAACTCAGTAGTCTTGACATTAAGAACTGAGATCCAAAGATGGAGAGGAGAGAAGTCATTCCCTGGAATGTGAGCACTGTGAATCCTGAGAGCAAAATGCTTAGGATTATAGCATGGCAAATGCAAAATGCAAAATGCAAAATGCTTAGGATTATAGCATGGCAGAGCTGGGCGTAGGACCCTGTATCTGTTTCACTGAAGGTGTGTGTGCATGTGTGTGTGTGTACATGTATGTGTTTATATGTCTGTGTGTATAGTGTCTGTGTGTATGTATGCGTGTCTGTGCATGTATACATGTGTGTATATCTGTATGTCTCTGTGTGTATAGTGTATGTATGTGTGCATGTATGTATTTGTATGTATGTGTGCATGTACATGTGAGTGTGTTTCTGTGTGTCTATGTGTGTATATAAATGTGTGTGTTTGTATGTCTGTGTGTATATGTGTGCATAGTGTATGTGTGTATGTATGTGTGTCTGTGTGTATACATATGTGTGTTTGCATGTCTATATGTATAGTGTATGTGTGTATATGTACGCGTGTCTGTGTGTATACATGTGTGTATCTGTATGTATCTGTGTGTATAGTGTATGTATGTGTGTGCATGTATGTGTATGTATATGTCCATGTACATGTGAATGTGTTTCTGTGTGTATGTATGTGTGTCTGTGTGTGTATACAAGTGTGTGTGTTTCTATGTCTGTGTGTATAGTGTATGTGTGTGTATATGCACGTGTATACATGTATGTGTGTTTGTATGTCTCTGTATATAGTGTATGTGTGTGCATGTATGTATGACTGTATAGTGTATGTTAATGTGTGTGCATGTATGTGTGACTGTGTGTAGTGTGTTTATGTGTTATGTGTGTATATGCTTGACGTACATATGGGCATATATGTATGCATTCCAACAGATGGCTGCTTCTTTACAAATAAATCCCTAATGGAATACACTCCTGCCCATTTGTTCAGCTGCCGTTTAAGACTGGTTTTGCCCTGAAAGGATGGAGTGATTCCAGTAGAGACCATGTGACATATCAGCTGGCCCTTTAACAATCTGCTGATCAGGAGCCCTTGCTTCCTGGCTCTTATTGATTCCACTTTGAAGAAGGTTCTTTGAGTTGAGGCCTTCTGTCCATGAGTCTTGACAAGCTACTTCTGCTGCAGTTGCTGGCAAGGCTCGAGAAAGGGGTTCACAAGGTTCTCATCGCAGCACTGTGAGTTTTGTTGGTATCTCACATCTAAGAGGCCAAGATTCTGAGAGCAGATGTTCAGTCCACGAGGCTGGCCATCTCACCAGTCTCAATTCGGTACTGAGGGCCTAGAGGGTTCCTGGAGTTATTCTTGGAACAGTGAAGAAGTTGGTTCTATTACCAGTGAGGGAATGATGCCGCGTCAGAGTAGACACGTTTCATGGTGAGAATGAAGGCAAGCAGGCAAAAAGGAAAGCTTCCTTCTTTTGTATCCTTTTATCTGGGCTGCCAGCAGAAGGTGCCACCCACGTTTAGGGTGAGTCTTCCTGCTTTAAATAATCAGATCAAAAAAAACCTCATAGGGGTGCCGGGCAGCTTGTGTTTTAGCTGTTGCAGATGCAGTCAGGTTGACAAGCAAAGCTAACCATCGCAGTCTGCAGCGACTGGGACAATGGTTTTCCACTAATGAGCGCAAAGGCAGCAAGGGGTTATGAGAACGGTTCACTTTCGCTTTCCACTTGTTGCTAGCCCTTCATCATCTACAGGAAAAGGCAAGAGGGAATTCCCACAACTCGCACTCATCTCTTAAAGGGCACAGCTGCTACTGAATCTGGATTTTCCTTTTGGTCCTGGTGTCCTGGATGGTGTTGGGAATGGGCAGGAGGCCAAGGGGAGCCAGGCCCCTTGTCTGTCGAGGACCCCAACCTATCTGTGGTCAGTGTGGATGTAAGAAGCACTGTGCTCTGGGGGAGATGTTTACCCCTGTAGCCATGGTTACGGGGGCTTTTTTGCTTGTTTCTATATCTGTGCCCTCCCTTAACTACTTGATTCTTTGTTAACTCCTTGTATTTGGCACATGGTGGCACTGGAGATTGTAGTCATAGTTCTTTTTAGCTCACTCTGTGTGCCAGGCCAGGGATGGGGAGACACTAATTTAGAGGGCCTGTGGCAGGTGGGCAGGACAGAGAGACCAGCAGACTTTCTCCGTAAGGACAACAGCCTCAGGGACATGTTCAATCTGAGGCTTCCAAGCAAGGCTCCATAATTCAGCCGGAACAATCTAGGAGCCTCAGCAAAAAGCAGACAAATGGAGCCTCTGGTTGAATGAAAATGGGAACCGACGCGCCTCACGCTCAAGCTGAGAACCTTAAAAATGGGGGACAGGATTGTCTCTGAAGTTTTCAGCGGAATTGCTATAAAACATCCCCCAGAGAAAGCAGGATAGGGAAGTTAGCAGGGAGGTCAAACATGGACGGTTGTCGAGCGCTGGAGGACCCACTGAGGCCAGGCACAAATGACTCCCACCTGCCCCTGCTGCTCCTGCAGAGAAAGCTTGAGCCATAGCTTAAGGAGGCTGCTGATCTCGGAGCAGGAACTAGCAAGATGAGCTGTCTCTGCTTGAGGACAAATCTCTTTTAATTTTGTTCTCTCGAGGCGAGAGTGGGGGTGGGTCAGCACGAGAGCAAGAGATTGGCTCAATAAGTAATGGTCCTGCTGGTTCCACTAACGCCCCAGCTGAGGGATGAGAGGAAAGCCTTTTCACAGCTTACTAATGCCGGGCCTAGCTGCCAGGGGATGGGGAAGGACCAGTTGCTTTTCCCACTTGCCCTCTCATGGGACATGCAATGGGGAAAGGTTCTTAAGAACCATCCCGTAGGGAATGTGAATGTGGCCTCTGTGGGGCTTTAAGGACAGTCCATCTGGCATTTCTCAGTGCAGCCTGGACAAGAACTAACGAGAGCTGCTCATTGGAGTTCTCTGTCCCACTTGTAGGCAGCTCCATGGTAGAGCCTCATCTGCCCTAAGCAAGTATTCTCTGCTTATGTATCTTTGGAGAGAACCACCGCTGTAAGGAAAAGAGAAGGTGGTGGGGAAAGCCAAAACCCAGAGCAGTTGGCAAATGCAATTTGTAGGAGCCATTGATTTGTACCAAGGTCGGGTACTGGCCCTGTAGACCAAACCAATATGGAGTTACTCTGGTTAAACCAAGCTAATGAACTTCGGAATGCAGTCATGTAACAAACAGCCATGTCTCCGTCAACTGTAGTAGTTGAGTGGCAGTCACTGCTGGAAGGCCAGACATTTCAAGTCAGGCCGAAGAAGTCATACCAATAAAACTTTGTATCTCACTTCTCTCTCTACAAATCCCTTCTGCTTCCTTTCCTGAAATTCCTCCTGACTACATGTAGTGTGACGTTCTTTAAACCTGCTCTGGTTCTGAGGGCTACTCAGTCCTGCAGTCACGATTAGGAGACAAGAAAGATCTTTATGCTAAACTTGTGGTAATGCTGACTTTGGACAAGTCAAACTTCACTTTGTCTCTGTAGAAAGTTCACTACTTCTGGTGGCTTCACATTCAGTGTCTTGACTTCTTGATGGTGTAGATGAGGTATGGAACCACTGGAAAGGCATCTCTCTCTGTGTGTGTGTGTGTGTGTGTGTGTGTGTGTGTGTGCGCAGTGTGTGTGTGTGTGTGTCTGTGTCTGTGTCTGTGTCTGTGTCTGTGTCTGTGTCTGTGTTCGTGTCTCTCTCTAGTCTTGACAATTTCATGTATCCCAGCCTAGCCTTGAACTTGCTCCACCACTGAGGCTGGCCTTGGACTCCTGATTCTCCTGCATCGCCTTCCAAGTACTCAGACTACAGTCATATGCTACACACCTGACATATGGACTGGTATATACTGTCAGGATGCTGGACAGAAGCCAATGCTCCCAGTTAGTCATGAGATCATCAGGGGATACATGACATTCTCCCCTGCGTGGTGTGCCGAGACATAGCATTTGGTGGATTAAATGCACTTTCATTTTATGATGTTTTCAACTTATGGTGGGTTTAACAAGACATAACCCCAGTATAGATGGAAGAACGCCCGTGACTTAGTCCTTTCCTGGAAACACAATGCATTTGACACGTGTATTTGATAGCATCTGCTGGGGGGTAGTAGACTTTGATGTGGTAGGAAGCAGGGAGTTTTAGCTTTAGATGTGTTCCAGCCCACCCCTGCTTGCACTGGAATATGAGTGTTTCCATACTGGTGATACCGAGGGGGAGGGGGTTCAATGTGGCTAGGGACTGATGAGATAGCTCAGTGGTTAAGGGTGCTTGCTATTCTTTCAGAGGATCCAAGTTTCATCCCCTGCACCCATGTTGGACAGCTAACTATCCATAACTCCAGAGAACCCGATGCCCTTTTTCTAGCTTCCAAGGCTACTGTCATCCATATGTGACACACAGACACACAAGCACACACGCAATTAAAAATAAATCTAAAAAACACATATAGGGAAATGACGTGACTGGAGTGGAATAGACCATTCCACATCCCAGAGCAGAATTCAATGGCAAAGTAGACACTGAGTGCTGATGGGGATGACTGGCAGGCTCTAGATGAGGTGCTTATGTAACTGGTTCTGGCGAGACTGCAGGAATGCTATAAAGATGGAGAAGACTGAGGTCTCTTCTGTGGAAAGGACAGAGAGGCCAGGCTTTTGGAACACTGGGGGAAATAGGCGGTTTTTCTCCAGGATCTTCTTCTCAGAGAAAGGTTGTAGCACAAACCATAGACTGTGAGTTTCCAACATTTAGTTCTTGAAGGTGCAGGTACCTCTGCTGAAGGTCTGACATGGTGTCCACCCTTGGGAGTCCTGTCCATCCTGGTCAGCAGGGAAATCAGTCCTGTGCTGCCTCCCACCTCCTGGCCCTGTTCACAGGCTGCTGAGCTGGGCTGGCTGGGCTGCTCTCTGCAAGGCTTTCCTGCTTGCCACTTTGCTGCCGAGCAGATGGATGGCTCGCAGGCCCCATTTTTCTCCCATAGCAGCGGGGAAAATGAATCTCGCCAAGTGTTGCCGACACCATCGTACCAGGTTGCACATCCATCGCAGACTGGGGCCACTGACAGAGCACAGGCCCATCCTTCAGCCCCACACTGAGGCCCAGGGGACAGACTGGTGAACATTTAGCATCTCTCCCTGCTGCTGTGGTCCTCCCCCATCCCTGCTGACTGCCTCCACAGGCTGGGGTGACCATGATAGCTTTGCAAAGAGCTCTTGCAACATAGGATAGGTAAAGTTGGGTTTGGCAAAGTTGGAAGGATGACAGTGGTCCAGCCCTGCTCCCCTTCGTAGACAGCAGAGTGAAGGGTGATATCCACTGACTTCTCAAAAGCCAATTCTGCAGAGCACAGTGGTCAGGGGTCCTGACTTTGAATCCCCGTTCCTTTATTCTACAAATGCTAGTGCTATGGACCGGTCGCTACAGGCTCAGGGTCTCGGTTTCTTCCACTACTGTAATGGATTCTTACCACTGCTTATTCCAGACTAGTGGTATGTGGGACATTTAAAGGCAGGACACTAATAGTCCTATTTAGGAAGCACTTTACTGTGTCTAAGTTTGTATGGAAATGGCTACTGGTTAACATAACCTAGTGGGGGGGGGAAGGGGACAGCCCTGTTTTATAGATTGAGTAACTAATAAAGATTCAAAGCGATGTGCAACCAATGGCAGAACCAAGACTCAAGGTCCCTTCTTCCTGCTTGGTGACACACCCTTAGCCCTTAGGGAACCTTCCAAAGAGTACAACATTAAAACAGGGAGCTGGGGAATCTGGAGAGAATGAAGCTCTTGACCCTCCGTTCCATGACTCAGTTAACAGTAGCGTGGCCTTGTTTCCAATCCACCCAACCGTCAATCTTCCCTCACACCATGGCCAACTTCCTGAAACGCAATGGGAGAATCTCCTCAGTCCACCCTGTTTTTACCAGCTCTGCTGGGCACACATTAGGTTGGGATAAAAATCTAAAGTCTTGGTCCTTGCTGGGCTAGCCTGGATCCCGTGGCTGTGGCTCTGGTTTGCTCACTAAGTTTACTAGGGGAATCTTTGTCTGCTTCTATACCCCTAGGTTCTCCTGCCTCTATTTACTTTCCCCTGTGGGGTGTGAGTCTTCCCTCCTCTGCCTGAATGCTATCCACAGAAATTTTGAGTCTTTCTAATGTCTTTCCCATTCACTGTCCATCAGATTTATCCCTTCCTGACCCACACCCCTGGGAAGGGCTCCAGGAGCAAATGTTTCACTGTAGACCAGGTGTGGCGGCTTGTACCTGTAATGCCAGCACTCTGGAAAAGAGGTAAGAGGATGAGAGAGTTTGAAACAGCCTGGATACAAAGAATTCAAGGTCAGCCTCAGATATATAGAAAGATCCTGACTCAACAAAACAAAGAAGGTTGAGTTATTTTTTACGAGAGACAGACAGGTTTGAATAGGTTTGGCTGGCCCCCATAATTCATCTGTTTCAAAGTTTGGCCATAGGGAGTGGCATTATTAGGAGGTGTGGCCTTAATGGAGGAAGTATGTCACTATGGGGGTGGGCATTGAGGTCTACATATAAGCTCAAGCTTCCATACAGTGTGGAAGACAGTCTCTTCCTGGCTGCCTGCAGAAGAGAGTTTCCTCCTAGCTGCCTTTTGATCAAGATGTAAAACTCTCAGCTCCTCCAGCACTAAGTCTGGCTGGAGGCTGCCATGCTTTCTCCTGTGATGATAATGGACCGAACCTCTGAAACTGTAAGCCAGCCCCAATGAAATGTTTTCCTTTATAAGAATTGCCTTGGTCATGGTGTCTCTTCACAGCATTAAAACCGGAACTAAGACACAGACATACAGACTGTGAATGGCTCTAAGAAAGTCTCTCATTTGCTTGGAACTCACCAAGCAAGCTATTCTGGCTGGTCAGTGAGCCTGAAGGGTCTATCTCTCCTTTCCCAGTGCTGGGATCACAAACATGCATCGCCATTCATTCCACCATACCTGGCCTTACTTTTATCCCCACCCTGACCCCTCTGGGAATTGAACTCAGGTCCTCATGGTACTTTACCAACCATCTCTAAGTCTAGGATTCTTTAATGTTTTCCACTGCCATGCCTTAGTTAGGGGTTTACTGCTGTGAACAGACACCATGACCAAGGCAAGTCGTATAAAAGACAATATTTAATTGGTGCTAGCTTACAGGTTCAGAGATTCAGTCCAGTATCATCAAGGCAGGAACATGGAAACATCCAGGCAGGCATGGTGCAGGAGGAGCTGAGAGTTCTACATCTTCATTTGAAGGCTGCTAATGGAAGACTGGCTTCCAGGCTGAGGGTCTTAAGTTCACGCCCACAGTGACACACCTACCCCCAAAAGGTCACACCTCCTAATAGTACCACTCCCTGGGCTGAGCATATACAAACCATCACACGCCATAATGACTACCTAGTGAATGGGTTATAGGGGGCCAGGACATCAAGTCCTCATGTGCCAGAGAGGTGAATTCTGGAGGCCTTCCAGCCTGCATAGGCCCCCAGAAGAGGGGAACTAAGAGTGGGTGCCCCTCTATCAGATGGGTGGCATAGTAGAGTCTCTCAGAGTCTCAGTTTTGTAACCACGTTGCCTGGAGTGCATGTGGAATAGTTAGGGCTAGAGGTTTGACTTTGTTTTGACTGTAACTTCGACTCCCAGCTGAGACAAGAAAGTGGCCTCATTTACTCTTAAAAGGAGGCCCTCCTGATGTGACTTGGGAGGGATCCCTGCTCAGTTTTGGAACTGAAGGACAGGGACAAAAGGGGCCTGGGATAAGACTTAATGTTGTCATCCTGAAGCTGGTCTTTGTGCAGTTTGGGCCTTCCTAAGAATGGAATGAGTCACACACACACACATCTTCCTCCCTCTACACACCATTTTGGGAGGCTGTGGACTACTCAAAGCTCATCCCTTGGGCCTGCCTCCCTTTCAGATGCTCTGACTGTATAGGAACCCCTGCATGTGACCCCTCACTCCTGTATCACCTTCTTCTGCTTCCCCTAAGGCTGACCATCGTTGGGATTCTGGATTCATACTGTCAGTCCAGATTGGTGGCGGGCTGTCCTTAGTCTTAGCACATCTCTGAGATACTTCACAGACCCAGAGCCACTGGGAAGATGGTGGACTGCTGGGTAGAGAAGCGTGGGCCCCAAGTCTTACTGATTGTGTTCCATTCAACCCAGAGAGGGAGAGTGCTCCCCAAAGGTACACTCTGGCTGGAGTCAGAGCTGATCCCATGGTCCTCTACCTGGGGGTGCATGTGAAAAGTAGGGCCTCTGTTCTGGATCCCCAACCCCAGCCGACACACTGTGGCCTTGTCCAAAGCACACATATGGTGACATGCCTCTGAGTCCCGGGCCCCAAGGCTGATGGAGGATCCAGCATTGAGTAAAGAAAGCCAGTGTCCACAGGGAGTTTCACTCCAGTGTGGGAGTGTGCATCGATTCCTATCCACCTGTGCAGCCCTTGTCTGCTGGATCTTCTCACCTGGTGTCCAGGAGGACCTGAAGGGACAGGATGGATCACAGTCTAGTGCTGTGCACAATCGTACTTCAGTTTAGTGTACTTTTATACACAAATGTAACAAAGAGAGTAATGACCCAAGGAAGTTTGAGTTCAGAAAAACGTGATCAGGAAAAAAAAATGTGTAAATAAACGCCAGTAAGCACTTACTAAATATTACCAGAGCAGCCCTTTCCCAGAACTCTCTCAGGACCGACCAATAAACACAATTGCCTGGCACGTACTATAGATCATATCTGGGAGAACATGAAAGCGAGGCAGAGGACCATACCCAGACTCAGGTACACTGACCAGATTGGGCTCTACAGCTGTGTTCGGACATCCAACAAGAATTAATGTGCCTTATAAATTGAATGTAAATGTTTGTCGCAGGAGGCATGAAGTCATGTCCAAGAACGATCAGGGAACAAAATGCACGTTAGGTAAAAGGCCCTATGCATTTTCTCCTTGGAGCCTCTCTCACAGGCCCCCGAGGCATTGTTCACCATGCATAGTTCTTTTGACCCCTTTCCAGCAGTAGGGGCAGTAGAACATTAGTTAAATAGAAGGTCTGGAGGGCGGGGGTGTGTGTGAAGGAGGGTGAGTTGTGTGGAGGTCTTGGTGAAAGCCCAGAAAGGCCCCCTGAGGTGTAACAGCAAGCAGAGGTGAAGTCATCACTTTTCCTAGCAGTTCCCAGGGCCCTGGGGCAGCACAGCAGAAACTGGGTTCAACGGCCTGGTATGGGTCTGGAGGACACAAGCAGGAGACAGCTTCCTGAACTGTCTCAGGGAATCTTGGAGCCTGGTATACAGCCTGTGCATATCCATGGCTAGGAGTCGCATTTCACCAGGCCCATCTCCAGGAGAAAGGGTTTGTGGGTAAGGCAGATACTCCCTGATCATGCCCTGTTCTAGGGGAAAAACATCCTACCCCATCCCATCCAGAGCTTTTAGCTCCTGGTGGTACTCATCTCTTTCAGCACAGCTAGCATGGCTGCAGAAATCCCTCCTCCTGGAAAGGCCCCTTCAAGAGGACTAAGATGCAGCTTTGGGAAAGGAGGACAGAAGGACGGAGTTAGAAGAGCTGGCAGCCCGCCACCAGACTGTGTCCTCACCAGCCTGTGAACACAGACCAGAGAAAAACCGAAAGGGAGAAGCTGCCCGGCTTGGGACTGGCCTTATCTGCTCCTCACCCTGCAGATAAGCATCCGTGCCCTCAGAGCCCGTGCCAGGCTGGAAAGGGGAAGGGAGCTGAGCGCAGTCCTGCATGACAAACAGCAGCTGGCCCATTGTATCAGAGGCCCTGGCTCTAAGTATCCCAGGCCTGTCCTTTCTAAGCACTGTTTCCTGTGATAGAATCTGGGCTAGGAAGACTGACAGACTGTCCCTGCTCTGATTTTGGCTCCTCATTTTAGAGGAATCCCAGGGATTGAGGAGCTCAGAGTAGGGTATATCTTGAGGAACGCTTAAAGTAGACAATGTTACACCAGCTCACAGCCACCCTTTTTGAGTTGCCTAGGCCACACACACACACACACACACACACACACACTTTGGAGTTACCTAGGCACACACACACATTGTACACACACACACACACACACACACACACACACACACACACACACACACACACATTGTATACACACACACACACACACACACACACACACACACACACACACACACACACTGCACACACATACATACACACACACTACACACACACACTGCACACACACACACTGCACACACACACACACTGCACACACACACACACACACACATTGTACACATATGCGTGCTAGCATACCATACCCCCAACATCTCTGTAGTAAAGTAAAATATCAGTTTCTCTCTTTTAGAGACTTCCAAAGTCTTCTGGGAACTGTTCGAGTTCTCTGGGAGACGACTCAGGTCAAGAAGGAAGATCTATCTTTAAATGCCAAGAAAAATAAATCAGCAGCATTAGGTAGATGCTGAGACCAGACCTCCATGTCTCCTCTTTCGCTTTAGGGATGCATCCTTCTTTAAAGATCATGAAGTGATCGTTGGGACTTACTGAGGTGATCTGAAGGCTTAGCCAATCTCTGTTTTCTGGGCACAATGAGTGACTCATTTAATTCTCTCAAGAACCCTCAGGGATGGGCATTTTATTTATGGCTGGAGAAACCAAAGCTCTGGGAAGAATCAGCCTGCTCCTCCTGTGGCCCAGTGAATTAAGACATACCACCTGGCAGCCTTTGCTTCTGTCAGCCTCACTGGGGCTCCCCTCCCAACAAGCCCTTCTGACTGTTGTGCAAAGGACCAGGCACCCTGAAGGAGGACTTCTGTCCCCAGGTTCCACCTCACCAGGCACCACCAGCCCTGAGTGAATCGTTTCATTAGAGTTAATAACACAGCCCCTTTAACTGCAATGTTTCCAAATAGAGGGCCCTCCAGTCACTTTAATGAACAGATAAGAATCTTTGTAATTAACTCAGTGATGGCTTGCATGAGAATGGCAGTCTTCTGAATGCTGGGAGAGCTTTTATTTACTGCTGTAAGTATGGGTTGTTTGCTTGGCCCACCCACCCCTGCCTTCCACAAGCTCAGCACACATCGGGACCCCTGAAGGTTATTTATGCAGATGGGCTGCAGCTCCTGCCCACAGGAGCATACTGGAACTTCAAGGGCTGCCCAATTCTACTCTACCTCCCCCACTAGACCCAAGCTTGTAGTGACCTGTGTCTTCTCAAATTCAGCCTGATGGTGATAAAATGAGGGAGCAGCCACTGCTTCTTAGTACAGCTTGGGTGCTGTGAGGAAGCTCCCGATGCCTCTGTGCACACATGCAATTAGGACATGTGCGTATGCGTGGACGTGAGGAGTGTACGGGAGCATGTGAGTTGTGTGCTTGAGCGAGGCCTGTCTAGGACTGCGTAGGAAGCCTGTATGCACATTGTTAAAGGTGTGCATGCTTCATATAGTGATTCTGAAAGGAGGAGAGGATCTCGGGAAACTTAGAAGGTTCTGAAAACTCAGGGTGTTGCCAGATCCTCAAGGCTCCTCCCCAAGGTGACGGAAGCAGTCACTGGGGCAAGTGAGAGGGGGCTCTTCTTCCTGCTGAGCTCTGCAGGGAGATCTGAGGATGGAGATCCGTGCTACAGCTGCCTTTGAATGCCCCATTGGAGTGCCCTATGCTTGCTCAAGTAAGCTCAGTAAACTCACGGGCCCATCAAGCAGGATTGGGATGGAGTGGATTCCCATGCCTGCCACTAGCTCACTGTTTGGGGTGACCAGTCTCCTTTGTTCATACCCCCACCCCCAGGAAAAGTCACACAGCATACAAGGGTACGTGGGAGGGTGTGCACATGTGCATGCATGGAATGTGTGTGCTTGTGAGGGGTGTGTGCACTTGTGGATACACAAGGGACAGGCACCCGTGTGTGTGTCTGCAACACTGGCCAGTGTAATGCACTTGTGCTCAGCTGACCAGCCCCTCACGTCTGGGCTTCTATCAAAGGCTACCTACTGTTTAATAACCTGACTGAACCAGTGGCTTCAAAGTGGAATTTTCTAAGGTCCTGAGAACCAAGCATTGCTGAAGATTTCCTAAAAGAGTTACACTGCTGGAATGTTCTCTCTTCAGCCCCTGGGAGAGACAATCCCTGCACGGTGGACTAGCTGAGTTTCATCCTCACCCACTCCAGAACCAAGCTTCCCACAGGGTGGCGGAGGGGACCTGGATCTGAGGCTGAAGGGTATGGAGAACACGTCACTAGCGTGCAGGTGTCTGTCTGTGCAGGCAGAGGGAGGGGGATGACATTCCAGATTCCTGTCACTTCTGAGCAATGGCATCTCCTCTCCACCTCTGCCTCCTGGAGAGTGAAGTCTGTGCCCAGGAGTGGGTGGGGGGAGCTGGCAAATATCCAAGAGGAACAGCAACAAAGAGTAAAGAGGAAGCCTTAGCCGCCCCCACACCACCACCTTTGACTTCCTAGGTTACCTCTGATAGGTGGGATGGCAGGCGGAGCCTTTCAGACTAGGTAATGTGCTGTCTGGCTTCTCTGACTGAGAGAGGAGTGGGAAGCTCCCAGGACTGGCTCACTCTCCTTTCTCTGTCCTGTCCAACCCCTCCAACAGGCAGGCCCTTTCCTTATGGAAGTTGTCCCAGGGCCCCTGTCCCAGCCAACTCAGAGGAAGCCACTGAGAACATTTTTTACAGTAGGAGCAAGACACTGCCTGCTAAAATGACTCTCGGAGGACATCCTGTCTCGGAGGTAGGCCAGACACCGGACTGCCCAGGGTAGTCACGCCCGACCCACTTCAGCTTTCTTCCTAATGGGTCCTTTATCCAACAGCTTCTTCCACTGGTTCCTCCTTCAGGCTGTGAATCAAGAAGGAATGGGGCTACAACCTGTGTCTAGAACGACATTTTAGCCATCTGTAGACCCCCAATGCTGTCTCCCACTCTGCTTCATGCTGCCCTTCTGGATTACCTGCCTGCTCTCTGCCTTTGCCCTGAGTATGGAGTATGCACGGCCATCCCTATGCACCTCCTAGAATTCTCTGAAGGCAGGAGGTCATTTCCTTGGGATGGAGAACAGGATTCAGGGCTGAGTGGGACTTGGGCTTCAAACCTTGAGGCCTGAGGACCAACAAAGGCACCAAAGGGACATCTGGGCCTGGGATTTTAGAGGAAGGTCTTGTCTCTCTGCACATGTGAATAGCACAAGGCTCATAACCACACAAACATCAATGAAGTAAGGATTCCTATTGCAACCACGTATTTCTGTCTGGTGCCCTGAGTTGAGAGTCTCTACCCAGGAGACCAGTGATTTAAGTTGCCTGGGCCTCAGTTTGGTCATCTCTAAGATGGGTGTAAGGGGACCTAGCTGACATGGCAGCTGGGAAGTTGGTAAAATGATAGTTCTAATGCACTGAGTAGGTAGTAAATTCCCAGCAAGTGTTAGAAACAATTTCTTAAGCTCATTTCTTCTGTGCTCGCACCCTATGGGAGATAGGACATGGTAGCACTCTCTACACCATTGTGGCCGGGATGGGAGTCCTCTGGGATGCCTTCAACTTCGACCTCCAAGTTCTGCCTTGTCCTAGTGCCCCAGGGAAAAGGCAAGTAGAGGCTCACTCTCAGTTTCTTGCACTGGCATCTGCACTGTATCATCAGCTCCCCACAAGGGGCACCCGCTGAGGAAATCCCCTGGGGTACTCTGCTCTGATGGTTGTGTGGTTGCTGGTAAGACAGTCAGCTGAAAAGATTCCAAGGGGAGAGGGATACGTGTCCCTCAGAAGATGGTTCCAAATACTTACCTCTTCTGCCTATGCTTCAGGTGTGGTCCTGCAGCCTTACCCCACAGAGTCCTTATCCGTCTTTCCCTCACACCTCCCCAACCTCTCCATCACAATCCTCTCCAGCTTTATATAACCACAGTACCTGCTGATGTCACCAGTTGCCTCGGGCGGGGGTGGTGAGGAGGAAGAAGGAGTTTCAAAGCACTCACTAGATGACATCTAAGCTGGAGACCTTGAGTAAATGCCTTGCCGCTCCTGAGTCTGATGCCCTGTGATGAAGGAGTAGGGACTTCTACTCCCCACTATTCTTGGTAGAGATATGAGTGTTGGACCTCTGGGGCCACTTAACAAAGGCCAGTAGATATTGTCTGGTAGATATCTTTCACAAATGGGAAAAACGAGGGACCAGAGGTGGTGACACATTAGCTGGAGTTCACAGAGCAAGCACAGCTGAGCTATAGGGGCCCCTAATATACCTACCTGCCTTGGGAAGTTCGTTCCCTTCAAGAGTTTCCATGTTTTCACTTGTTGTGGTTGGAAGTTTCTACATTTGGCTTGTAGACCTTGCCTGAATGATCATTGTCTAAAGGGGAACACATGCCTAGTGTTTAGTGTACACCCAATTGGAGACAGGTAGGCTTCATTGCTGGGGTGGGGGCTGGAATAGGGGGACTCTGGAGCCTGTTGTTGGGAAGAAACCAACTGATTGTGTTTTCGGCCCTGCCTCTCTGCTCTGGCTGCCTGAGAAATCACATTTTGCCAGTGAACTGGTTCCTGGGCCCAGTTCCTCAACATCCTTTAAGTATCCCTCTGTCAATAGCTATTCTGTACAAGGTGTCTCCATTCATTTTAGGGGTTGAAGACAACTTTTTATAAAAAGAGGAGTTCAGCGCCTGGGTTGTTTCAGAGCAGCTGTTAAACTTAAGGTCCTCACCTCATTCCTGTCAAATCTGCTCCAGCTTGAATCCCTCCAGGGTCATGCAAATTGGTTTCTAGTGATTGCTTCTGAGCTCCCAAACGTGGGCAGTGTGAGAGATGAGGGGAAAGGGTCACAAATTACAGGACAGGATGGCAGGCACAGCTGTGGGCTCGGTTCCAAAGAATACTGTGTGGCTATGGCCCTCTTTGCCTCCACTACGGGCCCTAGTGTCTTGGCTGGCAATACCGTGAACAAAGACCATTCTAACAGTGTCGGACTTGATCCTGCAGCAGCCTCAGCCCCGAGGAATTGGGGGAATGAAGGCTCTACAACAAAGTGGCTGCTCATTCTTCTCCCCAGTGTCTCTACACGGGAGGAAGCAGTTGGTAAGTTCTGATTCTGCACACTGCTGTACGCACCAACTCTATCCTTCTTGCCTGACCCTGGGCTATATTCAATCTGCTGCAGCTTCTGCCTCACAGCCTGGTCACTCTGTTATCCTTCCTTCACCCAGGAAGAGCTTACCGCCAATGACTTAAGGCCAACAGGAGCAGCGACATGGCTACAGCGCCGAGCAGTAGCCTGGGTCTCCATATCGACTGGGAACGTCTTTGACTATCCTCTGCCTTCACGACCTTCTTGATTGACCCAAGGCAAAACTCGATGGCCATTCCAGGTAGCAGTGGGGTGCAAACCTGTGGCACCATTGAGGACTGGTCCACATGGTAGCCCAGCCTCCTGGCAGAGTCCAGCACACAGTAGGTAGTTAGTGTGTTAAATAACATTCAACACTAGTGACTTTTCACCCACCACTCTGGAATATTCTGAGGATGCATTTGTGTCTCCCTCACCTCTCTCTCCCTGAGAGCTCCAAGGCGATACCTGAGGCATCTGTGACTTCCTACACTAATAAATATGGTTCAGGACATCCCAAACTGTTACAGGAATGCTGGCTGTAACACTAGTTAGTCTCTAGGAGGCTTGCAAGTTCAAAGCCTGCTCAAGGCCACAGGGTGAGTTTGAGGTCATTTTGGGCCACTTATTACTTCGTGAGGACCCTGCCTCAAGCAAACAAATCAAAAGAAGCATGGGTTAGTGGCTCAGCAGCAGAGGGCTTGCCTACTACGTGCGAAGTCCTCAGTTCAGTCCCCAGTACTGGAAACATGAGCCAAGCCCAGGATGATGAGCTGTCGCTGGGTGTGCATTTGAACTTTAGTCAGCAAACATTTGCTGATCTCCCAGTTCCAAGTACCATATCAGGTGCAAAGGGTTAAGAAAAATGATGGAGACTCCCATAGTTCTCTAAGGAAGTGGTTCTCTCAATCTATGGGTGGTGAGCCCTCTGGGGGGGGGGTCCCATATCAGAGATCCTGAATATCAGATTATTTGCAAGTTTACAGTTATGAAACAGCACGAAAATAGTTTTATGGTTGGAGGTCACCACAACATGAGGAGACCATATTAAAAGGGTGGCAGCATTAGGAAGGTTGAGAACCTCTGCTCTAAGGATCCTGCATGAGCTGGATACAGCAAGGTGCTTATGCTCTGGCTTCTGAAGAGGAAATCTGACCTGAGCCCAAGTCCCACCCAGTGCTCGGCTTTTGGGGTGGGCCTCTCTAGCCACTGAACTGTTAACAAACACGGGTGAGCTACTGGAATTTCAGTTTCCAGCCTCCCATTCCGATTCATACCTTTCTCAGAAGTTGGACTCTGGTCCCACTTACTGAGACTCTCTTGAGCTTGTGATCTCAGCTAGGTGCAGACTACCATGTGCACTGGATTAGAGACCTGCCCAGACCTGCAGTGATTATGGGACAGAGACATGCAAGTCAACTGGCTTTCAGTGGTGAACCAAAAAAAAAAAAAAAAAAAAAAGTTCTGGCAGTTACTGCAATCCCAGTTGCTTCCACAGGGCCTTCCCTTCTCAAGATGGCTACTCTAGCACTGTGTATGGGCTGGCCAGCTACCCTGGCAGGATCTTCCAAGTTTTAGGGTCCCTGCCTGGCTTGTTGCCTATGTTATTGGTCCCTCAGGGGCCTGGGGAGCTCTTGTGCATGTTCCCAAGCCCAGAGGAGCTCTGTGCATTCAAAGTCAGATCCTCATCTAACAGGGCTTTCCCGTCTGGCCTACGGGTAAGAAAAGATATGATCCTGCCATAGAGGATGCAAGAAAAGACTTCCACTATGCAGGCAAAGGAAACCGAGATGTTCTGGTAGGCATGCAAAGTCAACATACCTCTCTCTTTCCTGTCCCCTTCCCCCATAAAACCTCTTTCCTGAGCCAGTCTCAAGGCCAGCTCCATCCTGCATTAAGCACTGAAGTCTCTCAGAGAAAACCCATGTTTGAAAGCCACCTTTACAGGGAAGTAGATCTGTTGTTTCCCTTTAGTACCCACGTGTCTTAAGGGACACACCATGTAGGGAAAAGGATACCCGTCCTGTGGTGAGCACACAAGGAGGAGACAGAACCAGCCTGTGTACCGTCTGTTTGCAGGGAGCTGCTGTCCCCAACCCAGGCCAATGCCTTCCATTTATTTATGAAAAACTGACACAGTGGTGGGTAGAACCCAAGAGGTGTGGCTGGGGAAATGGGCAAGGCGCTTGAGCAATAGCTTCCTTCTGCCTTCACCCACCCCATGGGCCCTTGCAATACTCCCGGTCGGGCCCCTCCGCCTCAGGGATGCTGGCTGTGGTTGCCTGCCCTTTGGTGTGGAGGGAAGCAGGAGTGAGCAGAGCCCAGGCTAAGGCGCGGTAGTGTTGATCTTGCTGTGGGGACAGGCTGTCCCTGCGCTTACTGTGTGGGTGGGGTTTGGCCAGAGAAAAATGAAAGCCCCTCCTTCTTGAGCCCTCCCCAAGTCTAAGAAGCAGTGGAAGCCACAGGAAAGTGCCCACTTCAGACTGGACCCTCTGCAGTCAGCTCCATGCTTGGGAGATGCCCAGAAACCAGCAGACATCACAACTGTCCCCCAACACTCAAATGTTCTGTCTGCAGCAAGATCCTTGGCAAGGCAGGCAGCCACCACTTCCCACCCTGCAGGACAGAAATCCCTGAATATTGATTTAAGAAAAGTCTTTGTGCAGCCTGTGACACAAGACCCCACTCGGGTCCCCTGCACAGGGGGCACCAATTGGGGACATGGGAGGCATAGCAGGGCACAGTGTGGGCCCACCTGGCCCCAAGTTTGGCCATGGTGCCACAATCTTGGGGCAGTGGGGATGTCTAAGATGGAATGAGGTTGGAAAGGGTGAACGGGGCTGAACGGTCTCCCTGCTTCACGCTGAGTTTAGAAGGAGCCTTCCACCTGTAAGGGGCAGAAGGTCAAAGTGGATCTGGCCACAACCGGCCAGATCAAAGCTGCAGTGGCAGGGACTATAACATCCATTCAGCTGCCCCAAGTCCCTGTGAGCCGGGTGGGTCCAGGCTGAGTCCCAGCAGAGGCTACCACGTATGTGTGGGTTATCCCACCACCCCAAGTCACCATTATGCAATGTCTTTGATTCTGCGCATGTAATTGTGCAGGTCCGGGGGCGGAGTGGGCCTTGTGGTTCCGGCCACATCTGGACAACCCCAACCCAAGTCCTCTTCATCCTCCTCATCCTCTTCACCAGCAGGCACTGAGTCATAGGCCAGCTCTTCCGAGGGCAGAGTGGTAAAGGTCGTGAACTTGACCCTCTTGCGTTTAGAGGTGGGCGAGCTAGCAGGGTCCTCCGTCTGGTCCCTGGCTGAGCCCCCAGACGAGCCGTCCCCACGGCCGTGCACCTGGCTCTGGACGCTGGTCTGGGAACTGCCGCTGCTGTGGTGATCACCATGGCAGCAGGCAGGCACGGTTTCCAGCGCGCTCCCTGCAGGTGGCGACAGTTCACCTTGCACCCGCAGTGGCTGCCCATTGCCCAGGAACACCCAGTGGTGAGAATGGTCCATACTGGTCTGGCCCTCGGGAGGGATGCGCTTGTGCCGGTATCGCAGCACGAACACAATGCAGTTGATGAGGAAGACAAGGATGGCGAGGCAGAAGACCCCCAGCAAGGCATACATACCAATCTCTAGGTCCGTCAGCCCCCGGGGCATTTGCAAGAAGCCGGTGGGCATCGGCAAGAAGTCTTCTGTGGGTGGCATGGGGCCGGCAGTACCCAATCCAGGGACCTCACCAACCGGAATGGCAGTGCCTGGTGGACCAGCTCCCCGGGCTTCATCCTCGCCCCCACCAGGCCCGGGTTGGCTGGGCCCTGGGTAGTCATATGTGGGGTCCTCCTCGTCCCGCCCAAAGTGTACGCGCAGGCCCACAGGAGTAGTAGCCAGCACACTCTTGCGCTTGGTTTTCTGGCAACTCTCGGAGATGGTGAGCTCCGCACGGAGCAGATCTCCTGCCCCCTCTGCCTCAGCCACTAGCAGTGGGAAAGCCTTGTCCTGGGTCACGGTGGCCACCCGCTCATCCAGGCTGTTCACCAGAAGTCCGTAGTCGCGGGGACTGTATAGAGAGAGTGGGGCTGTGGTTCCATCACTGTAGGAGAGCCACAGACTCAGCAGGGCTTCCTGAAAGAAGAGAGTGGAAGGGAAGAGGAGCAGGAATCAAAGCCAGTCTTACCCTTCTCGGATAAATACCAGTTCTGCCTGGCTCAGTACCAAGACCTTCTGTCCCCTCATAGGTTCTTTGCACTGGAAATGCTAGGTCCTAGCTGAGACCCAGGACCATCTCTGAAGTATAATGTGAGGCCCCTTGCTTGCACTGTGGGGAGGGGAACAGAGACTAGGGCTTTGGAGTCTTAACTACCACACTGAAGATCCCCCTCTCCTCGTGACCTGAACATAAGCTCCCCCTTGGGGTTTATCTCATCAGCTACAAAGGTAACCTCACATCTGTCTTACCCTTGGCAAATAAAGCCCAGAAAAAAGAGAGAGACCTGGATCAAAGAGAAGGGGACAAGAGACTACAATGGCCTGACACCATCTTTCCACCTCTCTCCTACAACTTATACCTATACCACCTAAGTGGAGATCCAGGGATGAGTTTGGAAGGTGTGGAGGTGAGAGCCCTCTGAGAAACCAGGAGAGGACCCTTATAGGGAGGCTGGGACCCTGTTCACCCCTGTAAAGCTCCTTGTGTATCTAAAGGACTAGTCTTTAGGTTGATGTTTAAGGGTGGGGCAGAGCCTCCAGGTCTGATATCTGACATGCTGGTTGGGGGAGGAGTTTCAGGGAGTCAGTTACCTGCTTGACAGAGCTGAGGGTGGGCTGTGCAGCTGTGGTGGCCAGGATGGTGTGGCTGCTCCCAGGGCTGGGTCGAAGGGACAAGGTGAGACTGGCTACCACCTGGGCCTGCAGCTGTGTGATACTGACCTTCTCCTCCGTCACTGTCAGCAATGTCTCCCCCAACACAGCCTCAGTCAGGGGGGATACCACCTAAGACAGAACAGGTGGTAGGAGGCAGCTGAGACAGCTGCCTGGTTCAGGGTCCCACCCAAGGGGGATCTCTCAACACTGATGGGCAGGAGTGCATAGGACTCCTGGCTCTCCCACACAGGTCTGTAAGAAGGAGCAATGGAGAGTCAAGGGCTCTGGGGGGCGGGGCAGGCAGAAGTGCAGCCACAGATAAGAGAGGTGAACGGTGAATAGGAACTGGTGTGAGCTGCAGGATCAATTGTTTTATAAACAAAATACACCTGTAGGCTGTGGTCATTTATAAGCTTACAGATGACTGATTTCTACTTGGCCATCCCACTGTCATAGGGGAAGGCAAGAACTAAATTCTTAGACTACCCATAGATTTCTCCTTGTTACTCAGTAGCACCACTTGTCTCTCCACAGCTGTAGTCCCAGATCCTGTTCTAACTCACCACCCCCACCCCCAGCCCCACCCCAAGGATGGCTATGAAGGCTGATGAAGCTTGGATGAGAGTTCTACCAAGACGTAAAAAGAGCTTGTCCTCGGAAGGTGCAACCTCAGGCAGAGGGGAAGAAGTGTTTCTTAGGGGCCCCGGGGTGGCTTTCAGAAGTGAAGGTCCTGGGCTCACCCGGTTCCCAGGTCTACCATTTTGTACCTGGATAGAGCCCTTTCCTACCTTAAAGGGTGTGGTGCCTGGCTCCAGTCCTGCTAGCGTGTTGCTGTCCACCAGGTGGGCCACTCGGGGGTCACCCACCCGCATGAAGTCACTAACCAGGTCAGTGACCTCCACCAGCCAGTCGGGGCCCAACATGGTGACCACCTGCTCAGTGCCCTCAGAGGATGTCGTATGAAACTGGGTGAAGACCTGCAGGGTGGCATGCTGGTATTGCAGAGTGCAGCCTCTGTTGGCACTCTGTCTTCGCTCCTCTTCCTCTTCCTCCTCATCTTCGCTCTCTCGAGCTGACCTAGGGAACGCCGAAGTCAGGGCTAGGGGGTTAATAGTACCCAGCTTTCCCTGGCTCACACACATCTCCTCCCTTGAACTTGCCCTGACCTCTTGGCCAGCCTTCGCACAAGCCCTCCTTGGCTTGTGCCCTCTATGACTAGGTATAGAGCCAGCCATCCCAGCATCTCTCACATGGAGAGATTTCACCTTTGCAACCCATGCCTACCCACAGCTGGCAACCAATCCTAAGAGTGAGTGTGGCCACTTCTTCAGCATTGAGCATGCCCATGGCACTGTGCTGAACCTCACAATAGGGAAAGAAGGGATCCTGGTAGCAAGCTCAGCTGACGTGCCCTATGGTCAGGAGTAATGAATGTGACGAAGTCTGATGTGTAACTGAGATTTCCAAGCAAGGGTAGAGGTGAGGCCAGTTTCTTCTTGGTGCTTTTTATCTTATTTATTTATTTTAGAAGGCAAAGGCAAGGTCTCACAGCTCAGGCTCGCTCTCTCTGCCTTAACCTACTCAACTCTGTCCTCAGACTGCCAGCACGCACATCACATCTGGTTTTGTGTGGTGCGGGGGAGGGGATGTTGAAGCCAGGGCTTCATGCGTGCGAGGCAAGTGTTCTACTGCATGAATTATACCCCTAGTCCCCTCTCGTTGCTCAGAGCAAGACAAAGAAAAAAAGGGGGGAAAAGAAATAGGGCATTAAGCAAAGGGCAACCTGGACTTGATCTAGAAAAACCTCAGCCTACACTGCTTGGAAAAGATGCTAAAATCAGGGAGACTCCCTGCCAGGAAGGTATGCACTAGTGCTTTGTCAGAATTAACCAACCATCCATTCATACAGAGGTCTTTTTTACCTGTCTTAACTAATTTAATCCTCACCGCAGTCCTGTAAAGCCTTATACTGCCCATTTCACCATGAGGTTGTACTACTAGTGAACGAAACTAGTGAAACTCAGGATTTAAACCAGGCTACTTGGCCAAAAGGCTTACTACACCCTCAGGACTCAAAGCTGCATGGCCCTAGCTCTGTAGCAGTCAGCAATGCCGCATCTCAAGTCTGGGCCCCTGCGCTTAAACAGAGATGGCACTCGGACCAAAGCCCTGGTATGGAAAACCACATCCAAGCTGGAGGGGCTCTGCTACTGTTCCTGCTTTTTGAGTCACTGCAGCCCTGAACGCAGCCTAGTTCTCCCCCTTCCCTCCCTGCTCCTCTCCATAGCCCTGGCTACCCATATGGGGCAGCTCTGAATGGCTGAGTGGAAAGTGGTAAGTATACATAGGCGTGGCCCAGGCAGGCACTGAGATGTGGCAGTCTCCATCTTGGCCCGGGAGCTGGTCTGTACCTGTGTGTTATGGTGAGCCTGTGTCCAGCCAGGGAGATGTTGTGTATGTCTGATGTTATTTGTGTGGGTTTGTCTGCATGGGGGTCACGGGTGTAGCAAGTGCCACTGTGTTCGAGGGTGTGTCCAGTCCCCTGGAGCCTTTGGGTCCCCAACTGGCCTCTATCCGCTTGTTCTTGAAGACTTAGCTCAAGAAGCAGCATTTTTAGGAAGTCTGGTTTGATTTCTGGAGAAAAAGGGACTCCCTCCCTCACACCCCTTCATTTCTAGTCTACAGAGATTCCTATCATACTCTGGAATGTGTGTATGAGAGCCTGGCTGGCCATATTATTCTCACATCTCAAATGCTATCACTGCCCACAGACCGTGTGCACCCAGGGCCTTACACACATGCAGATAAGATTGCTGTCCCATGTTTACACTATGTGCTGGGGCTGTACCTTCTGTCGGGAAGGATAGGCACCCTCCATCCCTTCACTTGGCTGAGGCGAGCATCTGAGAGCTCGATGTGAAGAGGTAGCTTGGGGACCCAGACTGTCATTTCCAGGGGGGCACTGAGGACATCATAGCGGAAGGTGACTCTGGCGTTCATGGACCCTCGAGACTCCTTCCCGCTTACAAACACATAGTCACAGCTGCTGGACACCTGGGGAAAGGCAGGAACATGTAGCATGGGTCTGACTAAAGGGGCCAATGAGGTTGCTGGTGAGGATATGGCAAGGACTGCTAGGGGAGAGGCTTCCCAGAGCTGTTCTCTACTGCAGCATGCTTAGGGCTGTGGAGCCAGAAGTATGAGATGGATTCCTCCACCTTACAGGGGATGTTTGACTCTTCAGAGC
Source organism: Rattus rattus (assembly GCF_011064425.1). Lineage (NCBI taxonomy): Eukaryota > Metazoa > Chordata > Mammalia > Rodentia > Muridae > Rattus > Rattus rattus. The sequence continues at coordinate 88,067,039 of NC_046162.1, forward strand.
TGGAGTGAGGGACAGGTCCCTGCCTCCTCCATGCCATGGTAGCATGATTGGCTAGGTGAGTGGGCAGCTGGCTAATTTCAAATAAAGGGCTGTTCCTGGAAGGTTTGGTGAAGAGGGAATGAGGAGAAAAATCTAGGATCAGGGAAGTATGAGCACAGGTGGGTGGATGGTGGCCATTGAGATATATATATATCTTCTGCAAATGTGTGCCCGCCTGGCTAGCAACCCCATGTCTAGAGGCTCCTTCATGGAACCTAGATGCCTATTGGAGATGTGTTGCTGGGAGTAGTGTTCACTCTTTCCTGGGTGGTATTGTCAAGGTGTCAGGGTAGGTACAGGTGTCTGAGAGTACTTCAAGAATCTATGTACACATCCAACACACCTTAGAGTGGATACACATATACCAGGACACTCCCATCAAAACACACCTTGGGGCACCTTTGTGAGTCTTGGGAAAGTTACCATGGCTACACCCCAAAGCCTCTGCAGTGGTAGAAGTGTTGGGTTATACCTTGCGGTGGTTGAAATGAGAATGACTCCCATAGGTTTATACATTTGAAAACTTGATCCCCCATTGGTGGCACCGTTTGGGAAGGATTAGGAGGTGTAGCCTTGTTGGAGGAGGTGTGTCACTGGGGGCAGGTTTTGAGGTTTGAAAAGACTACATCATTCCCAGCCTGCTCTCTCTGCCTCATGCTTTGGACCCTATCTAAGCTTTCAGCTATTACCACAGCCCCATATCTGCCTACCAGTTGCCATGCTTCTCACCATATAGTCATAGAATAACCTTCTGCAATTGTTAGCCCCACCCAAATTAAATGTTTCCTCTTTTAAGTTGTCCTGGTAATGGTGTTTTGTCATGGCAATAGAAAAATCAAGACTGCTCCCAATAAACTCTTCTGTAAGTTGCCTTGGTCATGATATGTTAGCATGGCATAGAAGAGTAATTAAGACATGTCTCAGCCACATTTATGAACCCTGGACCATCCCAAACCCTTGGCAGTTACTTCTTGAATTATCTTAGCAGTGAGGTGGAGAGAAACAAGAAAGTCCCTTTAGTACCCTTGAAGGCAGGGGATTCCAATCACAGGCTAGGAAGTTCCACTAATGGCTTCCATAAAGAAGCCTTATTTCATGGAGATTCGTAGCAGTTCATTTAGAAGTCTCTGAGTACTGCTGGTGTCCTAGCCATCACAGGATAAGGAAATGTGGTGGCTGAGCACAGACTCTTGGGAGGAGCTGAATCTGGTCATCAAGTCATGTGTCCTGGGCTAAAGAGGAGATGGACAGAGCTAGTCTCTGAATAGCAGCTTTGGGTAAGAGGGAGTCACAGATGGGAAGGGTCATAGGGAGGTTGTAGGTGCTGGGGTATGGTAGATCCACTCTTGCTAAGGCTGCCCTCTTTAGCTCCAGATTCTGTGAGCTTCCTGCCAAGGACTCAGGGAATATTTACCCACACCTTGCCTTATTCGAATCTCTCATATACAGGGCTTGATAATGACTTGCTGGGTTGAGGATACATGCCAACACTGCCTGTCTCCTTCTGGCCTGTCTTATTCTGCCAATATGTTCACCAGGTTTGGACGGAATAGTCCTTTGGTCTAGGGGAGGGAACATGAGTCTGAATGAGAATATCCACGTCTGTGGGACTGAGTTGTTTGTGACACTGGGGTGCTATTTAGAATGGCAGAGAGGAGGGGCAACTGCTAGTCCACAGCAGGACAGAGGCATGCCTAGTTCCAGGATGACCTAGAAGAGTTTGGGGGTTCTGCTCTCCCTGCCCGGAAAACTCACCTTGATGATGTCCTCGCTGTGAGACTGGCACTCCACGAGGTCAGAAACATCCAGGACAACACCAGTCACCTCGATAGCAATGACTTTAACGGGAATGGCTACAGTCCGCCCCGTCAGGATGGCAGTGTTGATGATCTCTGTGTCCTGCAGGGAGGGCAGATGTTCTGCTAGCTGCGTGTTTCTCTCCAGGGACACGTCACCCACTGCCCTGGTTCCTGGCTGCCACCACTGCTCAGATAGCCGTCTTCCTTTGGGGAAATGGCACACGTGTGCAGGGGCCTGCCTCTGCCCACCCTCAGGCTCCTCCTCAGATGATCAGCCCAGATGGATTGCTACCAGAAGCTTCACTCTGCATGCAGGGACCATCCCTTCCCCTGAGCCAAAGCTCTCAGAGTGACATGAGCACATCCTCCTGGCTGGTTACAAGCACTCTGGGTGGGTCACAGACATGCTCCCAGCCTTCCATTCCACCGTGCTGCCTACATCCACTGCCTCTTTGAACAAACCTCCCATATTCCTCCCCACGTGGTTTTTCCCTATGGGAGCTGGGTCCTTCTGAAGCACATCTCTCTCTTTACCTCAGATGGGACGAGTGTTTCCTCTGAGGGCTTCCAAAAACTTAAGGGATACCCATCATCCCGACATGCCCTCCCAAGCAGACCCTTTCCAGAGAATTCTTCTCTGATGATGTCACCTGGGGCAGCTCTGCATTCACCTCCCGTGAGTGTGCACATGCCCAGACTTACAGGCATTTCCTCAGGAGCGTTCCCTCCTCCCCGTTTCCCACCCTGCCCCTTCCATATGTACATATGCTCAGCCCTGCCCATGTGTGAATTCATAAACTGTGTTGGGGGAGGTGCTTCTTTTTCAAGGCTTGCTTACCATGGCTAGAGGCAGGATGGCTTGGACATCCCTTTGGATGACCGTCAGCTCAGTGACAGCCCGCTCCAGGTCGGGCAGGGCACTGTGGCCTCGGTAATCAATGTGCCACATGATCCTCCTCTTCACTGACTGGCTGGTGAAGTTCTCCATCTCAAAGTCCAGCTGCAGGATCTCCAGGGGTCCCTGGCTCTCCCTGCAAGGCCGGGCAGGAATGGAGGCTGGAGAGCCGGGCTCTGCAGCCCTCATAGGAATGTGCCTCTTCTGAGTAGCTGCTCTCCTCAGCCTCTGGAGTCTCCCCAACCAACCCGAGTAACCCAACCCCAGAATCCCTCTTCCGATTTTCAGAAACTGACTCCCACCAGCGCCGTGAAAGTCCATCTTTCTCCATGGAGGCTAGCTACCCAACCCCCAGGGACCTATTCTGCAGAAATGGAACTCACCAGGGGGGTAAAGGTGTGCCCTGGGCCCAGGCCACATCCACAGTGGCTGTTGAATGCTTTGCCCCAGTCAGCAGCTCTGAAGTCACATGCCACTGGCCATTTCGGGACTTGGTGCCTAAGAGAGTCACACCCTTCTTGGCTTTCACCCTGGAACACAAATGAGAAAACAAGCCAGAGGTCAGAAAACGATCCGAAACTTGCTCGCTTGGTCACCGGCCCTAGGCTGGAGCTAAGTGAGCGAGGGGATCTGAACTTGGGGTTTACACTTAGCACTGGGGTGATCGGTTCTCTAAAGCTGAAACTGGAATTGTCATCCCTTCCGTCTTGTCCCTGGCCAAGCCTCTACTCAGTCTCTTCATACATTAGTAACCTCAGGATTTTCTCAGGAAGCCCATTAGGACTTAGAACACACCCATGCCTTTTATAGAGACAGGATCTTATGTAGCCCAGGCTGACTTTCAACTTGCTATGTAGCCATGGTGACCCTGAACCTCTAATCCTCCTTCCTTATTTTGGAGCCCTAGGATTACAAGTGTGCAACATGGTACCCAGTTTCTGGGTACTGGGGGTGAAACCCAGGTTTCATTCATGCAAGGTGAGTACCGGGCTACATCTCTAGCCCTAGAACCTCATCTTTTGGCTGACATGAGACACAGTAGCACCCAGTTCCTCTGGGGCAAGAAAGAAAGAAAAAAAAAAAAACCATCCATCTTCACTGTGACAGCTTTTCAGACAGACATGGGGTGGAGGTGTCCTTTAAGTCTACAGCTCCAGAGCCTCCAATTTCTTTTTTACCATGATTTCAGAAGACCTCAAAGCCTCATTGCCCCCCTCTAAATGCACCCCGTGGTAAATACGCATCAGCTGTGCCCTAATTACCGCTGCCTAAAAGCAGGTTGATGGTCTGCTCCTTAAATCTGCATGCTCTGCTCCTGTTAATGCAGCCCAGGATGGCTGGTAAAACTCATTCACATTTAAGTCTCCATCAGAGTCAGGTACAATACACTATAGAGATCTGTGAGCTTTGTGGGAGTGTGCCCAAGGAGGGAGTCCAGAAGGAAGTTGGGAAGTTCATGGTGATAATTCCGTTTCTAGACATATTGCTTATGCAGGGGAGCTGTCTGGTAGGGCCTGTCTGGTAGGGTCTTCAGAATCCCCGATCTGACTCAAACCATATATTCCTACTTAAAAAATTATGATGTCCAGTGGAAAAGGCATCTCTGAATGCATGATGTTCTCTATAATAGACAGGGCCAGGTGTCCCAGCTCCAGGAAGGTGTCCCAGAAGGACATCTCCTGTTCATCCCTAGGGCACCAACTCTTGGCTGTTCTCAGTTCTGCATGTGCTGGACTCATCTGTGATCTGGGCCAGTTACACCAGCTTGTGCCTGAGCACCCTTCCAGTCCAGATCCTGTCCTCCCCACAACCATGCTTGTAAAAGGGTTTATGTTTATTCATGTCACAAATCTTTCTCTGTGAGGCACAGAGCAAGAGGCAGAGGCTCCAGTCCGTAACTGGGGATATGACCGATTCAGTGGATAGAGGTCCTTTTCATCAAGTCTATCTTGAATTGGTTCCCTAGAATCCACATGATGGATGACAGAAACAAACAAATAAAAACAACAACAACAAAAAAACATCCTGAGAGTTGCCCTCTAACCTCCACAAGAGGGCCATACCAGACAGGCCTCACTCAGACAAACATGTTTTGTCTGAGAAATTGTTGTTGCATTGGACAGCAAGGACCAACAGGCTTTCAGAGATATTGTGAGCTGTTTTGGTGAGATGACCCTGGAGATGAGATGAGGATGAGGATGCTGAGATCTTGCAAGGTCAGAGATGCGCTTGAACTGAGTAGGGGAGCCCCTCCCCTCTCGTTCCCAGGACCCTTACCTAAGTGTGAAGTGTTCCAAGCTGCGGCTGGCAGCTGAAGAGGAGTTGGGTGCCAGGTAGAGGAGGATGCTGAGTACCTCTCCAGGCCTGAGTGGCCGGTCCGGCAGACGGATCATCAGGTTGCTGTCTAGCCTGTGCTCCTGCATGGCCCTGCGCGGCGGCGGCCGGAACAGACTGATGCTGCCGATGCGCAGCAGCGGGTGCTGCGTGGGGCTTTCGGCGCGCGCGGCTGATCCGGGCCCGGGGCCGCGCCGCGCGCTCCCGCAGCCGCCCGCTGCATCGGGGGCATGCAGCGTGTAGTAGAGCTCAACCTGCTGGCTCTCCGCGGCCGCCTCCGGCTCCAGTCCGTCGGGGGACTTGCGGCGGGTGCTGGGCGGCGCGGCCGGGGCCGGGGGTCCGAACCAGGCCAGGGGCAGCTCCGCGCGCACCAAGCAGGTGGCCAAAGCCCCGCCCAGACGACATGAGCTCCGCACTTCGCGTGCGTCGCGGAAGGCGTGCAGGCGGACACAGGGCAGCCGCTCAGTGACCCCAAAGTCATCCCAGTCGCGGCCAGCCACATAGAAGAGCACCTGTGCTACGGGCTGCGAGGCGGGCACGCGGGCGCGCACGATGAAGGCGCGCACCTTCCAGTTGACGGTCAAGCGCTCGGGGATGTCTAGGGTGCTGGACGGCTGCAGAAGCTCCCGCGCTACCACCTGGCTGGTGCTGAAGGGCCCCAGGGACACGTTGAGGACCGGCAACTCCTTGGTTTGGAACACCACGAAGGGCTCTGAGCGCTGCAGGGAGCCGTTGATCGCCGAGGGTGTCGGCGGCCGCGCTTCCTTTAGGAAGAAGGCCAGTCGAGTGTGCGACAGGCGGTAGCTGACTGGTAGTACAGGGCTAGCCTGAGGTCCAGGAGGACTGGGGCTGGCCGGATGAGAGCGGCTGGCGGCTGTGGACAGAGAGCACAGAGATCCAGACAGGTCAGAAGAGGCTTCTGGGAACCTATCTCCTGCCGAGAGCCTTCAGTGAGGTTTTATCCCCTGGTGTCCTTAAAACCTGCAAAATTATGGGTCCCCAAGATAGCTCAGGGGATAAAAAAAACTTATTGCTAAGCCCGACAACCTGAGTTGGACCCCCTGGACGATCGTAGTAGAAAAGAGAGAATTGACTCCTGCAAGTTATCTTCTGTCAATACTAACGCAACCCGCGCCCCCCCCAAAACATACAAAACAAACAAACCGACCTTGCAAAATGAGTAAATGGTTGCTGCCTCAAAGTGTGGGTTTGAGGACCTGCCAAAGGGTAGCTGCTCGGGCTCACCTGCTGAGGCTCTGCTCTGGCACAGGGGAGCGCTGACTTAGGTGATCTTTGCCACTGTATGCTGGGATAGCATTCAGCACTTGTCAAGCTTTAAAGTGTCTGATTTTCAGATCTGTCTTATGAATAGCATTGTGATCTCCAAACACTCAGTCACTTGATTTTACAGATGAAGACTGAATATGAAGGCACATGTCACCCCCAAAGTACATGGGCAAAGCCAGGAGCAAAATTCAGACCCGGTGTGGGATTTTCCATCCTGATCCCTTCGTAGCACACTGTCTAACTGGGAACTTTTGTCCTTAGTCTCCTAAATCCCAAATGGAGTCAGTCCCTCTCCCATCTACCCAGGAAGCTACCTGGTTCTAAAAGTTCTGTCTTGGTCACTGCTGGGTCCTGTCCCTGTCTCCCTTACCCAGTGCTGGTCTCATTTTGTGCTGGCAATGAACCAAAGCAGCTCAACTGGGTTCCTGTTCCTCCCCTCACCCAGTCTCTCTCTCTCTCCCCTTCTCCTGGGCACAGATGGGACAAACCATGGTGTCCTTCCCTGCTCAATTCCCAGGACAAAGGAGGACGGCAAATAAAGGGCTACGGGTTGGAAGTCCTTCTGTATATCTTTCTGCAAGCTTTCTGAGTTTTGTTCCTCCCACTTGAACCAAGAGGTTAGAATACTGCTGTGTGCCATTTGTCACTTGCATTTGAGAACAACAACAACAAATGTGGGATTTGTGCAACACAATGCAAAATCATTTAGGTATTAAGGGTTTCTCTTGCTTGCTCTCATAATAAAACTCCAACTTACCTGGTGCCTGACTGTGACATTCAGTGTCTTTGACATGTGACAGCAGGGGTACCCTGGCCCTAGTGTTCCTTCCTAGCCTCAACTTGTAATGGGACACCTCCCTGCCATCCTCCCCCCTACAGCCTCCCTTTGTTCATATCTCTTCTTCCATTTGACTCTCTCCTACACAAAGCAGGATCCAGGCTCCATGCCACCTTCTCCAGGAAGCCCTCCATGACACACCCTCCACCCTGTGAAATTTCTTTCTCATAAGGCGGCTCTCATCTCTTGCCTCGTGTGGTGGTTACTTATGGGGCCTAGCCTAAGTAGACAGCTACTTAGGAGCCTTCAACCAGTTACAAGTTCTCTGCCATGAATGACTACAGGATCCCCCATGTCCGTCAGTAGAGACCCCAGTCAGTGCTTGGCATGCCATGCAATTCTCCCATATTCATTATTTCATCAATGTCCTTTAGACCTTGCCAGATCTACAAACATCCACACATCCTTACGGAAGCTGTGAAGGCCAAGTGCCATGGCTCTGGTGTCTCTAACCTACCTAAAACCTGCAGTTTAATTTCCTACTTCAAAGGCTAAGGTAATGGACTGAGGAGATGGCTCAGTGGCTGAAGTGCTTGTCGTGCAAGTACGAGGATCAGAGTTTGAATCCCCAGAGCCTACATAAATGCTGTGCTCAGGGAACCTGCCTGTAATTCCAGCCTTGGCAGGTGAGGACAGCATCCTCAGGGCAAGCTGGTTAGTAGACTAACCTTATGGGTGAGTTGTGAGTTTGGTTGAGAGATCTTACCTCAGTGAATAAGGTGGAAGAATGACCATGGTTGATTTCCAATATCAACCTCTGGCCTCTACACATACATACACACATATAAGCACGAACCACTCTTCTGTATGTGCCCATACACATGCAAACATATACACACATGGATGTCACAGATACACAAATAGACCAAAAAAAAAAATGGAAAGAAAAATGTTAAGGTAGCTGAATCTGATGTATTGGCTCTAATCCCAGCACATCGGAGCTGAGGCAGGAGGATGATAAGTTTGAGGCAGCTCAGGCTATATAAGAACATTGCCACAAACCAAATAAACAAGAACACAGAAACGAAAGCAGCAAGGCTCTGTGCTGGTTCCCAGAATCTGCTGTGGTATGAGGGGCACTTGATCTCACAGGGCTTCTCACCACCAGCCCATAGGACCTGCTGGGATGCCACTGGTCCCTGGAAGTCAATGATTTCTTCAGTTCTCAGGGTTGCACAGAGCCTAGCAGCTCATCGCTGCTGGACACACTGCTCCCTGTAAGAAGTCTTGGTACTCACTGGCGTAGATGATCTGAGTTGGTGTCTGGAAGGTGTTTGTGGAGATGTGGGGAGCCCTTCTGCCTGGCCCTAGGTCCCCTCACACAGAGCTGCTGAGGGCTGGCTTCTAGGCAGTGTGGGAGCTCAGGGTGACAGCCTGAGTCAGGGCCCAGCAGCTGAGAACAGCAGGAAGCCAGCGAACAGACACTGGCCTAGACACCAGTGGTTCTCAACCTCCCTAATGCTGTGACCCTCCAACACCATGTTGTGGTAGTAAACCATAAAATTATTTTTGTTTGTTACTGTTATGAATCATAATGTTAAGCATATTTTCTGATGGTCTTAGATGACTCCTGTGAAAGGGTCATTTGATCCCCAAAGGGGTTGTGACCCCGAGGTTGAGAACTGCTGCTCTAGGCCAAGACTTCCAAGCATATAAATGGCTTCCCATTTTGAGCCTCTATCTCCACTTCTGAAATTGCAGAGGTTGAAGGGCCTCTGGTCACGCTGAGTGTGGCGAGCATGGAGTATGGCCCTCCCAGGCTTTGCCCTTTCTCTGTCCCATTTTCTCTGCCTTGCTAAAACCCACTAGATTACATTCCTCCAGCTAGCCATGGAGGTCTATTCCCTTATTTGGCCCCTTCTTCCTCCTGAGGCTGACTATCGAGGTCCAGCAATCAAAATCTCCCTTTGGCTCACCGAGCTAACATGCTTAATTAAAATTAAACACCTCATCCTGACACGAGGTTTCCCTTTGTACCTTTATAAACTGCCATTTTCTATGTGCCACGTCTGTCTCCTATCCAGAAGCAGTCCTTTGTCCCTCTGGGACAAATACCCCTGTCCCTTTCTCTTGTTCCCTTCTCCCATTCTCTATCTCTTATCTTTGTCTCTTACTCCCTGCCCTCTGCTGGGACAAGTGTTTCCATCATGCTGAGAACTGGGCTTTGGGGTTCCTGAGCTGATTCTTTTCCTTTCAGAGGCCACAGCAGCTGCAGCCTTAACAGGAAGGCAACCTGAGAGTGGGGAGAACAGCTTCAGGAGTGTGGGGGCACAGCTCTCTGTGAAAGGCCTTAAATACTGCGGTTATGGTGGGTATGTGCCACGCTTGTCCCTCTAAGCTCAGAATCAACAATCAGTGGGCGGTGCTTCTGAAGGTAGACAGGGAGAGCCAGGCAAAGTGGAAGGACACAAGGCTGCTAAGTGGCACTTAGTCCCATTTGCCCCCTTTACTCTCTTCGTGGCTGACCATCTGGAGTCTTTGGAGGCAGCCTGGGAGCGGAGGCCACCAGATGGACACTGGACTCCCAGGGGTGTGAAGGAATTGATTGGGATGAGTCGCAAGGCACCTCTACCTTGGGGTCAGGGTCAGGAGCTAGCCTGGTCAAGCCCAACCATCGGATCTTCCAAAAAAACGCCTTCTCTGCCCCAGGAATCTGAGGTACTCTTTCTGCCTCAGGTGTGCCTGAGCTGTTCCCTGGCCTGGAGGCCCTCCTGGGATGGAAGCCACTTCCTGGCTTCTTTCCTGTTGGATTGTCCCAAGATCAAAAAGCCATCCCTTCTCTGGGGAAGGCAAACAATAAAAGTCTGAGACCCCATATGAACAACCTGCCAACCAATCAGAGTTCCAGGGTAAGACCCAAAGACTATACATGGACTGACCCTCCCAACTGATAGCAAAATAGCCTAGTAAGGGCACCATTCCATGGACCCCAACTTGAACGATTGTTGGGGGAGGATGGGGAGGGGAACACCTATAGAGAAGGGGAGGGTGAGGGGCAAGGGGGATGTTAGCCTGGAAACTGTGAAAAGGAATAACAATTGAAATGTAAATAAGGAATACCCAAGTTAATAAAGATGAAAAAAAAAGTGATCATCCAAAGAAACTTATAATCCCAAACTTGCCACTTTGTATACTGGTAGTATATTTGTGTTCATGAAACTGGTATTTTTAAAATTTAATAAAACATTAAGTGTTTGAACAAAAAAAAAAAAGTAGCTTCACGATTCACTGAGATGGACCAGATTCCCTAGGCCTCTCCCAGCCTGAATAAACAATAAAGGTAAGCTACCCTTTCAGAGGAAAAAAAGGGTTGAGCTGCCAGGACTCAGACAAACTGAGCTCTGCAGAGAAAAAGCTAGGAGCAGACGCTGAGCTGCCAGCAAGGTGTGTAGACCAGAGTCACTTGGAAAGGACACTCTCCAGCCCATTGAGCTGCCTGCAGGCTGTGCAGTGTGCTCCAGCCTCCCAGCCCCGTGCACCATCACCTATGCTGGGGTGGACTTCGGTGAGGCAGCTTTGAGTCATTTCTGTACCTCACTCTCTCCTTCCTCCCTCTCTTTTCAAAATAGAGTCTCAAACTTGCTATGTAGCAGGGGATGACCATGAACTTTGATTTCCCTGCCTCTATTTCTGGAGTGCTGGGGTTACTTGTGTGTAGCATATACTGGTTTTTGTTGTTGCTGTTGTTGTTGTTGTTTGGGATTTGTTTGTTTGGGTTTTTGTTTGTTTGTCCCCCCCCCTTTTTTTTAGAGGTGCCAGGCAGGGCACTGAATCAAGAGCTTTCCACATGCTAAGCAAATGCTCTACGAATGGGGCTGCATCTCAAACCCAAGCAGAGAGAGCCAGAGAGCCTTTCTTGATTGAGTTCCCTCCTAGGCTAGGTGTGTAGTACAGAATTCTGCTGCTCCTGCCCACTAGAACTTAGATCGACCAGGACAATCACATCAACAAGTGTCCTGCATTACTCAAGTACATAGGATGTGTCCAGCACACAGTAGGCCCTCAACCAATGTTCACTGAAAGGGTGAAGTGCTCTGAATAGTAATGAGCTTCTTGCTGGTGAGGCATCCGAGAGGAGCCTGGATGGCTCTGAGGGAGGGCTTCAGGCTCTGGGCCTTAGTGGCGTTTATCCTTTCAGTGACCTTGTGGATAGGGACACTGTTCTGAAAGGGGACTGACAGCATTCAAGCTGATTGGAGCACTGCTGTTTTCCTGTTTGTGGCACGGTGGCCCACAGAAGCGCTTGTCACCCCAGAGAGACACCCAGTCACTGCATCCTGCTGGGGCCATAAGGTCTCCTGTGTGGTGGAGCAGGGTTCGTCTCTGGCCCGGATCCTGTCTTCACCCAGAAGGAAGTTGTCTGGCCTCTAGAGGCTCTGGTTTCCCTTGGGAAGTAGGAGAGACTCTGGAAGATTTTTGCTTGCTTTTGTTGTTTGTTTGTTTCACTTTTTCCTTTTGGTGGCTGGAGAGTGGAGAGTACAGGAAGTGGGGTCACTAGGTCACTGGGGGGTCTGGGTTTCAGGGATAGTAGGTAGTGTCTCAGTATATGTGCCAGCATACACGGTGGCCTGAGACTTAACACAGCTCTAAATATCAGACTCCATGGAGCAAGGAACAGGCTTGGGAAGTAGAAATACTGGACTCTGTCTCTCTATCTCTGTCTGTCTCTCTTTGTCTCTGCTTGTATCCCCCCCCCGTGTGTGTGTGTGTGTGTGTGTGTGTGTGTGTGTGTGTGTGTGTGTGTGTGTGTTTAACACAGGGTCTCACTATGTAACCAGACTGGCTTTGAACTTGGGATCCTCCTGCCTCAGATTCCTGAGTTCTGAGATTATATACATTTACACCCCTGTATCTGCTTTGGAAGGGTCCTGGAAGACAGCAGATGCTGGGTCATCAGATGTAGGGGAATCCACACAGAGACGCAGGTCAGTAGTGGGAGAGTGACAGGTACTTTAGGGGTAAGACAGGGAGTGGTAAGGGCAGCTGGGAGCACACATAGCAACTGCCCATGACCTTCAGAGTAGCCTGAAAGCGCACACATGCCCCTGCCTTATGCACACATGCACATACAGAAGCCCACCCATGCCTGTTCGGCCCCTCAGCATCCCCAGCAGGTTGCGCACTGCAGTTCTCTGACACTAGACTCTAAGGTCACCTGCCTCTACTGTTTCAGCTACAGTGTGCCCCACTCTGCCTTCATGTGGCTTGCTCCCTTCTGCTTTAGGCCACTGGCCACATTTGGATGCAGGGACTCTTTCCCTTGTTGGTATCTTTTTTTTTTTTTTCCTTCTTTTTTATTCGGAGCTGGGGACCGAACCCAGGGCCTTAGCAAGCGCTCTACCACTGAGCTAAATCCCCAACCCCTGTTGGTATCTTCTACACAGGGAGATTCTCTCTATCATTTTTGTCTTCCGATGGGGTTCATGAGCTGGACTATGTTCCCCTAGTTGATATCACCAAGATCTGAATGAAGCTGTTTGCAGAGATCTCTCAAAGAGGCCCTAAAGTATTATAAAGCTGTGGGGCCAGTGTGGCAGATGTTGTCATAGGAGACTTTATAAGGAGACAGCATACACACACGCATACACACACACAGAGGCAAGATGACATAAGACAGGAGAGGCCAGCAGAAGAGCCCCTTACTGCACTAGACTCCGTCCACAGAATCTCCTTTGTCTGCCCTTAGAACTGTGAAATGACACATCTCAAGTGCCCAGGCCACTCTCCTGCTACACCTTGTCATGGTGTCCCTGGCAAACGAATACTTGAAAACTGGCTGCTTCTGCCCCTCACAGCCTGTTTCCTCCAGTAATGGATTGTGCTGTGTGGGGGAGGGAGAAGACAGGCTGAGGCTGTCCAGCTTTTGTACAGGGGATGACCGCCACCCAGGGCCATGCCAGCCCCTTTTCAGACTAACCCTCAGGAGGGATCCTTACTGTAAGAGCTGGTCCAGGTCTATCCTCTGCACACTGGAAGGATGAAGCAATGAGAAATACCCCGCAGGAAGGGCATCCTCTCTACCAGGACCCAAGGGAAGGCTTGCACATGGGGTGGGCAGCTCGGGAGGATGCATTTTACTCAGGCTTGGCAATCCCCAACTCCCAAAGCTCTTCTTTCCACTGATCTCTCTGTGCAGCTCAGGCTCTGGATCCGGTGTCGAGCTGATGATCAAAGGATTCCCACATTAGCTACTTCTGTGATTATCTCCCTGGGACCAGCGGAGGCTGGATCACATGCCAGTTGGCCTGTATAGAGTTCCCACAAACCACTTCCACTGTTACACCCATGAGCCTGTGTTTTGCTGCATATGCCTTTGCATCTGACCTAGGACAGGACAGATAGAGGGCCTGTGCTGGCTTTGTGCAATGCAGCGAAGCTGCCAGTGGATGCTTGACAAAAGTCTCACTCCCCTGTATGATGATAGAACGCATGGGGGGAGGAGGTGGGAGAGCAAAGTTCTCTCCCTCTTCATTTCAGACTGACCCTAGGCACATGGGATGGCCCTCTCTTCGGACTCGGAGGCTAACCCTTTCCTCTTTATTGAATGCATAAATAAATCTTCCAGGAAGCTCAGGGTTGGGGGCGCTGGCCGCCTCCTTGCATCTAATCACGACCAGATGCCTCCTGCCTCTACCTCTAATTGTCCCTAAATCAAAACTAATCACTTTGGAAAACAAAGTGTCATTAAGCCTTGGTGAGTTTGAGGCAGTAGAGCCCAGCTGTGCTCATGGGTGCTGGTCTGTTTGCTAGCAAGTGTGTGTGTGTGTGTGTGTGTGTGTGTGTGTTTTCTGAGTTAGAATGAAGAATAAGATCAGGCAGGGCCTTGGGATCCAGGCAGGTCAGCAGGCCAGCAAGTCAGGATTCCAAAGGAGAGTTCTGGACTCCTATGTCCACCTACGCCCTGGATACACGAGGTCGGCATCACAGATGTTTTAATGAAAAGAAGGTAAGGGCACCAAAGAGGCAGATTCTCGTGGTCTTCGGGCAGTCAAGACGACAGTTTATGATGAGAAATATCCAGAGTCCATCACAGTTCCTGGACTAAAGTGCCAAAGGACACCTGTTGGTCAGACCTGTGAGTGGATTCACGCATGGATGGATGAATGAATGGGAGGAGGCAAGATCCACCACTGAGGCAGGTGATGAGCTCCCTAGGGACCATGTGTTCCACATTCAGGGGACAGCCTGCTGCCCATCTCCCCTATGCTGTAAAGCTGGCACGGAAGAGAGCTCTGTGTGGAGGGAGGACTGCGCCCTGACCGGCTCTCTTTGAGTTGAGCAGCAGGTTTGGCTTGGTATGCCCTCTGTGACCTATGTCCTAGCAGGTAAAAGGAAATAACCAATGGCAATGTGTGGGACTGCTGTGGGGAGAGCCTTGCTGTTGTGGGGAGAGCCTTGCTATGGAGAAAGATCTTTCAGCGAGGAGTGAGGAGGAGTGAGGAGTGAGTGAGTGAGTGAGCGAGTGAGTAGCAAATGGTATCCACTGTTTGCAAGGAGTTAAAGTCACAGGGTGTTCCCCTGCTCCACAGGAACAGTGTCAACCACATAAACTGTGCAGGAAGCAATTTCAAAGTGTGTGCACTGCCCCTTCCTCCTCCTGGGCTCAGGATGAAACAAAGAGCCTGGCCCTGGTGTGTGTTAGGCAGCTGCCTGCCACTGAGCAAGACTCTAGCCTCAAAATGTGTTATCAAGGGACTGGGGGGGCCATTCACAGCCCAGCTTAGCACAAGCAAGGCACCAGGTTCAATGCTTAATGACACGAGCACACACACACACACGCACACACACACTCATGCACATGCAAACGTGCACACTCAAAATCATACACATAAATTATCATACAAAATTTGTATGATACTTACATACACAGTTACACAGTCATACACATGCACCCACATGATCACTCATACACATACACACACAATCATATGCACACACATCATGAGCACACACAATCATACACACATACTCACATGGACATATACTTATACATACCAATATACACAAGCATGAACATATGTGCAGACACATACACAATCACATACACACATGATCACACACACACACACACACACACACACACACACACACACACGATTTTAAAGGACTTGAAACTATTCACATCTTTTTTTCTCAGCGAACCCTCCCTTGAGAGAGTACTAGGCAGGACCACGATGAGGATTAATGCAGAAAGACACTTGCAGCCATGAAGTGCTTTCCCAAGAAGACAAGAATCAACTTAAAATGTCTGACAGGAGGGTTGGGTTAGAAATGCAAATGTATGGAAATAGATACCTGGATCGTGTGTGGATAACGTTTGCAAAGAGGCGGTTACTCAGAGGAGATGCTCAGGATGAGAAGGGCTGCAAAGTACCAGGGACCGCATGGTTTGTCTGCGGAAGTAGACGGACCAGAGAGGGGATGCGTCAAAATGCCAATATGTCATTCTAAGAGGGGGTTATGGGTGATGTCATTTTTTTTTACTTTATTCTTTTATTATAAACAATTTTATTATAAACAATTTCCCAGTTGTTTACAATGAACACGCGTGGCTAATAAATTGAAAAGGATAGATGCCTTTTTAATGGAAGAAAAGTGGTGGGAGCTGTACTAAAGTCTTTCAAAAGGAAGGAAGGACAGAAGGGAAGAAAACCTGTATGGCTTTGGTGCCATACAAACTCATATTTAAATGACAGCTCTGACGCTGCTAGCTGTGTGACCTTTGGCAAGTCACTTAACTTCTCTGAGCCTCCACCTCTTACGTCTGTAAAATGAGAGTCACAGTCTGTTTCACAAAGCATTGTAAACAAATTGGGGTCCTCAGGGATGGAGCTGGTGCACGCACTCATTTCCTCCTGCGTTTATATTCATTGACAGTCATTGGTTACTTAGCTCAGGAGGCGGGAACTGACCCTGTTTCCTCCGTCCTTAGAGCACTGTTTGGCCAACATTCTGTCAACTTCTGTTAGGTTAAGTGGGAGAAGTTAAGAGGTGACAGGTGCACAATGCAGGGTCCCAAGAGGCACAGAGACTGGAAGGAGTACCAGCTGTTGGAGCCCTAGAAGCCAGCCAGGAGGTCCGGCCAGTGGCCTGCTGTGTGATCGGTGTCAGGGCCAATCCTCTCTCTGGATCTCAACCTACCAGCCTGGGAGAAGAGGTAAGTCCTGCCTCATGCCACATGGACGAGCCAGGGAGGCCTATTCCAAACAAGGGGGAAAAGCAATGACAGCCAAGTCCCTTCCTCCTAGGCAGGGTTTCTCTATGTCTGGGAACAAAGTAAATCCAGCTTTGCCCACTCACGCAGTGACTAGCACACGGCTACTTCTGGAGGTTTGTAAGTGGCGCAAAGATGCTATCCCTAAAGATGTGTTCTCACGGCAGGCTGGGGTGCATGGAGAAAGAGAGGCTGCAGAAGCTTCCAGCATCCCAGAGCTCCCAGGTGCATCAGTAGCCTCCTTGTACCCCTAAATCCTCAGGTGGCCTCGAAGACTGCCACTCCCCACCTCCTACCCCATGCTGGCAAGAACCCAGGGCTCCAGAGTGTCCTAGGTTGGGCAGAGGGACGATAGGTTCTGTTCTCTGCTGCTCTAGCCTTTCAGGAACCGCTGTCCCCATCTGCTGGGGAGCTCCCTTCTCCCCACTGCAAGGGCATCGGGAAGAGGGCTGTGGACAGAGGGCTCAGCAGTTATCAGCTGTGTGGCCCTGAGTAGGAGGCTCTGCATTCCACCTTGGGATCCTTCCCACTCTGTAAAATGGAGTGAGAATAGTGCCTTTCAGGGAGATGCCTCTAATATTTCTAATGAAGGATTGTCCACCCGGTGTCCCCAGCCTGAGTGTGATTATCATCTCCGTCAACTGCATCCCCACATGGCCTCAAGGGTCAGGGCTCAACCCCCTCCAAGCCCCAAGTTCTCCAAGCCCCAACTACTGAATGTCCTCCCTCCCAAGTGGAACACCAACACTAGTGCTCCTGTGCTGACAGTGGGGTTTTCCGCTTTGGTAAGGCCCAGCTTTTTCCTTGACTCCAGCACAAAGTCTTATATCAGTTTCCTGTTGGATAGAGTACTACAGAAATGAATGGATGAATGAATGAATGAATGAGGTGATTTGGGGAAGCTGTGCCTATTAACATTTACCTGCATAGTCTCGAGCTCTCTGCCAGGTTCCCTGCCATGCCCTCTCTTGGCTCATCAGTCCTGAACTGGCTACTCCTTTTGCTATTTTATCCACAACCCTCCACCAGCAAGCAGCAGCTGCTTCTTAGAGTGAAGGCCACTGGGGCAGCCAAGACAGGGCATGGGGAGTGCTTCTAAGATCTAGGGAGAGGATCGGGTACCCAAGGAAAGGTGACCAGGGGCCCACAAAGCTGCTGCCCTTGCAAAGTAGAATCAGCTAGCTGATGCTGATTTGGGGAACCCAAAGTCCAGTGGGCAGAGACTTGTTCACAGTACACAGCCACACAGCATCAGAACTAGCACTTTATGGGTCCCTGCCTGCCAACCTGGAACCTCACCACCAGACTGAAAGACTCTCTCTCTGGTCCTGGTAGTTGGCTAGTCTGTTGTCCCTTCTAGTCTCTGCTGTAGCGGGATTCTGGGAGAGCCTCTTGTGGAGGGTTGGGGACAGGGGAGAATGAGAAAAGGAAGCTGGGATGGGTGTGAGTATCTTGTAACTTAAAAGTACAACCCAGGCTGCTGTTTCTGAGCGACAAGGCCCAAGGCAGAGAGCCCAGAGGCTTAGGATCCTGGAAAGAAGTCTAAAGGGGCGGGGGTGGGGGCAGTGGCTAGCTGGAGAAGAGTCTTCCCGTGCAAGTACAGTGACTTTGCCCCCCTCTGTCTGTGTGTTGAGAGCCTGTGTCTGCCCCTCTGCATCTATGACGCCAGGATTGCCTCTAGAGGCCCATGAAGACAAGAGACTTTGTGTTTCTAGCCCAGCAATTTTTTGCCCTGGGCTACTATTGTGGAAGGTCCAAGGCCATGGGCTCCCATGTGAGGGCCCTTCTGTGATAAAGGAGATGGGCATGGATGGAGGAAGTGGGGTCAAGGGGCTATAGGCCTTGGGACTGGGGTCAGTTAGTCAGTATACATCTAGAGATGAAGGGACTCCTTCAGACTCTGGGACTAGCCCTTTGTCTCTAATTGTCCCCACTACCTGCGGCCCCTGTCCAGGCCAGTCCCCAGGGCATGGAAAGCTCCATGACCAGCCTTCACTATTTGAGACACCACTGTGACCAGCCAACAACCCAGTTCATCCATCGTCAGAGGAAACCAAGGTAGCTGGGGCTATGAGACAACACTGCTAACTGGCTTGCTCAGCTAGCATTCTCTTACAATCCAGATCACCCGCCCAGGGGTAGCACTGTCCCTCCCACATCAATCATTAACCAAGAAAATGCTCCCACAAGTTTGTCTACGTGCCAATCTGATGGAGGTAATTCTTCAAGTGGGATCCCTTCTCCCTAGTTATGTCTAGGTTTGCTGACAAAACCCACAGAGCACAGGGATGCAACCAATCACAGACACATGGCACTGAAGGATCTTTGGAGACAAAAGGCCTGTCTTGGCCAGACAGGAAGGGGGCACACACAAGCAGCGAGGTCAGTGTGGGAGTGAAGGACTGAGGGAGGGATTGAGTCTATCCGCCACAGGCTTCTGACTTGCTCTGGAACCCACCTACCTAACCCAGCAGGCTCGGCAGGGTCTGGGGAGGGAAAGAACCTGAAATAAGACAGATTGAGAAGAGGCTGGAGGGAAAGCCCGAGGGAGGGAGGGAGGGTGAGTACAGTAGCTGCTGTGAGGAGAGGGAGGAGGGAGCCCCCGGCAGGAGGAGAACTGGGGAGGACTGAGAAGGAGGCCAGTACCTGTGCAAAGCTGCATGCCTGGGCTGGAGCTGGGGCTGGAGCTGAGCCTGCGGGGGAGGGCGGGGGAGGGCGCAGTGCCGAGAGAGTTATGCTAAATGACTAATGTGCATTATCCTAATTATAGCGGAGCAAGCTGAGCCCCCCACCAGCGTGGGCTGCCTGCGTGCGTCTTCTAATAAACAATTAGCCCCGAACAACAGAAAAGGAAAGTGTGCCGCTGTGTGTGTGTGTGTGTGTGTGTGTGTGTGTGTGTGGAGAGAGAGAGAGAGAGAGAGAGAGAGAGAGAGAGAACACGACCCTATATGTTAGCGTGCCTGATGGAGTAGGGGTGGGCCTTGGCAAAAAAGCTCTGGGAAGACAAGTCACCCCTCCAGCCTGTTGATGAAGGCTGATGAACAAAGACAAGGATTACAGCAAATGGCAGGGCCCTATCTGTGCAGGGATAGGGTACAGGAGGATCCAGCTAACCTTCGGAGTTGCATCTAGAGTGCTAGGCACTGGGCCATCCCACTGGCCCTCACTATAACCCCTGTGGGAAACAACAACATCCTTAGTTTTGCCAGGGAAGTTCACAGTGGAATGTTCAAGGACACACAGCTGGAGTGAGGCCCTGTCAGCCATTTCCTCAGGGGCCCTTGGCACATGAATAAACTGGGGGTCTCGACGGTGGTACCTAGGGATGAGACTAGTCCTCACTGTAACTGCAGACTGGAGACTGCTCTACTAAGGTTCTAGAGAGGTGGGAGAGAGTGAAGACTGAGCAGCCCCGCTCTAGTGGGGCTCTGTGGGGACTCTGGCAAGGAGGGGATACAGAGAAACAAGGACTGCTGGGGAACACCAAAGAGGGAGGAAAGTGAACCTTGCCAGCCCCAGCAGGCCTTTGTCCTTTCCCCCAGCTGTCCCTAACCCTGTACTCTGCCTGGGCTGGTGTCCTTACCTCAGCCTCCCCGCTTGGGCCAACTCACAGAAAGCTGGAGACTGCGATGCTGGGAACAGAAAGCCCAGGCGTGTGTACCTTGAAAGGGAATGAAACTCTAGGGGACCTTGTTACCTGCTAGGGGAACTTGGGCCTGTTTTCAGCTTGTAAAATGGAGAAGGTCAGCAACCAAGATGTCCTAGGTTGCCTGGGACAATCATGGTCTTGATACCTGATGCTTCTCAGGCCTAGAATGAGGTAGACCTGTAACCCTTCCTTCTCTCCCACAGGGTAGTGGGCATGACCTAAAGAGGTCTTTACATGATACAGTGAATGCACCACGTTAGGCCCTAGGTGGTCTGGGCCAGTTTTCCAAGCAGGAAGGGGAATGGGAATTCTTGAGACTCATCTGCCTATGAATGAGTGAAAATCACAGCATTGGACTTCAGCCACTTCCTTGTTGAACTTCATCAGCAAAATGGTTTCTGTCCTAGTTAGTGACAGCAGTTAGCGCGCCATTGCCTACAGTCTTCTGAGGGAGTCTCAGCTGAAGCATTGCCCAGATCAGATTAGCCTACAGCTACGTTTTCGAGAGATTATCTTGTCTGATAATCTGTGGGAAGGTCCAGCCCACTGTGGGTGGCATCATCCCTAGGCAGGTGGATTTGGATTACATAATAACATCTAGCAGAGCCAGAGAGTGAGGCAGTAAGCAGTGTTCCTTTGAGGACTTAAGTTCCTGCTGTGTTTCCCCTCAGTGATGGTCTGTGACCAGGAAGTGTAAACTGAAATGAACTCTTTTCTCCCCTACACTGCTTTGATTGTGGTGTTTACCACAGCAACAGAAAAGCAGACCAGAACAGGCTCACAAAGCCCTCTAAACACAGCTGACCAGGGACGCGAGGGATGCTTTACAAATACCCTGGCCTACCAGAAACACCTGCAGGCTTACTCCTCCACTCATCACGGAGCCTTCCTATTGGCTCTGACCCCCTCCAGGCATCCCTCAAAGCCAGCAGGTTTTCTGGCTACCATGCAGATGGACAGTGGCTAGCTCCTGTATTCTCAGCATCTCTAATGTGGCTTAGAGCCTCTCCCGTTTTTGAACTGTCCACCTCACAGGCACAAAGATGGGTCCAGAGAGGAGGAAAGCCCTCCCACCAGGAGCTCTGCCTCACTGAAGCTCCCCTCCCTGTGTGGTGCTGACTTTCTGCCCCCTAGACAACAGTCCTAAATATCTCAGTAATCCCTCTGTGCCCTGCAGTGTCAGTCCCTACCCCTCTTCTGTCCTCTCCCCAACCCACACTCCTGAGCTACCCCCAGCCATGGCTCCCAGGCCTCTGGGGGCTTGCACTTGTGCTTCACCTGTCTGCTGAGCTGGGTTCCCACATCCTTACATCCTTCTTGAAGATGGTGCATCTCCCCTGAGGCTTTCCTTGCTTTCTCCCCAGGAGTGGGCTGGGCCTTGTCCTCTAAGAGCTGCTCATACCCACCTCTCTGCGCTTCCTCTCTGCTCTGCCAAGGCTGGTTTGCTGTCTCCAATTTCTCATAGATAGTGGCCTTGCTGAGGACAGGGAGTGGCCAAGCTTTTATGGAGCGGCCAGCTTGAAGTGCCTTGTGAAATATTAGGGTTTGTAGCTGACTTTCGCAGGCATGCGCCAAATAAATATTTATCCAGCTCAGCTCTTCAGAGACCCTGCTGGGAACCGCTGCAGAGAGAGGGATTCAGAAGGGAGAGACCTGCCCTTAAGGAATTTGCTGGCTAACAGGAAGGCCAGACAAGTACATAAATAGCCTGCTAACAGGTGGGAGTCTTCACGGGAGTGCCTGGCTCAAGCACCAGCATCCCACACGGAGAAACAGAAAACGTGTCACAACAGGGACATCAGCTTCTGAGACTTCTGAGTGCTGAGGGACTGACTGGGTAGGGACAGAGAGACTTCAAGAAAGGAGAACAGGGTCCCAAGTGCGGTTAGGGTCAAAAGGCAGTTTGGAAGGAGGGGCATGTGGTAGAGATACACAGGCTGCTGAGACCAGACAAGGCAGCACGATGTCAAGAAGTCCAACTTCTTAAATGCCAGGCTGGGGAGTTAAGCTCTGAAGGTTCTCCCTGGGGCTCTGCGGAGGGCCCTCATTCCCTACAGCGGCTTCACTGTGGATTTTCGCACAGGCTCTTACCTGTCTCGTAGGTTCTAGACCCTTAACGATGCTAATCCATTCAGCTGTAGCAATGGGGGGCCACTTGGGCACCTGAGCAGGGGAATGGCACTGTGTTCTAGGGCAAGCCTCTGCCGTAGATGCTAACAGCAGCAAGGAGAAGCTAGGGACCTGGGCTGCTGCTCCCAGGGGCCGGCCAAGAGGCTAGAGAAACCTATGATATAACGGTATCCAGAGCTCATCACCCAGGTCAGCTGGGCAAGGATGGCAAGGCTCCCCACCTAGGGTGCTGCTGGCATGAGGTCCAGGGTACCACCCCCTGCCCTCCTGGGAAAGGCTGCAACCCATCTGGCTCACTCCACTGTGCTCCAGTCTACCTTGCTCTCCCACATTCCTGCCCCTACCTATTTCTACTATGGGGGCCTGGAAACCCAGCCTGGGGGCGCGGTTGGGGGGCGGGGAGTCACACACGGAACTGAGCCCAGTACCTCCCCCAGTCCCCCACAATGCACTTCTCCACTCTTGCCTAATGTAACTCGAACACCACGTTGTAGGACTTGGAGGTCCTCTGCCTTCAGGAACCCTGTCCTGATTTCACAGATGAACTGGTTCACTGCACAGCCAAGCTGGTTCACAGATCCCTGCCCCCCATTCCAGGAAGCCTGAAATGGCAACAATTCAAACTCGACCCCCACCCCACCCCCACCTTGGGGGAAACAGTCAAAACTGATGCATGGTGCTGCTGTGAGGGCCCTGTGGGAGGGTAGGCTACTCACTCAGTCATGCCTTTACCACCCTCTCTCTCCAGACTCTGAATGTCGGATGGAGTCTTCAGTTACGACATTTTCGAGGTTTGCTGAAGCCCACATTTCTGCAAAGACCACAGAAAGCACCAACATCTCTTCATGGCTAAGGCCACCTGCTCCCCTGGCTCAGCCTAACAAGATAACCCCCTGCCTGTGTTCTGTGTGTTTGAAGTGCCCACAGTCGGCTCTGCTTGCCAAGCTCCAGGCCCCTCAGTTATGAGGAGAGACCAAAGGCAGAGAGGTTCGCAGCCAACACTCCCGACTCAGGGGCAAAGGGAAGGTCCCACTCAGAAGGTCACAGTTGTGGCTGGGATGTACCTGCTTGGCTGATTGTTTGGTCAATCTGTATGGCTGTATAAGCTCCACCTTGGGGCCCTGTCGGCATGATGACAAGACAAGAGCACCAAGCCGTTACCTTCATGACTTCTGCGCTACATCCCTTCAGACCAGAGCCACGATCTCAAGCTTGGACAGAGGACAGAGCAACTCAGCTGCTTCCTAGGTTCTAGATCTGGGACCCAGGTCTACTGTCCTAGGGAAGGGTGACATTAAGATATGTGTATTTTGTCATCTTTTCTTGTCCCTAAAGGGACTGTCCAGACTCTGGAATTCCTCTGAGAAGTGAAAGAGGAGCAGTGTTTGCCATTCACCGAAAGGTCTTCCAAACACACCTGAGCTTATCTATGCTAAAACAATGGTGTGGGAGGGTATGTTGATTGGCAGGAAATCCGACCACAGGTTGGAGAACTGACACTTTCAGTCCCGCCCACTGGCCCTAGGCATTTAGGAATTGTAGTGTGGGTTGAACACCAATGGCTGAGGGACTTCACCCACTGTGTCTACTTAGGGGATCCTCCATTAGAAGTCTACAGTGTGGGGGATGGGAAGATACTGGCTTGGCAATTACATCCATGCGACAGGAAGGTGGTGCACCCCAGACGAAATGGGGCAGATTTCACTTGTCAACCCCCTTCATGGGGCTGTTGTCTGTGTTCTTGACTAATTTCCACAGGAATCGAAACAGTGAGTAACTGCCCTGAGGCTACACCAGCAACCTGCTGAAGTCGAGGCTCCCAAGAGTGTGGGAACCTTGGGTTCCTTCTACTTGCAACTAGAATATAGAATTGGGAGTGGTATTGGGGCATGGAGTCCTTAGCTTGTGAGGTCTGCATCTCTCTAGGAGTTAATAAGAACCAAATTGAGTTAGAGGGCATCTTTTTGGTGTTTTCAGGAAACTGTGGTATTACTCGCTTACGTTTGAGCTCCCTCTGCTTCCACCCCCTCCACCGTGTGTGTGTGTGTGTGTGTGTGTGTGTGTGTGTGAGAGAGAGAGAGAGAGAGAGAGAGAGAGAGAGAGAGAGAGACAGAGACAGAGACAGAGGAGACAAAGAGACAAAGAGAGAGAGGGGAGGGGAGGGAAGGAGATGGGGAGGGAAAAGGGAGGAAGGAGGGGGAGAGGGAGAGGAGAGGGGAGGGAGAGGGGGGGAGAGGGAGAGGAGAGGTATGGGGTCCAGGTATTATAAACAGAATAACAGATTCCCTTAGGGAGAGAAGTGTTTGCTGCCCACCAAAGACGAGGGGTCCTCGTCAGGACAACTATGAGCCCATCTTTCTCCCAACTAAACACCTTCCCCTCACACCATGCTGCTATATCAGTCTGCTTCCCTAAGGTTTGAGGGCCACGGGGACCTTTACCTCTCCCCAGTCCCTAACTGATATATCTTAGGACCTTCCTAAATCCCAGTTGAACTTGGCTAGAGAATGGAACATTAGGGAAGCAGTCCTAAGAGTTAGAAACGAGTTAGCCATTTCTCATGTCAGAAATGCCAAAGAACTGCCTCACAATGAACTCCCCATCCCCAGGAGGAACCCAGCCGTGGAAGCCCTGAGCCTTCACTGAGGAAGTTTCACAGCCCGGGTGATCTTCCATGTGATTGGCTACCACTCAGAACACTCGGCTTCATCTGGGTGTGGGATACAGCTGGACACTAGGAAGGATGGAGTCGAGGAAACAGAAACAGCCATGGCGCTGCTCGTTACGAGGTTGGTGGGATCCAGAGTGGCTATGATTCAGGTCCAGTGGTAAATTCAAAAGCTCAGCCCTCAGCCTGGCACTATTAGGAGGTGGTGGGACCTTTAGAAGCTGTAGCTTAGCAGGGTGATTACTGGGGAGGGATCCTCGAAAGACTTACTGGGACTCCCCCCAACACATACATCAACCTTTCGCTTTCTGACTTGGAACGGGGGTGGTTTTTCTCTGTCATGCACTTGCACCAGAGGTCTAAAGGCAACGAATTTACTCAACCATGGACTGGGATTGGTAAAGCCATGAATGAAAAGCAAGAGTTTCTCTTCTGAAGGTGATGTTGGCTACTTGCTATAGCTGCTGGGGACCGGAGAGATGGATGGAGCACTAGGTTACTACAGACACAGTTGCATGCCACCGTGTAGAAAAAAAATCAGCACGCACACACATACACACCATTAACAGTTTGTTCTGTGTTAGCCTCCCCCTTCCCCACACCAGTCCACACACTCCTGAAGGAATAACAAGGCTGACGCTAACTAGATTCTCGGTGTTCTCAAAGTGCACAAACCCAGATACGCAGAGAACACAAGGGATGATAGAGAGGGAGGTGCGTATTGTTAAGTCTCAGAAAACCGCTAACCATCTCCCCAAACCTAGCAAGGCCCAGTTCTGGAATGACTGCCTGCCTTTTCTCAACTCCCTCCCCTAGCTCCCTATAAAGCCTGCTGGCAAAGATGTTAATCTGCTGCCTTCTCTGGTTGCAGGCTCTCTGAACAGAGTACAGCTTAAAGATCCAATTCCCATCTCCGTTCATTGCCTCTGTGGGACAGGCAGCACAGCACAAGCTGTGACGTCTAGTTACTCGTGATGGATGACTGACACACTGGGTGGTACACAGATCTAGGTTAGGCATCCCGTCCCCTTTCCAGCAGTCTGGGAGGTGGCAGGCAGACAGGCAGAGCCCACAACCAGGCTTGTGGTTTTTCTGTTCTGTCCAGTCCTGCTGTGTGATTCAAGCCAGTCATGTCCCTTCTGTCCTTGGACGTCAGTTCCCTCGTGGGTGGCTGTTTTCAGGCTCTTTCCAGTTCTAACCTCTAGTCTAGTCTGTTGCTGGGCAATAGGGTCACTACTGGTCCTGATTCTGTAAGTCCTGAAACAGTAGAATAGCTACAACCTGGTCCTAGCCTGTAGGAGACACCACCATCCTCCCTGGACTTGGGAACTGCTTGGACTTATAGTAACTAATGTTTTTGGCCACTGGATACCCTAGAGGCTTGCAAGACAGGAGAACACACCACACTGTAAATTGGGCTGTGTGGTGGTTTGAACAGGTATGGCCCCCATCCTTATGTGTTTGAATACTTGTTCCATGGGGAGTGGCACTGTTAGGAGGTGTGGCCTTGTTGGAGGAAGTGTGTCACTGTGAGGGTGGGCTTTGAGGCCTCAGAAGCTCAAGCCAGTTCTCTGTTGCCTGCAGATCCTGATGTAGAACTCTCAGCTCTCTCTCCAGCACCGTGTCTGCCTGGACGCTGCCATGCTTCCTGCCGTGATGATAACGGATAAACCTCTGAACTGTCATCCAGCCTCAATGAAATGTTTTCCTTTATAAGAGCTGCCATGGCCATAGACATGGCCATGCCATGCCATGTCTCTTCATAGAAATAAAACCCTAACTAAGACATGACAGGCATGTAAAGGGTGGGAAAGCCATGTGTGGCAGTATAGACTTGTCACTCCAGCCTCTGAGAGGCTGAGGTAGGTTGCAGATGCATAGCTGGCTTTAGATACATAGGTTCGAGATCAGCCTGGACTACATGAGACACTGTCTCATAAAGCAAAATCAAAGACGTTTCCATTAAAAGTAGTCCGTTGATAGCTCAGTGTGGTGGCACAGGCATGTAATCCAAGCTACTTGGGAGACTGAGGCAGAAGGGTCCTAAGTTAAAGGCTTGCCTGGGCTGTTGAGCAAGTTCAAGGCAGTCTAGACAACTTAACAAGACCATGTCCCCAAATAACAAAGTAAAAGGAGGGCTGGGAGCCTTGCAAGATGGCGCAACAGACAGAAGTGCTTGTTGCATGAGTCTGGCAAACTGAGTTCAATTGCCAGCCCAGGATGGAGGGAGAGACCCGACTCCTAAAAGTTGTCCTCTGACTTCTACACATACACTATGGCATGCATGTGCGAGCACACATTCACACACAAAGTTTAAGAATATTTTTAATGTAATTTCAAAAAGAGGGCTGGGGATGTGGCTCAGTGTTAACGACCTTGGGCTCATTCCCATGCAAAACAGAAGCATGGGACACACACACAAATACAAATCACACATACATACATACACATGCATGTACATACACATGGACCCACACAAAGGCACAGATACACACACAGGCATATACAGACACACACACACACACACACACACACACACACACACACACACACACACACACACACACAGACACCTGCTGCAGAGCGGGTTCCGGGGGCACCCAAACCCTCTATTCCTGTTTTTTGTTTTTGTTTTTTTTTTTTTTTTTTTTTGGGGGGGGCAGACCTTCAGGGGTCTTGCGCTTGCACTGGATACTCAAGCCCTCTACCACACACACTAAATCCCAACCCCAAACCTCTATTCCTAAAGACACCTGCTGCTTTGGGCATCAAACTCGCTCAGCCTTGACACATAAGCGTGGTTTCTCAGCTGGGCCTAGCAGTACCTGTCAGACTCTTCATGCTCTGAGGGTCTCAAATGACCATGCAACGGTTGAGAATAAGGGACCTGTGTCTGCTCACTTAGGATGTCACGGCTGATTGCATAAGGAAATACAAATGCTTTCCAGACAGTTGAGGACCAGCACGGCCTGCTTTTACAACTTCCAAGCATTCTGGTCCTTCTCAGACTATCTGGTTCCCTGAGCCAAGCAGGACAGCTGAGCTCAGGCTCTGGGAGTCTCAAGCTTCCTGTCTACAGCTGGAGAACCCTGTTTCGAATCCTAGTCCAGCCTCTTTCCTGCTGTGGGCCTTTGAGTAACCTCTCTGGACTTAGATCTGTGCTTCACAGTGCCAGCCACCTTCCCATCATGCCCCTGGACTGGCAGTAAGAAGGGCTTCCACGGGGCTTGATCCAGAACTGGCTGGGTAGGGAAGGTTGACAGCCGTTACAAATAAGTCACCAGGCTTTCTCTCCTCGGAGTGCATCCCCTCTTTGATTTCTTTCTTCCCAGCCCTGCTGAATGCCAGGGGGTTCACAGAGAGGTCACAACTGGTCTCTGAGGGGACAGACCTGCAAACAACTAACAGAGCTGCTGACAGCATAGCACAGGGTTGAGGAACTCCATCCAGGGGGCCTGAGCAGAGCGCCCAGCAAGGAAAGAACTTAGGAATTAACCAGGAAGCAGGTGTACCAGTGCCAACTCATAATCCCAGCACTCTGGGGCAGATGCAGGAGGATTACTGTGAGTTCTAGGTCACCCTGTGCTATACACTGAGGCCCTGTCTCAAAACACAAAACACACAAACAAACAATGCAGCCAAGAAGAGCGAGTGGAAGATGCTCAGCATGAGAGCCTGGCCCTCGGGGTTCTGGGTTTTGACATCACCAGGCACTTGCACGCGTGTTTGAGTAAGGAATGATGCAACACACAGAAGACCTAGGTGGTAAGACAGGGAAATGGGGGTCATTAGTTGGAGTTGGGAGCACCTCCTCTCCTCATGGGCAATGGGTGGCAAAAGGGGTGTGGACAGGTCAGCTGACCCTGTGAGAAAGAGCTCAGAGCAGTCTGCGGGGAAGATATCATGAAGGGGGAGCTCCAAGTATGTGGTTGCCTAAATCTGGCCGAATGACATAATTCCTGAGCATGAGCGACAGATGAACCTTCCTGGATGCTCTCTGAGGAGCCCAGACTCCACCTGCTGAGTGGCTCTACACTGACAAGAGCTACCTGACCCTGGGCAACTTCTTGCCATTTCTGGGTCTGCAAAGTGCTGCTGCTGCTGCTGCTGCTGCTGCTGCTGCTGCTGCTGCTGCTGCTGCTGCTGCTGCTGCTGCTGCTGCTGCTGGTGGTGGCAGCAGCGGCGTGGTGACAAGGTGGTGACATGTGTTTATAAATGAGCTAAATATAAAGAGTGCCCGGGCCAGAGCCCATGACTATCTGGGCACTCGGTGCACGGTGCTTACTGTATCTTAGGTTTGAAACTTGTGTTTTTAAGAAGAAAGCGAGGAAGTTTCTCAGACCATGGCCTGTGTTGTTACGCCTTGAAACTGCATTTAATACTCTCTGCACTGGATGTGCTTTGCTTTGCTATGGGAACTCAATTTGCCACTATTTCCCTTTACGTTCACACACACGTTTCCCAGAGCACAGTAATTCCGCTCTATTTTTTTTTTTTTTGCCAACTTTACACCAATGGAAAATGGACATGCCAGGAGATCTACTTCTCATTACTTATTAATAAAGCAATATAGCAAAGAAGGGTCAACCACCCTGCGATGGTTGGTTCTGTTTGCCCAGTAAGCTTTCCCATCTGCTTCACTTCAGCGGCATGCCTGAGACACCCATCCATTCTCAACGGTCCCAAGCCTTGCTAGTGAGAGCATCCCGTTCCCCTCTGCACACTCATTTTAGGTTTCCTGGAGACAGTCCAGACACCAGATGAGCTACAGCCAGGTACGGAGGAAGTGCTGGGAAGAGAAGGATGCAGGATCACAGTTATGGTTTGTATTTGACATCTGAGTAAAGGCAGGGACAATATGGACTCCAGCCTGCGGAGAGGGCAGGACATTCACAGGGGGTCTGCTGGATCTTGAGGTTCTCAGCATAGATGGGGTAACCGGAAGTGTATGTTAGCCAGGGTCTGGCGCTGCAGAGAAGCCTTAGGAAGGTGGGAAGTCATAGCCCAGGAGCCCAGAAATACCCCCCAGGAAACGGATGGCTGGAGGAGGGTCTTGCCCAGATCACACCCGGGGAAGGAGAAGCTGTGAGGGGTCTCCGAGGTCTAAGGCAATATACTCTCAGTCTCCCTGTATGGACTCACCTAACAGCCTCCTATGCAGGCAAGCCACCACACACTTCTTCTCTATGGCTTCACAGAACAGCATGGGTGTCCACTGAGCATGAACGAGGAGGCCACTGGGCCGGAAACCATGGGCTGGCCTCTATGGCATGCATCTGTACAGCTTGCTGTCTGGAAAGCACCTGGGTCTCCATTGTCTGCACCAGCAGTAAGAGAAGGAACTGAGACGTTCCTTCCCTCAGGTCCCTGCTAGGGCTCTGCATTGTCAGGGAGCTCGTGAGCCTCCAGCCTCACATCCTCAGTACTGGTGCAGGTGAGCATGTCACGAATCTGGCATGACTCATGGGCTTAGCGTCTAGGAGGGAACTTGGCATAGGGAGGGAGTACAGGTCTCCTTCACTGCGACCGGACTGCACCTTAGCCTTCCTTACTCTTCCTTCCGTCCACCTACAGATTCATCCACTCAGATGAGCACTTGAGACTTAGCATTGGAGACCACTGGGCACCCATGAGAGAGCCCAGGCTGAGGATCCCCAGCTGACGGGAAAGGGTCCTTGATGACACACAGGACAAGTCTAGTGGGCTGACTTTGGGGAGAGAACGCTCCAAGAGATGACTCGCACCCCAACTCCACTTGCTTCTGTCCCCCTCTGACCTGTTCCCAGCCTCACCTGTCACAGGGTGGCCTAAGGAATGTGATTCATCCCACGTGTACTCAGTGAGGAGGGATCCTGCCAAACTTGATTCTCTGGATTTTTTTTTCTCTGGAAACTGCTTCCCTTTGCCCCATGACCAACTGCTCTGGGCTGTACTCTCCCTCCACTGATTCTCTGGAGATGATGCAGCTTGTTTGGGGGACGAGAGGAACATGTGGTCCCTGGCTCATGGGCCCAGTGTGGAGCAAGAGGTGATGCTACAACTCCTAGGCAGGAGAAAACTGTCCATCATACCACACGATCTCTAGGCCAACCCTTTAACCATGAGCACTATGGGAGCCCAGGCCAACCATCTATGCTTGCAGAGCTAGAGAAGGGTAAACTGAGGCCTGAGAAATGAAGGGGCATGCCAGTGTTCACAGCAAGAGGAAACAGGACTGTATGACAGTCTGATCTCTGACCTTTGCTTACCCAATCCCACTGTGGGGAGACCAGGCTTCAAGGTAGTCTCACTAGAACCCTACAGCCAAGGACACTCTTAGGAGCACACCCAGTGCCAGGCGGCACTCTTCCCTCTGAAGGCATCAAGTTTTGATTCTTTTCTCCTACCTCAGAAGTGAGTTTCCAAGGAAACCAGGGGTGGTGGTGGTGGTGTTAGGGGTGCCATTAGCAGCAGACTAGTTCCCGCAGCAAGTAACTCGGGGAAAGTGTGGGTCAGAAGGTAGAGTAATACTGAGCCTGGGACCCTTTGGCTAGGTTCAGCCCCCTTCCGTGCTGACTCTGAACAGTTCACATCGACCCTCTGTGGGGTGAGGTGAAGTCTGGGGCAGCTGCCAGATGAGGCGGCTGACAAAACCCTCAGGACAATGGGAGGATCACAAGGTTCCAGAAAGCCCCGAAGCCAAGGGCTTTGGGGTTTTGTGGAGAGGAGGAGAAGAGCCTTGTAGTCAGGAAACTCCGCCCCCGTCTTTTCCTCACAGGTCCCAAAGGGGCCAAAGCCATTACAGAGAAGGGACATCCAGTCAACAAAGACAAATTGGCTTAATTGACCCAAATTAGAGGCAGGGAGGGCCCGATGGCCCAGCTGCTGGTGCATTTAATCACTGTCACCCTGTGTGGCCAGGGACGGCCCCTCCCCCCAAGGCCACAAGGGTCATCTCCCCTGTGAATGGCTGCTTCTCTGAGTCTTCCATCCTCAGGAAGCAGGGCTGGGACTTTGGGGACAAAAACGGCCTCTGGTCAAAGACCATCACTACCACACAGCATTGACGGAAGAACTGCAGTAAAGGCCCCAAACCCCTTATTCTGAGGTCAATGGCAAAGGCCTGGAGGGGGAGGGGCTCTCCAGATGCTCTGCACAGGATCGTTGCAGTTGGGGCTTTCTAGAGGGTGGCAGAGCCTCCTCTCAGATCTGTGTGCTACTATGTTTCACTCTCTTAGCAACTTTCGCTCTTCTGATTAATGAAGGGACAAGTTAACTGGGCGGGGGGGGGGGCTGAATATCTATACGAAGTGACAGCTCTGAGTCCCCTAAACAATTTTGTCCACAGGATGCCTGTGGCTATCTTTGCCGGAAATCTATATTTCAAGAAGGCAGGCAGGTCACCTGCCAATCAGATCCCTATGGTCCAAGCTAGAGATCATTTTCTCTGCTACAGTGAGCATCAATGGGAGCCCATGCAGAACTAGGACCTATGTGTCCCAGCCCCCACAGGCCTCCTGGCTTGGCCTCACAGTACCCCCTTTCTAGCTGCATACTTCCTTTTCTTGCTTGGAATCTGATTTATGAGGGCTGCCCTCTTGGGATCTCCCTTCAGGCCTCAAGAAAAGAGTCCTGTGCTCTGTACACACACACACCCCCACCCTGATTCACCCTGTTGGGTCAGAGCCAGGCCTGCCCTGCCCGTCAGCTCTTCTCTGGCTGTTTTTGTTCCCCAGGCCTCTATCAACACAGGTGCTAAAGCAACATTTCAGAGAAGACCCTTAAAGGACTCCTGCTAGGATGGGTCAAATGGAGTATCTATCTCTCCCTGTGTCCCCCTGCCCCCTGCCCTTCGTGTTCCACTCAGCCTCTCCAACATTTTGTTTTATTTTCCCAGATGGGGTTCCTCTGTGTAGCTGTAGCTGTCCTAGAACTTGAACTTTAGACCAGGCTGGCCTAATTCTAGACCAGATGCTGGAATTAAAGGTCTACACCACCACTGCCCGGACTCTCAAACTTTTACATTGGCTGCTTATGAACAGTTGATTGGAAATTGGCAGGGGGAGCCTGGAAACATTTTTCGGGACCAGAAGGGTCTTGAATTTCAGATTCTTTTAGGTTGGAGATATTTTAGAAATGGGACCTAAGAATAAACATGAAATTCATTTATGTCTTATATACGTCTTAAAATGTATCATCAGCATTTTGACTGTGGTCTATTTAATGAGTAGGGTATGGAATTTTCCACTTGAAGATGTCACATCCGTGCTCAGAACATTTCTTGAGTTCAGAGTATTCAGATCTTGTGGTATCAGTATTCATGGTCCCAGACTAGCCCATCAAACATATGTTATTCACAATGAATGCATGCACTGAATTGCTCCTTCTACGTGCACAGTGAGACTCAACCATGGCTCCAGGAGGCCTTTCCTGAGTACTTAAGAGCCAGAACAGAGAACCAAGTGTGAATGGTAAGGGCAAAAGAAGCAGACAGAAAATGAAAATAGTTTCTGCCCAAATCATTAAAAGATAAGTCTGGGGACTGACCTGAGGTAGCTCAATTGGCTAAGTGCTTTCTGTACAAATATGAAGGCCTACATAAAAGGCTAGGTTTAGTGGCAAGCACCTTTAATTCTAGCACTGGGAAGGCAGATACACAAGAGTCCCGGAGGCTTCCTGGCCAGTCAGTCTAGACAAATCAGTGAGCTCCAAAGTCAGCGAGAAACCATGTCTCAAAAATTAAGGCAGAGAGTGAGTGGTAAAGCAAACCATCTAACATGGACCTCTGAACTTTACATGCATATGCACACATGCATATACACACATGTACATGAACCTGCTCACACACACAAACACAGATGCACACACACACACACACACACACACACACACGTACATGTACATACCAAGCATGCAAACACATGCAGGCACAGGTCCATCTTCGGCACATTTTCTTTCTCTAGAAGTCCCTGTCTCCTAACACTGAGAGTCCCCAAGATCTCCCCAAAGAGGTCATTCAGCACTGGGGAACTTCCCTGGGCCAGTCTCAATGCTGGGAGCCTTATGCAATGCTGGCTTCTGGGACGCCCCCCCCATTCTACTCCCTGCCTTGCTTTGGTATTGGGTTGCCCCAACAGCTACCTAGGAGCACATTCAGATGGACGGCAGACCAAGTGTGTAGCCGAGATCAACGTCCTCTGCCTAAGCAGCTCCTGAATCCAGATAAAGCCCAGGCCCCAGACAACCCAATTCAACCCATCACATGGTTGCAAAGGAATTTGCCATTTGTTTTGTGTCAATCATTCTACCTCAAAAGCCCATGTGCAGAGCCTGGCACCAAATAAACCAGCCCGCCATGGTTCCACTGCGGAGAGGACAGTAGGTATGAGTGATGTCAGCAAGTGCTTATGGGGTGCTGGGTGCTCACTGCACAGGCTTGCAGGGCGCTCCCTAAAGCAAGCCATTTATTTTCCATGCTCTGATTCTCCAGATACCTCTGACCTTGCTCCCTGTCAGTAGAGACTGACTGTGGACAGTCCCAGGAGCACACCCCCTTCCTTAGAAAGCTTTTGCCTGAGGCTTTAGATGTCCCAGTTGGGTCTCTCCCACTGTTCTCCATGGCACCCATCTCTCTGTGCTATCGATTTACTTCCTCTGCATGTGTGGCACTTATGAGGGGCGAGGTC
This sequence comes from Rattus rattus, assembly GCF_011064425.1. Classification (NCBI taxonomy): domain Eukaryota; kingdom Metazoa; phylum Chordata; class Mammalia; order Rodentia; family Muridae; genus Rattus; species Rattus rattus. The sequence goes on from NC_046162.1 coordinate 88,101,557, forward strand.
CTCCGTGCAGATGTGTGTGAGCTCAGAGCTAGTGAGCCATGCCTGGAATAGAGACGATCTAGCTAGGTGTGAATATCTGAGAAGAGGCTAAAGCCCGGATGGATTACCCGGCTGGAGCGGCCGTGGTGGGGGCTGACTGAGTTTTATGGCAAGTAACGGAGTAAGGCGAGTAGGGAGCTCTGGAGATCAACACTCTCCACCGTGGGATCCAAGGGCTATGGTGCTACAGTAGCGAGGCTGTCTCTAGAGAGGCCTGCAGTTCGGGCTGCATCCCCAAGCTGTGGAAGGTGATTTCACATTTGTAACAATTATTCACTTAATTGGGTTCCAATTAAGTGAGAGAAGGAGCGGAGGCTCTGTCTGTGTTCGTCCTCCTTCCTTCTCGGCACATCAAAGGGAGCACATGAAGACGACAACCGTGGTTCTGTGGCATCTGGGACAGTTTGCCTGCTGGGGAGGTGGACAGGACTGGTACAGGCATCTGTCTGCTGTCACCCAAGCCTTTCTGGTGCCTGTGGCTCTAATCCCAGTGCACTCCCCCCAGTGCCCATGGCTTCTGGAGCCAGCCCATCTCCTTGGGGCTCATCTTCATTGGAAAACAGAGTGGGGTCTCAGGGAAAGGGGGAGTGAAGGTCTGGGGATACCCCTAACAGTTGTGCCCTGTGGGTCCCAGTTGCCTGAGACTGGCAGACTTAGTGCCTGTCTATTGGCTCCATGGCTGTGATTCAGGGATGTCACTGGGTCATGGGGAAAGTGGGACTCATGGAACCTTGGGAAGCCCCTTCCACTTTCCTTCACCCAGCTGTTGGCTTTCATCTGGGTCACCTGTCATCTGTATGTGACATGAAAATGTGACGCTGTTGTTGCCTATCATCTGTGATATACATTTCCCCTGCCTACAGTTACGAAAAGTCACTGATCTCATCCAATCCCATATTTCACACAGAGAAAGTGGTCCAGGCGGGGAAAAGGACTTAGAACTACATGACCAAGTCAGGGCTGGGCTACCGGGAAGAAGATACCCTTGTTTCCAGCTCCCCATACCAGGCAATGGTGACACTTCACAGTAGCAAGTGTGGTGAGCACACAGGAGAGATGCTTAAGGAAGTAGGGCAAAACGGCCCCACCCCCACCCCAAAGCTGATGGTCTCACCCCTGCCCTCTGGTCCCAACAGAGCTGTGGTCATGATGGTATAGGGGTGGTCTGGGTTGAGCCTAGGTCCACAGCCATAGGCATGGCTTCCATTCTGAGTCGCTAGCTGCAGGGCCTGCTCCAGAAGAGGCAGATCATACACCTAGAGCCTGGGGCTTAGTTCTAGATCACCTCTAAGGGGCCAAGCTTGCAGGAAAAAGTATGGGCCTTAAACCCACTTTCTTACTGGGTTTAAGGCCCTCTTCTCCGAATGGAAATCTTGCCTGGTACAGTTAAGAGAAACAAGAAGCCACGGCCGGAAAGGTCATCAGCCCCAGGGGCACCTACAACTATTAGTTTGCTGACTGGACATAGTATCTAACTGTGTCTGAATATTTATCTTCTACCCACAGACTAAAGTATCTCTCGGGCCTTATCAGGGAAGCTTCATTTTGAAGGCCTGACAGAGGTACTGGGGGGGATGCTTGGCAGAGAGAGTGATGACCAAAAGCAACTAGCATATGCTTGGGAGAACCAGTATTCGAGGTCTGAGAGCCGGCCTGTGCTGTTTCTAAAGCTATGGTGGAAGAAACCAGGCTCCAGAGGGTGTCCCAATGCTCCCCACCCCATCCTTGCCTAGAGGGACTCCAACAAATCCCTCAGATAGGCAGGCCCAGTTTTTTCCAGGATGCCCCTAGACGGACAAGAAGGACAGTTCCGGGTTGGGGATTTAGCTCAGTGGTAGAGCACTTGTCTAGCAAGCACAAGGCCCTGGGTTCGGTCCCCAGCTCCAAAAAAAAAAAAAAAAAAAAAAAAAAAAAAAAAAAAGGGCAGTTCCTCCAAGAGTCCTAAGCTGACAAGGGAGGCATACTTCCCAAAGAGACCTGGAGTGGCAGACATGGATGTGTGTGTGTGTGGGGGGGGACTTCCTGTTTGATGGTCACCTCCTGCCTGAGGGAAGAGACCTAGTTTGGATTTTGTGGCCTTGAAGCCCAGGGCAACCTGAGTTCCAGGACCCCGTGGGAAGGAGCAGGTAGAGACAGGAGAGTCATCAGCATTTCAGTCAGGCAGCTGGCACTGACATTATTATTTCTTTCTCTTTTTTATTTCCCCTCCTTTTGCTACTTAGGACAATTTACAGAAACCATTTAGGGGCTGTTTGGAGAAAAAGAAGACTTTTAAAGGCAAGGCCCCAGGGATAGTTTTATGCAAACCAACCGGCATGGCCTTAGAGCAGGAACGGGAGTCTTGGGGTGAGGGCTGTAGGGTTATGGTTCCCTGCAACAGAGGGGACCTGTGGGACAGCTGTGGACAAGGACAGGGAGCAGCTGAGACAGTGAGGAGGATGTCTGTCACTCTAAGCCTCAGTTTCCCCTTTTGTATTGAGATGCCTACAGGACACCTACCGTCTGCTCCTGGAGCCCCCAGCTCCTACTGGCTCTCTGACTCCCAGTTGCTCCACCTTACAATTAGAAGGCTAAAGCCAGGGAGCAGTAGTCCATCCCTTAGTGGAAACACGCTCTGACTCGGAATACCCCTTCCATGCTATACAGCTCAGTGAGCAGGCTCCAGACAAAACTCTGTCTGTCTGTCTGTCTGTCTGTCTGTCTGTCTGTCTCCCCCTCTCTCTCTCTCTCTCTCTCTCACACACACACACACACACACACACACACACACACACACCCTCTGCCAAGGCGCTGCTGGGGTTCAAAACACTGCTTGGCCCAGAGTTTGGCAGCTGTGGCTTCAACGGCAGGAAGCCACCACTGGCGCCCTCCAAACCCAGGTGAGACCAGGTGTTCTGTAGGTACCTCTGCCACCTGGCATCAGCTGCGCTGCACAGAACCTGCTTGCACACTTGCCCCGTGCCAGCCCATGGCTGTCACATGCCTGCCTGGTATGTGCTACACACTCAGCAAGGGGAAAGCTTTCAACAGCATTAAGTTAACAATCACCGCCATTTGTTGAGCATGCACCATAAGCCAAACCCTCCTCCAAGCCCACATCATCTCCTTCCTTCCTTCAATGGAATGACTAAGAGGATCGCACTGCCAGTGCACCATTATGTAAATGTGGAAAGCAAGCTCAGAGAAGGTACGTCATTTCTCTAAGATTACACAGCTAGGTTTGATAGATAAATGTGTGAATGAGTGAGTGAAGGAAGGAGTAACTTCTCCACCTCTGGCTCCTGTCACCCATTTAAGGAGTGGTTTGTCTCTCTAGCGATTCTCTAGGTAGGAAGAGTGAGAGAGAATGGGAGGGAACCACACCTACGATTTATTCCTTTCTTTCCAAGAGATATAGAGTGAAACCCCCTGTGCTGGGCACTAGTCCAGCAAAACGAATGTGTTTCTTGCTGGCAGGAGCCTCCCTTCAGCTGGGCGCTCAACCTCTGAGCAAGTAGACACGTAGCTCTGTACTATGTCATAGGAGAAATCCAAGAGCTGAGCGAGTGGACAGAGGAGCCCACGGAGAGCTCTCTGGTAAGGAGCATTTGTTTGGGAGATAAAAGGATAAACTGAGGGGCCAGAAGATCGAGTCTCGGAGGCACCACACCCAGCATGCAGAGGACAGCTAGGAAGTCTATGTGGCTAGCGCGGAGGGATCAGAGGCAGGGCCGGGAGAGAGGACCGTCCTGGAAGGCATCGGAGCTGCTGTGAGTTCTCTGGCTTTCTCTCCTGGTGAGGTGGTATGGGGAGGGGACTCTGAACAAAAGGGGGACTGCACTTGGTCTTGATTTCCAGAGCCTGGGGAGTGGCGGGGGTTAAGGCACAGGAGCTGCTTCTAAGAGGGGTCACCAGTGCAAGCATGAATCACTCCCGCTGAGAAAGACAAAGCCAGCTCTAAGTGGGCAGAGGGCTTCCAGGAATCAGGAGGACTAGTGGGGACCTCAGAAAGCAGGAATTAGAAGTGCTTCTGAGGGAAGGGGGTCCTGGATACACCCGGTCAGCAGGGTGAGATGTGTTTTGGGGCCACAATTCCTGGGGGATGATGGGGCTCAGAACTGAACATAGCCTGCTGCTGGCAGAGTGGAAGGTCAGACTTCTGAGGCTGTGACCCCGCCCTCCCCCTCCAAACAGAAGGAAGTAAGAGCTACAAATACCAATTCACAGCTTCCTTTGGGCTTCCACAAGGATACAGCCATCTTTTGGACAGATGGATTGGAATGTATTGTCAGAATTACTTTGCAGCACAAACATACATATGGCTTCTGCTATTTATTGAGCAATAAAGTCGGGGGTCCTAAACCCCACCCCAAGCCCTGGGAACGTATGTGTGTTCATCTGTGCCATCACTAGGGGACAGGTGAAGAAAGACAATTGCAGAAGAAGAAGAACGCAGGTGGTGGGTGTGAGGGCCGCTGGACAGGGCTGCACAAAGTGACTCCTGAGGGTTCCTTGGTGCAGATGACCCCATGACACCACTAAAAACAGTGGCTCTGTGACTCTGTCATAAAGTGCCAGGAAGGGTAGGCTGCTCTCACTACCCACATTCAAGGACCCTTTAGGATGGAGGAGATTTTCTTTCCATTGATTCACACAGTGTAAAGAGTCCTTGGGGACTCCTGTGTTGTCCCTGTGGGCTTTCAGGCTGCAGGATCAAGGAGACCAAGGTCCTGAGTCAGACACCATTCATGACCTAGGCGCTGGTAGAGGTAACCCTTGTCTACTTTAGGAATTGCCTGATATGGATGTGGATCCCAAGAGGCCATGGCCCCTCCAGGCAAATGCCATGCTTGTGCTACAGCAGAATCGGACGCAGGGGGTCCTGGTCTGCCTCGGAGATCTGGGGAGGAGAGAGGGGAAGATGGAGGAAGGGACTGAGAGATAGAGGGAGGGACTGAGATGGCTACTGTGGTCCTAAAACCCAACGGTGCATTGCTAGGAGGCTCCAACAGAACCAAACAGAGAACCCCAATCACCAGAACCTGCTCTCTGGCAAGTCTTTGGCACATCCTGAGCATGCTTCCTGGAAGGCTCTGGCTTGCCCATGGTTCTGGACAAGAAAGAAAGAAACCCGTGTTTACTAATCCCTGTGGCAGATGCTCACTGTTTTGTTCTGGGTGTTTGCACAGTGGGCTTTGCCCCTGCACAGCTTCCTGAGAGGTGGCTCCAACACTCCCATGCTGCAGGTGGAGAAGCTGAGGGTCTGGTGGCCAATCAGTCAAAGTCTCCAGCACTCAGGCCACTTGGCTGCGGTGCTGGGAAGGGTTGGAACTGCCTGGGTGCTGTGGAATCTTCCCAACACTTGCCCCGTGTGCCTGGCTCCTGAGGTCTCCCTGCAGGCCACAGACTGGCAGAAGCCCCGAGGAGATAGGTCTCTGCCTTTGGCTAATGGGTGGGGTATGAAATGAAGCTGGCTGGGCCTCCATCACACAGTGCGGGCGACTGGGGTCTCTGGGCTTGGACTCTGATGTAGTGTCCAGGAGACCATCCCGCAAGTGCCTCCAGGAACTCTGGGCCTTGACAGTTCCATGTCCTGAGCTCCCCACCTTCCATTTGCACAGCTGCAGACCAACATTGTAGACACAGAGTCCTACCATGCCAGCTCCCCGGGTCACCACGGAGGCAGCACTCATCCTCACATGCAGCTCTGAAAGTGGCTTTTCACCATCCAAGGTGGTCCCTGAGATGACTGCTAATGGACACTTTCCATGCCAAGACTCACAATTGCAGATGGCAGCCCTACACCTCCCTTCCACACTCTGGACAGAACTACAGTTTGTTCCTGACCTGGTCACATCCAGCCTGTGTGGCATCTTCTCTCTCCGAAACTCTCAATGGCTTCTGAACACGTTGTGGAACATAGGGTCACCATTTTGAGAGGCCTCTAGACAGAAGATCTCGGTAACGAATGGCTACTCACATGCTTGGCATTTAGTGTCTCACACTGCACCATAATAGGCAGCCTTAGTTCACCGGCTCATCTCACCTCTAGGCTCTGAGCCCTAGGCCAGCAGCCATCTTGCTCCCACTCTTTGTCTTCCCCGGGGAAGAAGACACTGACTGCCTCATAGCATTCTGGAACCAGACCAGGGGCTCCTGAGACACCTCCTCCCAGATGGCTCCCCTGATCTCTTAAGTCACACAGTTCTCCCCCACCACCACCCCACCCCACCACCACCCCACCCCCACCTCAGGCAAACAGTCCCAGTCCCTTCCACAGTTGCTCCAATTGTTTGGTCGCCATCTCTGCAGACCAGTCTGTTCTCCCTTGGACATCACATTACAAAGCTATTTAAGAACAGATTAGCAGAGGCAGGCAGGTCGTTTCATCTTCACACTCAACATGGCGCCTGGCAGACGCTAATAACGTTAGCAACGATAATATTGACAACCGTCATTTTTACGAGTTTGCTCTGAGCCGAGCTGAGTGCTGTTCGAAGTATTTGGCATGTAGTAACTCACTGAATCATCACAGCAAAGCCTGCAGGTGGAGTGCGGGCAGCGGGCTGATCATCGTCGCTCGCAGATGAGGAGCTTAAGCACAGAGTAGCTAAGAAACTTGGACACAAATCACACAAGGGGCCATGGAGTCAGGCAATTTATTGCCGAGTGCAGGGAGAGGGTGGATGGAGGAGGAAAACTATGGATGTCACAGACAGGTGGAAACGGAACAGGGTCCTGGGCTGGCACCAGGGGATAGTTTGGTACCCAACCCCAACTGCAGGGACAATTAGTGTTCAGCACACAGCAATGGCTGCCCAACACAGGTGTGTGGCCAGCAGGGGCCAAGGTTGGGGAGACTGTCCCTGGAAGGGCTGTCAGTGCCCCATGGGGGGCTAAGCCCATCACTGCCTGTCTTTCCTACCCTCTCAGCCCTCACACTCATGGGTTGGCTAGTGTCAGCTTTTCCCTCTCTGAGAACAGTCACAGAAAATTGAGATCATTTTTCTGCTGTGTTGGCAGCAGAGAAAATGGCCATTTTTTCCCCATTTCCAACTGAAGAGTTTCTTCCTATTAGACAAAAGCCCCAAACATCTACAGTACCAGAGGAAGAACAAGGCAGGAGACAGATGGACCCCCCCTTGTGGGCACCAGGGACGATCAATGGCTACTGTCTGCTTGTGAGAGGCTAAGCTAATAATACCAAGACACTTGCAGGCCGGTGGCGAGCCAGGCTGAGAGGTACCAGAGCAGGTGACCTAGAACAGATTAGGCTGCAGGTTGCGTAGGGACTGACATGTAGCAGGCTCTGTGGTCCCTGAATGTTGGCAGAGCCAACACATCTTGATCAACACATCCCAAAAAAACTGTTTAAAATCAGCCGAAGCGGGTGCATGTTATGCCCAGGTCCCAGGGAGCAGAATTTTTGCAGTTACATAATTAGCCGAAAGATGAAACTGTGTGAGAGAGAGAGAAGTCGTATGGCACCTAGGGTCCTATGAGATGGTATTTAATCTCCTGGGGTTGGCAGGTGCCCACTCCTTCCCAATTCTCTCTCCCCTCTTCTTTTGTTCTCTCTAGCTCTTTCAAACCTCAGTCTTGCTGGCCTCTCACCTTCTCAAGTGGCCGTGCTATCGAGGGCTCTTCATCATGCTCCCTCCAGGGAGGGTGGAGGCTTGTAGATGCTGATGGTGCCCCTTCATCTCCTCATCCCTTGACATTCATGCTTAATGATGCCCCATTCAGCTGGATCTCACTTTGTATGACAAACCGGTCAGCACCTCTGGAACCCCCTACTCTCTTACAGGACATTTTGTCTCTGACAAGCATAGCATACCCAAGGACCATGTAAACTGCTGACTACTGTCTCTCTGCTTGAACCCAAGGACAGCTCTCCAGCAGTCTGAGGAGTTTCACTCAAAGACTGTCTGGCCCCATGCAGTAACCACCAACTGAGTAGTTTCTGAGTGCTGAGGACATTGTCTATGTATGTGTGGATATATGCACGGCTTTGTGCACTGGTTCATTCCAGACAAGACATTCTCAAACTGTGGGTCTTGACCCCCTTGGCAGGGAATGTCAAATGACCCTTTCATAGTGAGAGCCTAAGACCATCAGAAAACACAAATATTTACATCGTGATTCATAACATAGCAAAATTACAGTTATGAAGTTGTAATGAAAATATGTTCTGGGGGTCACCACAGCAATAAAGGGTCACAGTGTTTGGAAGGTTGAGACCAGCTGATAGACGACCATCACTCTCTCACTGTGCACCGGGGTGTTTCATGGGATACAGGATGGCAATGGCAAAGAAGAGGTCATATGCCATCCAGGGACATTTATGATCATGGCTAGTAGGGAAGCCAGACAGTGTACCCTTCCAATGGGGGCAAGCATTAGTGGGTCTTCTGTTATCTGAGAATCAGGGTGGCTGTCCTGTCAACTTGACACAAGCTAGAGTCATCGGAGAGGAAGGAGCCCCCATTGAGAAAATGTTTTCACAGGCAAGTCTGGTGGGGGCATTTTCTTAGTGATTCAGATGGGAAGTCAGCCCATTGTGCATGGGGCCACTCCTGGGCTGGTGATCCTGGGTTCTGTAAGAAAGCAGGCTGAGCAGGCCAGTAAGCAGCATTCCTTTCTGGTCTGTGCATCAGCTCCTACTTCTAGGTTCCTGCCCTGTTAAGTTTCCTGCCCTGACTTCCAATAATAACAGCAATGTGGAAGTGTAAGCCAAACCCTTTCCTCTGTGACTTGCTTGCTGGTCATGGTGTTTCACCATAGCAATATAAACTCTAAGACAGTGGCTTTCTGGATGGAAGGAGTGTATGTGCTCTCTCTTGAAGACTAGATTGGTGAGTAGGTAGAAGAGTGTTCTAGTCTAGGGAACAACATTTGGAAAAATGTAAGTCATGAAGAGTCTGGACACACCTAAGAGACCAAGGGAGAGAGGGGAGCTCAAGCAGCCTGGGGGTTCACCAGCTCCTGCATCTCTCTCCCCATCCCATGCCAGTGCGGTCTCTGATGCCAAGAGAGCTCCAGGTACAGAGTTGGGAAGCCTGGCTTTAGGCATAGCCAGGACTGCTCACTGGGAAGTGGCTTCACAACAACGGCCACCTGGGAACACAGTGGGACCACTAACCACAGTGTGGATAGGTAGGGAGGAGTCTTATGTCTCTCTGTTCTTTAGGAACCCACAGTGTTCCTGCTTGGGATAGATAATGAAGACGTCTCCGAGTATCTGACCTTTGTAAGAGATAGCCAACCATCCTGGGGACCCTGAGTGTGTCATTTTCCCAGGCCCAAAGATGGCGCCAGGGAAACAGAGAAAGGCTGGCAGGCTCTTCAAGCCAGTACATCGCTTCCCAGAATGGGACTGGAAAAGCCATTTGAGTGAAGAGGGCCAACTACTTGCCTATTCTCATGGACCAAAAGTTTGGGAGAAGGGAGTGCAAAGGGAAGGACTCAGGTTTGATAAAAGGGGAGCTTTCTAAAAGCAGATAATTACCTAGATGATTTTGTTAAAAAAAGAAAAAAAGAAAGGAAGAAAACCAAGGTTTTCTTCAATTACCTTTACTACTCTTGCCTCCTTTTTTTTTTTGAAGCAAATTATTCATTTCTGCATCCATTCATTCATGCAACAAGCGCTGAATTATCTAGATAATTGCTTCCATTTTCTACTCATCCTGCTGGGTGCTGAGAGCCAAAGGGCCTGGTCTCCCCCTCCCCCTCTCGTGTGTGTGTGTGTGCGTGTGTGTGTGTGTGTGTGTGTGTGTGTGTTCACACACACTCATGTTGAAAGATGGCAAGGGAGAAAAGGGAGCTGAAAAGGATACAGAGCAAGACACAGCAATGATTTATGGGTTCCAAGGCCATGGGTACTGGGCTACCCTGAAGGTTGGCTTGCCTCTGGGCTCACCTGTCCCTCTCTAAAGTCCTAGTCATTCTCCATCGACAGCATCTGGCTGCCTGAGCACGGGAATGTCTTTGTGGGATGTGTGGCCTAACCGTGGGGATGGTGAGGCAGAGCTCAGCCCTCCTGAACGGATGGCAAGGCGTGCCCACTTGGCTTTGCAGCTAAAAGGACAGAGAAGAGGAAAAGACATTTATTTCCTTAAAAATACACACACACACACACACACACACACATACACACACGGCTCATTAACTTCTTATTAAAATTCTGTGTTGAGTTCAAGCAGGGAAGAAGGGAGGATGGTAGGGAATAGGATAGAGGGGCGGGGAGGGCAATCGGAGCCTCGCGCTGGCATTTGCTGCAGGTGGAGGAGTGGAAGGGAACAGAGAACCAGGAGGTTAAGAATGGTCTCTTGACAGAGGAGAAAAACAGGCTTGGGAGGAAGTGAGTTCCCTGGGCTAAGGCACACTGACTATCCCGAACGAAGCCTGCAAACTCCGGATCATACTACCTTACAAAAATTGTTTTTGTGGTGCGGGGTGGCAGGAGGTGTGTATGTGTGTCTCAAACTTTTGGCCTTGCACAGAGTAGACAAGCATTATGCCACTGGGCTGTGACCTAGTTTTTTCCTTCATTTTATGAGAGAGGGTCTCACCAAGTTGTCCAGGCTGGCCTTGAACTTGGTCTGTAGCCAGTTATCTTGGTTTTGGGTTCCTCCTGTCTTAGCCCTCTGAGCAGCTGGAGTGATAACGGATGAATGTGTACAAAATGTCTTGAAAGGAGAGGCAAGGTGGGGTCTTTTTCTGGGCTTCATGGTGGGGCTGGGAAGTCCAATAGGGAATGAGAATGAGACTCAACCCTCAAGTTCTATTGGCTGTCCTGTGCTGCGTGACCAGGGTTATCAGGGAAGGCTAATTAGGACGGAGTGTTAGGATGGCTGTTCATGGGGGGAGGGGCTAGCTTGGGACTGGCAGGATCTCTTGGGATGGCAGAGGTAGAAAACACCTCTGGGGACTTGGGCTAACCCAGGATCCCCATTTAGGCTCCCCAAATGTTTATTTTTCCAGCATTAACTTGCTGCCTGAGTTCCAGGGTCTTTCCTGCATGTCTACCTTCCACATCCATACAATCCCGAGGGCTGGATTTGGCCGTGCTGGGGTCTCCTCTTTCAGTGATGAATGCTGACAAGGTCAGACCCTGCCCAGGGATATGGACCACCTCCTGGAGGCTGGAGGCAGTACCTGTTGCCTCCTGTCCCACCCCAACCTCCTGGCTGCCTTTACAAGGCTCAGTCTCAGTCTGGCCTTCCAAGGATCCTCGCCTCGTGAAGCTGGAGCCCAGCACCCAGCCATCCTCGGAAAGCATTCCAGTAAAGCTCATTTTCTGCCACCAAGTTTAGAACACATCCCCACCTACTGGCCTCACGCATTAACAGAGCCGAGCTCCACAGCCAACACAGGCAGGCCTCTCTCCCTGGCCTGGTGCTTGCCCAATCCTTCTGAGAGACACAGCAGGGTTGACAGATACAACGTACAGGAAAAAGTCTAGGTGGTTGTCAGACAGCCTGTGGCCTCCTAAGACCATGGCCCAAGTGTGTCACCTGGCATGTGCAACCTGAGGGAGTCACCCAAGCAAGGAGGACAGCTCCAGCCTGTTTCCCCTTGCTCTCTTGTAACCACCGGTGCTTCTCTTTCCCTACCCTCTCTTGCTTCACCCATCCATTTCTTCTGAGGTGTGTATGTAGCACTGGAGATGAGACTAACATGAGGGAGTGTGTGTAAGCCTTGGGGTTTGGGAGGGGTGGGGGGCTTAATACATGCAGATGCCAACTGTGAACTGGGGCCAAAAGGCAACCAGCTGGACATACCAGGAGAGCATTCAGCAAAGGGCCTCGAGGAGCTGGGGTTGGTCTGAGAGTGTCCCTTTTGGGGCTCAGCTTTAAAGGCTGGGTTTCCAGAGCCAAGGTGTTGTCTACAGAAAACTCACAAGTCAGTCAGGGGTGTTCATAAGGCACAGGGAAGAAGGAGAGAGAGAGGTTGGGAGCACTTTGGGGGAGATATGCATGGGACCAGGATCAAGAAGGACCTTGATACCAGGGCAGAGAGTAGGTCTTTGGTCCCGTAGGAAGCCAGTGAAATTGTTTAGTAGGAGAACAGGCTCTCAAGCTACCACTCTGACTCCCAGACTCCTCTAACTAAAAATGAAGGAACATCTCCCCAAAGGCAGATACAAGGAAACCTTCTTAGCTCTTCCTCAGAGGTAGTCTTAAGGCTGAGAATGGGAAGGAGATAGCTCATGCTGCCCACCCTGAGCTGGGCCTACAAGGGGTGTGGGGCTTTCTCTATTCATACAAGGTCTCTGACCAACAGCCTGGCAGAACATGAGGAGGGAAGTGGTGGATCAGAGAGCACATGCTGTGGCTGGGGGAGGGGAGAGGGGGGCCACCGTGCTAGGAAGGCAACCCAAGGTCATCTTGCCCAATGGCGCCGCTGTCAAACAGCAGCCCAGGCTGGTTGGCCTCCTGTCTGGCTGTGTGGTCGGAAGCCTTCAGCCTCAGTGGCTTGCCAGGCATTATAAATCGCAGCCCTCACAACCAATCCCCGAATCTTAGAGCAGCCTAGAAAACCTATTATTGAGAGTTGGCCTGAGTGACAGTATGTCCGTGTACCTTCCTCTAACTGGAAGAGTTTGGCAGGACGGGCATTGGGCAGTCGGTCCTGCAGGATGAGGGCCTGAGGCTCAGGTTTGATTTGTTCTTACAAGACGCATTCCTTTCATTTTGCTCTTGTCCTTGTTGTCGGGTGAAAGTAAAACTGAGGCATGGTTTAACAAAGGGACTTTAGATCTCAGGGGACTTAGCAAGGGAGCTAGGAGAGGGGACAAGGGGGTGTTGCTCATCTCCCCCCAATAATCTTCTCTCCACAAGTCAGCCCCTCTGTCCTGAGCATGCCCACACAGTGCTAGCTCAGAGCTACTGGACACCCTAGGCCCAGATTCAGCAGGGAGCCCTAGATAAAGGCTCACAGCAGGCAAGACATTCCCGAAGGCTGCCTAGGGCAGAGGCTTAGGAAGCAGACAGCTCTGGCAGGCCCAGAAGGAGAACAGATCTTTACAGTCCGGCCTGAGAATATGTTAGCAAGTAGCTGGGACCTAGAGACAGCAATTGAGCTTCCCAAGGGTCAAAACTGAGCTGGGAATAGAGCTCCTCAGGGGCAAGAGCCACACTTAGAGGCCTGTTAGGCTGAGCGTCAGGTCACCAGCAGCAGCCACATAGCTGTCTTACCCTTAGCCACTGTCAACCCCCAGCCCCACCCTGGGATGAAGATTTTTCTCTGGCTGCATCCCTAGCCCCACTCTGTACCTTATTCCTGTGGGTCAGTGCCTGCTCATTGCTCCCGGGATAAGACAAGAGAAAAGCAATCCCCAGCGAATCCAACCAAAGGCAAAACAGCTTAACCCCACAGCAGGAGAAACCCAGCCACCCAGAGGAGCTACAGCTCGTTCCTCTCTGCCTACTAGCCCTTGGACCCTACGATTCCTCGAGACCATTCTTTCTCCTTACTCTTTCAACCTTGAGTATACACCGTACTCAGGGCTGAGCGAAGCCTTTGGTTGGAGACCTTGGGTAGGTTCACAGCACACTTAATCCGGCTGTCAGGGACTGGGCAGATTCGGGCAACCACTGCAAAGCTGACCACTACAAACGAAGGTTTTCTCAAACCTCCAGATGGCCCGGCTCCACTAAGGCCTTCTCCGGTTCTGTCCTTGGCTCACCCCTCGGGAGTAGGGCATCAGAGTCCTCTACCCCTAGGTGGGCCTTTGCTGGTTGGGGAAATGTCCCGGGTCAGCTGGTTTCACGCTGGGTGCAGCAGAGGGCCGTCCCCCTTCCCCCTGCTTCCCCAGTTCCCTTTCTCCTGTTTCTGTCGGCGCCCCTCTCCTCCTGGAGCATCTCCAGCTTGCGGAAGCCCGCCGCAGCGTCCTCCTGGCTCATCTGAGTTCCCACTCTAGGTGGGAGAGGCTGTCCTATGGCCCCCTGCCTCCAACCTTCATATCTCCCGTCTCACTTCTGGGGCTCACCGCCCCAGGTTCCTCCCTCCGTCATCCCTTTCCGGCAGAGCCCGGAGCCCAGGGCGAGCCTGGGGAGCAGACGCAACAGATTGCAGAACGCTGGAGCGCGGCCCCGCTGCCTTCGCGCGCCGCCAATCGCCCGGCCCGCGCCCGCTGCCCAGACCCCCGCCCGCCTTGCTCGGCGAGCCGGCCGGCCATTGAGATGCAGCTCACAAGCCTCCGGAGCCCCGACAGTGCGCGTCCCAGTCCGAGGCCCGCTGCAGGAAGCCAGGCAGCGGGCCGCACGGCCCCACACCCGCCTGCGCGCCGGGGCCCGGAAGCCGCGATCCCGCGGGTCCCAGTGGTCCCCAGCCCCTCGCGCTGTATGGGGAGCTACGGCCGGGTGCCCGGAATCCGATCTAGCTGATCTCTTGTACCCCTCTAGATATCCATGAGCTGACACGCCCCCAGGGTTTCGGTTCTTCTCTGAATTCTAACTCTGAGACAGCGGGAGCTACCCCCTCCTCCAACCTCCCCTGGACCGACCTCGGTCCTCTCAGCGGGCTCCCGCTGCAGTCGGGGACGCCGTGCTGGTAGCGCCAGCGAAGAGTCCAGGGGAACATTGGGATGAGGGTGCTCCTTCCTCCGGTTCTCCCTGAGCCCCCTCCAGGGGCGCCCGCTGCATCTTCACCCCGAGTCTGCGCCGCGACACTTACCGTGGGCGAGCAGCACGGAGAGGCAGAGTAGGGCGGCGCCGCGGCAGCCCAACATCCCTGGGGCCATGGCCGAGGCGGGGGCAGGAGGGGTCCGAGGGGGCAGAGGTCCAGGACCAATTGGTCTCAGGCTGGACACGGTCGCCTCCAACTCACTGGCGCCCAGCTGTGTCTGTTGAGGCTTCGGGGGCCAGAAAGCGCAATTCGGGGACACTTTGAGGGGAGGGGCGTCCCGGGCACCACCGGCGACACCCTCGGAGCCGGCGGGGGCGCAGCTCGGGGCGGGAGGAGTCTCCACCTCCCTGGGCTGGTGCCCCCTGCAGGATCTTCGAGGCGAGGGGGGAGCCGCACGTGCGGTCCCAGGGCCCCGTGGCCACCGGCGTCCCGGCGGCTGCCGAGGGCCGCGTGTCGAAGCCCCTGGCCTCGCCGCGCCTCTCAGATCCGTACTCGCTCGAAGGTACAGATCCCCAGCGCGAGCTCGAATCGCCTCGGTTTCGGTGGTAACCCCACATACACAGCGCAGCTTTCTTCCTCTTCCAAGCTCCCTGCAGCAGTCGGGAAAATCCCAGGTCGGGAGGAAACGGATGATTTCTTTCGCAAAGAAAGAGAAAATCCAGGCAACTTTAATCCATCCGGGGGAGGAAAAGTTTCCTTGCAGGGATGTGACAGGCGACGCGGATCGCCACCACCCTAGGCGACGCCCAGACGAAACGCCTGAGGTGGGTGACCAGATGTTTGTCCCTTCGCAGTGCTCGGTCTTGGACTCCAGCGCTCTCTCCAGTCTCGACCCTGGTCTGCGCTAGCACAGGCCGACTCGGCGCCGCCTGGCCCGGCTGGGGTTCGATGGCTGGAGCAAGGGTGGAGCTCTAAGCACCCGCTGCCCCATGGAGATGGAGCTTGAAAAAGCGAAGGAGCGGAAGCGCCAGCTAAGGCGCCCTGCCTCGAGCCATTTCTTCCCGGAGCGTCTCCTCCAGTATCCAGCCTGTAAGCGTTGTAGGATGGGAGATGGAGTGGTCAGCCTCAGCAGCACGGGGCTACTCCTTTCTTTCCTCTCGGGTAGGGTGTCGCTGTCTCAGCATAGGGGTGCTCTGCCCCGCCTCGCACCGCTCCTCGCCTTCCCTGGGGGAACCTACACAAACCTTGAACTTTTCGGAGGTTCAGAGTCTCCGTCGCCTCGTCCTCCCCATCACCCCCTCCTTGCCCCTGGACACCCGCTCGCCCGTTGTTTCGGTGCGGCAGGGCATAGGCTTTCGCTCTTTCGGAGTCAGTCTGGGCCAGTAGATCTCTGCTCCAGTCCCGGCTGCGGGTGTCAAGAAGCGGGAGCGCAGCCAGGGGGCTAAGGCAACCGCACCTGCGCAGCCCCGGGCTGGAGAGACAGCAGCGGGTATCTAGGAGGCCTAGAGAAGAAGAGCGAGATGCCGGTAGGGGTCCAGCTCTCCTTGGACGTGGGGTGGGGAAAGAAGAAGAATCAAGGAGCAGGGAAAAAAAAAGAGGCGAGAGGAGGCACAGTTGACCGAAGCAATCACTGCCGCCTCCACCGCGGCGATCCTCCGTAAATGGTTCGAGAGAGAGAGAGAGACACATACACTGATGCTCGCCGCCCTCCTCCTTGGTCCGACATCCAGCGCCCACCAGGACCTTAGCGGGTGGGCGCCCAGCTTGGCGCGCTCGCTCCCTTCTCTTTCCTCCCTCCCCTCCCAGATTCCCCGTGATCACGTGGCCCTGGAGCGCGCGGCCCACGGCTCGCGCGCCACGGAGACTCCCCCTCCCCCGGCTCCCCTGTCTGTCCACGTGTCCATTCCGCATTCCCAGCCTGGGGGCGCGCGCGGCTCCTTAATGAGAGTCGGCCCAGGGCTAGCCTAGCCGTTCAGTTCTACTCGGCTTTACATTTAATTTTTTTCCCTTTGAGATTCAGGTTGGTGCGATCCTAGTGCAGCCGGCCGACTGCTGTGACTGCGGTTCTCGTGGGTAGACGCCACAGCCGACGCTGGCCGATGTCCCTTTTCAAAGGATGCCAGCTCCCCGCCGGGTGCCGGAGATGTTTTCAGTGGTTCTACCCGAGGAGCGGGTAGGGGGCAGCCTCCCACAGCCTCTGAGTCCGCTTGGGTCTGCAGGGCACCCGGTGGGAATCAGACTAGCTGCCGCGCCCAGCTCCTCTGGTTGGAGCTCCTCAGGCTGAAATGGGCAAGGGGAGCCACTGAAGGCCGAGGACAGACTTGCCTCTGCCTACAGGTTGTTTTGCAAATCTCTGAAGGGCGTCGGGGCGGGGGGGGGGTCGGAGGATAGGAGAAACTGCCCCTCTGTACTCTCACCCAGTCATCAGCTGAAGAGAGAGGGGTGCAAGGCAGACATTCACTCCCACCATCGTGCCTTTTCCTTTAGAACGCAACCCAAATCCGACCCGACAGTCAACCGCCAATCAGGCATGGGATCAATGGCAACGATTTGACAGCATTATTAGATGTCATGAGGGAATCCTGAGAGGGTTGATCTCAATCGGCCATGCTCTGGAGGGACGTCTCTTGTCCCGTGGGCATAACCCATACTGAGAGAATGGAACTTGAGAGTCACCTTTCTATACAAGATCAAGTATGGGGCTGGACAGATGAGACAATGGTTGGTGGGGACACTCTGCTCTGTCCACACCTTGTCTGCCATACTCAGGTTCTACCCAGCCTTTCTAATCCTGTGAGTGTCCTTTTTGGACACTCCAGAAAAGGACATTTTTGGAAAATGGGCTTGCATGACTATGGGAACCTTCCTTCCCCTAGCTGCTGACTGTCCCTGCTTAGGTTTCATATTGGAACCTGTCTAGCTGTTCTTGCTCCTCCCCCATAGCTCAGAGGTTCAGTAGGGAGAGCTAACAGTCTATTGGAGGCCCTGGGGACAGACTATGCTGTAGTAGTCAAAGAAGATGATTCTCATTAGGTCCCTAATGCCTGGTGGCAATTAATGTCACCCAAGGGCTTATTAACCATCCCAAGGAGAGGCAAGCCAGCTATTAGCTCTCTCTCCCCCTCTCCCTTCTTCTTCCCCGATCTGTGGTGTTAAGGCATAGAGAACAGGGCCCACTAAACACAAGCAGAGTCCTTCTGGCCCTGACCACCAACCCACTGGGGACCCAGGACTTAGGGATGGCCGGGTTAAAGAGACAGAGTTGCTTCCCCAAAGATGCTGACTGACCAGGCTGCCTTTCTCCACAGCTTCTGTAGCTGACTCAAGAGCCAATGAGGTTGGAGGACTCACCCTACCCTCCTGGCCCTAGCTGGAAGCAGCATACTGTCTTGGGCAGGGTGCTAGTGTCCTGGGCATCGTGGGTTTTTGTAGACCCCCAATTCAGTTTCCCCACCTTCCACCCCAGCTTTCACAGCAGTACTGTGGATGTCTCCAACCCCACAAGACCGTATCCAGAGCCACTACTGCTGCTTCCTCCCTGCCTGACCAGCCCGGGTGAGCGTGCCCTGGCTTTTAGAATGCCCACCACTAGGAGGAGACAGGCCAAGGTGGGCATTCCTGGGACCTCCTGGGGCTTCCCATCAGATTCCCTAAGTTAGCCCTCACTCTCATTACCATTTCAAACATCACACCATGCTAACTCTGACACTTTGTTAATTACTTTGACTTTGTGAGTGTGTGGTGTCTGTGTGTGTATAGGGTACACTTATCCCCACACCCACTGCCCACTGCTCACTCTCTCGCTTTCTCTCTGTCTGTCTCTATGTCTCTGTCTCTCCCTCTCCCTCCCTCCCTCTCTCTCTCTCTCTCTCTCTCTGTGTGTGTGTGTGTGTGTGTGTGTGTGTGTGTGTGTGTGTGTGTGCGTTGCTATAGCTATCCAGGTTTGTTTTGATTTGTTTTTTATATTGGGAGACAGCATCTCTCATTGAACCTGGAGCTCAGTGTTTGAACTAGAGTAGCTGGCCAATGAGCCCTGAGCTCCACTTACCTCTATCCTGCCCAGGTTATAGGTATTCATTGCTACTTCCAGACTTTTACATGGGGATCTGAATTCAGGTCCTCATCTCTGCACAACCCTTTAGCCACTGAGCCATCTCCTTAGGCAGGGACAAATCCTTTTTATTGAGTGTTGTGCTGGGGATTAGAACGAATAGGCTGAGCAAGACAAATGCCCAGATGGCAGCAGTTAGAGCTTCCAGACCTCAGGGACCCAGTGGCACCAGACACTATCATCAGAAGTGCCTCTGCTGTGCTGGGCACTGTGCTTGGGATTTCACATGAGTTCCGGGGGTGCTTGCCTCGCCCCTGTTAAGTAGACACTGTTAATATTGCCATTTCTAATTGGGACTCAGAGAAGGGATGTTTTGTGACTAGGATCACTTGGCTAGAAAACAGCAGAGCCAAACCAAATGTGTGATCCAGAGGTCAGATACGTAGTAGCTACCTGACCATTGCATCCCATTGGGCTCCACAAAGAGCAGGCCTCTGCTCATCCCTGGTTGTGCTTATGGCCAGGAAGGTTCTAGATATACACAGAACTTTCAGCTTAGAGAAGCCATTGCAGTAACAGATCCGGTGCAGGATGCCTGGGAGCAAGGGGACACTGTTTCCTGTGGCCCTGTCCTGTCCACAGCAACTCAGCCTGTTGTTCCCTCGTCCCAGCACTGATTCACAACTCTGTGCATTCTCTGTGGAGTCTAGCCCAAGGTCACACATGCATAGGGTTATCATCACCATCACCCAGCCTCTGGCCTGCAGGCTCCTCACCTCCCACCGCCCGATGGGACAATTCCAGAGTCATTACTAATCTCTGTTCCAGAGGATGTCAGCAGCTAAAGGCAGAGACCTGTTTCCAGATCTGTAAGGCAAGCTCTGCCTAGTCCCCTCCAACTTCTGTAATAAAATGTCACAGGCTGGGTGAATTAACACATTTACTTCTCCTCTTGCTGAAGGCTGGAAGTCCAATATGAAGGTGTTGGCAGGGTTACGTCTTTGGAGGGCAGATGGATGTCTTCTGTGTGGTCATATGGCCACTTCTCGGTACTCATGAATCCTGGGTTTCTTTTCTTTTAATAAGGACAATAGTCCTTTGGATGTGAGCCCCACGCCAACGGCCCCATTTCAATTTAATCACCTGTTTAAACGCCTTGTCTCCAAATACAGCTGCGTTCTGCTACTTAGAGGCAAAACTTCAATGTGTCAATTCTAAGAGTTCACAATTTAGCTCCTAACAGCATCTGTAACTCACCATCCACACTGGGGTGTTCCTGAGAGGAAGAACAATGCTCAGAATAATGATCTCAGAACAGCAGCCTGTGAGCAAGTGAGGGGAACCAGAACACTGGCTGCTAGTGGGTCTCATCACTCATCTTCATTTTAAGCCCTGAATGCCTCCTGTGCTCTGAGCATTTTGCCCCTCCCTGCTCAGTTCTCCTCCCTATCTGATCATCCCTAGCAGGTGATCCCCACCCCACCCCCAGCAAGCATAGTGTTATGCGATCAGTTTAAAACTCTAGATAAGAATCTTCCTTTGTTTGTTTGTTTGTTTTTCAAAGTTGGAGTTTAAATGCATGGCTCTGTGTGAGCTATACCAGTGCTCCACCATAGGGCTCGGGCCCTAGCCCTCTTTCTTATTTTTAAGGATAAGAAATCCAAGGCGCACAGAGAGCTAGTGATGGACCTCGAGACCCACAGGTCTCGACCACTTCTTGACAATCAAGAAGATGACAGACAAAAAGATGAACCTAGCTCCTGCCCCTCTATGAACCCATTGTGACACACTAGTGTCACTGCTTGGCCATACAGTAGAATTAGGAGCCCATCTCCTCTTTCCCAGACTGCACGGGGCTCCCTGTCTCATGGCTCTCTGTCTCATTGCTCCCTGGCTCAGTTCAGACCTCAGATCTCAATAGTGTTTTGTTTCGTTTTGTTTTTCATGTACTCACTCCCTGGATGTGTCTTCCTCTGTGAAGCACTCCCAGTCATTGTTCAGGCTCAGTCCTATGCCATGCATTACCTAAGGCCCTCTGCTTCCTGCAGCTATGCATCTTTGGGGTTGTATTGATCTGCCTGACTTTCCCTGCAGAGAGGAGACCCAGGAACACAGGCCATCTGTGTTGTTCCCCACTGTGTGTCATCGGCTTGATGTCTCAGTCAGTGGCCACTAGGTTATTGAACTGTTACTCCCTCCCCAACCCCCCAACACACTATGGGTCCAGAGCTCTGATACACAAAATGGCCCCTGGCCTTAAAGGACCCACCAAGTATGGGCACTGCACTCCAAGTGTAGTGTTCTTGGCAGTGGGTGGGTGTCACTACAGAAGGAAGTCCAGGGTCCTCAGGAATCCTGCAGGGGAAGGAATGCTTCCTGGAGGAGGTGACCTGGTGCTATACTGAAGAAAGGATGAGTTGATATGGGAAGGCCTGGCAAAGAGAGGAGGTGGTACTGGAAGAGAGATCAGTTTTCTTAAGCAGGAGGTTGGGGGTAGCAGAATGTTTTCATTATGCCCAGGGCACTGGACTAGGTGAGTGGACAGAGACGCTGAAGAGGGCAGCAGATGCAAAAGTGTGTGCCTATAAGAACTGTCCAATTGCAGCTGCCACATTCAGTCACATGAAACCCCATAAGAAAAGGCAGAGACATCAGGATTCGTACATAGTCCCATCACGATATGTATGCACATGTGTACATGCATCCACTGCCAATGTATAGCATATATATCATCTTTCTGTTTAAAGACTCTTGGGCTCATATTTTCCTAGAATCTTCACTCTGTTCCTCCCTCAACACACACTCCTTCCAGTCCCCATCCATGCCTGGCTGTCCCCTCCCTTCTTCCCTTGAATACACATGGCCAGTAAGCTGGGACCACCCTGGGCTCTCAGCCAAGAAAGGATTTGGATTTGGGCCAGGCAGGCTGGACTCCGGGCTCCCCTCTTTCTTTCCACCCCCACATAGCCTCATTTAATTCCAAAGCAAAGTGGCGTGCGTGTGCGTGTGCGTGTGTGTGTGTGTGTGTGTGTGTGTGTGTGTGTGTGTGTGTGTAGGGGGCCAGAGAGAAGATACATGCAGAGAGAACACTGTGTGTGTATGAGAGAGATAGAGACAGAGACACAGAGAAAGAACACTGCATATAAGCAAGACACACACGGAGAACATTGTGTGTGAGAGGGACAGAGAGCACTGTGTGTGTGTGTGTGTGTGTGTGTGTGTGTGTGTGTGTGTGTGTATGTGGTTTGTAAACAAGGGAGACACAGAGACACACGGAAAATATTGTATGTGTGAGAGAGAATGTGTGTGTGTGTGTGTAAAGGACAGAACATTGTGTATGTGAGCAAGAGATAGACACACAGAAAGAGCGCTCTCTGTGTATGTGTGGGTGTGCGTGTGTAACGCAGAGACAGAGAAAACCCCCTATCTGTGTCCAGCCCGTTGACTAAGTAGTAGTAAAATCTGAGAGAGGAAGAGCAGGAGCTTCAGTGTCCTCCATAACCTCTGTTGTTCTTGTGCCTCACGGGACTGTTCATCCATCAGTGCCTGGCTCTGGGGTTGGCACAGCCAAGTCTTCCTGCCTTGAGAGGAGAATTTCAGTCCTCTCTACAGACTGCATGTCTAGACAGCCATTAGAGGACTCATGTGTGCTAAGAGGGGAAGACAAGCCTCAGAGTTGCAGATAACCTCGCTGATTTCATGTAAGAGCTCGGTCCAGACTGGACGTGGAACCCAGACTCTCCTTCCTGCTCCCCTAGTGAGTATTCTTGCTTCAAGTTCTCAACCTTCCTTTCAAATCATCATTCTCATATTCCTTGCCACACTCTTGCTGTATGGCCATCTGTGGCTCCCTCCTGCCTACACAATTAATTTCAGCCTTGCATTTAGGGCTTTACAGCCCCCCTCCAAATAGGGCAACATCCCCTTGCTTGGCTCTGTTCTGCTCTCCCCATCTCTGGTGGACTTTCTCCAAAGGCTGTTTCTTCCACCCAAGGTAGATTAGTCCCTATCTCCTAGTTAGAATTCACCCAGCCTCTGTCTCAGCTACCTTTATTCAGTTGTAAAACCCTTAAAGGCAAAAGCTGTGTTTCATTTATCTTTAAACCTCTCACAACACTGAATAGTTTCATATAGAGAGGCGTAGATCTAGGCATCTACTGGTCAAAAGAACGCATGAATGAATGACGAGTGAATGGCAGGCACATGAGACGAAAGTTTAGATGCTGGTGTTTGGCACCTTGTCAGCTATTTTCTGTCTGTCACCCCTTTGTATTGTCACTAGATACCAAGTGTAATCAACACATTTATTATGTCCACTTAGACAAAAGGTGACTGATCTCAGTGGGACAAAGTAATGCACTCTAGGTCCTCCAGAAGTGGGAGAACTGTGGTTCAATCCCAAGTCTGTTGGCTCCCAAATAAAGCGCCTTCAATATCCCTGCTTGGACCATGTCTGACTATAAATGCCTCTGAAGCTGATCTCCCTGGGACACATTAAGCCTACTTCACAATCCACAGCTAGAAGAGCAAGGAGGTTAGGGAGGTCCATACGACCCTACCAGCATAGCAACTAATCAGCTTGAGGGAGGAAGATCAGGAACCTCAGTGTGTCCCCAGAGATCTGACAAGGACCCTGCAGATCCTTGGAGTTCCCACTGTTTTCTTCATGCCAAGTGAAGCCATATTAGAAGCTCAGGAGACAGCGAAGGAGTTATCCATGGTCACGGATGCCCCTTTTCTACCTCAGCCCTATCTCTTTGGGGGCATCTCAGGGTTTCTCAGCCAGCATTTAGTGTGCATCTTGAACCCAGGCTCTGGATCTAGGTTGCTAAGTTCAAATTCTAGTTCTCTAGCTGTATGACCTTGGAGAACTTCCTTACCCTCTCTGTGCCCAGGTGTGTATTGCCCCCTTGGGACTGTTGATAGCTCTCTGCTCAGCAATGCAGCATCTTGCAGTAGAGGCTGCCCCTGGTGCTCTGTATAGCTGGCCAGTTTCACCCTTTATATATAACGTTCACCTAGACACAAAAACGAAGGGGTCTACCTACCCTCCTACAAGGATCCGTTTGGGTGTACTGGAAAGGCCTCTGAGCTCTCTGGGCCTCCCATGTAAGGCAAAGAAACAAAATTGGGCTGGGAGAACAGCTCGAAGGAAAGCCGAATCAAAGTGACTTTTGTGGTGACAAATGCTTAATAATAACTTTACAAATCTAGTTGAATTACTATGAATAACAGCCTCCCTTTTCCTTCTTCTTTTGTATGGATACGGCTCCCGTCTCCCAGAGAGCACACAGCTACAACCCTGAAATTCACCCAAAAGAATCATTACTGGGAAAACAAACTAAAAATAACCGCAGAGGAAACAGCGCCGGCTCAGAAGCAGTGCTCGGGAGATGGGGGTGAACAAGGCAACTTTTTGGTTGCTCCCGGGGTAACTGAGTCTAATGTTTAAATGTAAGGCTGATTGATAATGCCTTCTGTCTCCAAACCTGCAGTCTTGGCCCCCAGATAACGGATGGGGTTCCTCCTGGGCACCTAGTCCTTTTCTGGCTGTCCACCCTTGTGAATTGGCCTGACCCAGACCCATCGTCCACAGAAGACCTCTCATGCTCCACGTCGCCAGCTTTCCTTGACACCTTCAGTCAGGTCCTATTTCTCCAGGTCAAGAAAGGAGGCTCAGAGAGGATGGGTGACTGACTTAAGGACACACAGGAATCTGCACTCATATCAGGTTGGCCCAAAGGCAAAGATCACAAAGGCTCCTTTGGGTAACCCTGAGTGGAGGGCTCAACTTCTCCAGATCCTCAGTGGAGGCAGAGAGGTTGCTCATGATTGGACAGAGATCATGCCTCCCCTTCAGGTACAGCATCCCAAGGCAGGTACATTGTAAAGGTGGTTGAAGAGGGACTTCTATTATCTGTTGTTTAGACTGGGCTCTCTACAAGACAAGGATGATTCTCCATGAGAAAGCAGTACCCAGGGGTGGGACATCTCTCTGATGTGTCTGCCTCCATAGCAGGTTGGAGTTCTGAGACAGAGGCCCCTCTCCTTCCTCAGATTGCCTTCTAGAATGGCTGCATGTCCCCTATCAGACGAGGGTCACCTGCCAGGGGCCATGAGCCCATGCCCTTGGTATCTCTTCCCTGCACTTGTTTCCTGGATTCCAGACTTTCGAGCGGGTGGTGACAGGTGACTGATGGGAAGGGCTGTGGGATAAATGTAGGGTGCCCCTTGGCGGGGACCAAGGCTGTTTGTCTCCTCCACAGAGATGGATGCCTGTCCCCGAGAAGGCTGACAGCTCGCTCCCGGAGCATGCTGCGGTTCCCTGTGATTGAAACGTGTCCTCGTGATGCCAGGAGTGGCTCTGGGACTGTGTGGTTGCTGGTCCATCTGTCTGCCGCATGGTCTCCATCTCTGTTTGTCTGTCTGCCCATCTATCTATCCATCCACCCAGAGAAGACAGATGATGTTATTGTAAGCCGGGATGACGCAACCAAGGTCAGAGGGGAAGTGTTTAATTGGAATGTCAGAGGCTTGGGATTGCTCTGCTGCTGTGATTGATCCCCCAGAGGTCCTGTCAAGCACACAGTCACTGCAGGGGAGGAGTTAGGGGGGTTATGGACTGGGAAGGACCCTGGAGAAGGCCAGGGTAGAAAAAGGCTACCAGGCTCTGCCTGCTTCTGCAGAGAGGCTACCCAGTAGACTTCTGCCTTGGTCAATGGCTAACCTGGGGCACCGAGGAGAGGCTCTGAACTTGGCTTTTGGTTGTCTAGCTGTACTGTTTGCTCCCTCCTTCTTATCATTGTGGGTCCCCTGGTTGGTTCTGCATTGAGAAGGGAGAAGAGGAAGTGTCTGTTTCCTGTCATAGAAAGATCACTGTCTGTCCATAGCATCTCTGCTCTGGTTGAAGCCCGATGAGGACTGGCTGGCGGGCAGCAAGGCTTCGGAAGATGACATCTATCTATACCCTGTGGAAAACTTTTCTCAGAGAGCTGGGATTAGTATCACCTTGCCCCGGGAGTGGAGAAAGCTAGTGTGGCAGTAGAGGGCTCTATCCTGGTGCCTCTTGACAAGTTGACTGGGCAGAGCTGAGTATATTGAGGCCCAGGCAGTACTGTGCATAGCTCTTAGGGAACGAGAGCTATGGTAAGTGTGTTAATGTTCTTTGCCTGGAACAGAGGAGTGAGTGACTGAAGGGAAGAACAAGGGTGTATAGTGTGTGTTGGGGGCAGGACTAGCCAGGGCAGGGGGCTGAGGATGCAGAGGCAGGAACATGTATAGGCTTGATACAGGGTAGACCCTACAGGGAAGAGCTTGGAGGAGATGGGCCCGGTGGTCGGAACCAGACTCTGAGCTCTAGGATGACATGAGGTAGACAGTGGGCCTGGTTGGTCCAGAGAGAGGTGAAAAATTCCTAGTGTGCAATGGGGCAATGGCTATTCCCTAGGCATACCCACTATTTCTTGGTTCAGTGCTGGAAGCCGAGTCCAGGATGCACTGTGTTAGTGTAAACAGAATTACCAACATTGACAACTTCCCCACTGCTACCACATTAATGTTGCCCTCACTAACACCTACCCACATTACCATAGTCACCATAACTGTCATCACCACCATCTTTTCCAACATTGCCCTCAGCACCATAGCTCCCATCATTATAATCACATTGCCACCACAGCACTATCACCACACCATCATCATCACCAACACACTATACCACCACCACTACCACCATCAGCACCACCATCACTATTATCAACACACCACCTCCATCAGCACCATCAGCACCATCAGCATCACCATCATCAGCATCACCATCAGCACCACCATCACTATTACCAACACAACACCTCCATCAGCACCATCAGCATCACCATCAGCACCATCAGCACCATCAGCACCACCACCACTACCACCATCAGCACACCACTGTCATCATCAACATCACCATCACCTATCACTATAGCCTATCACCACCATCAGCACCACCATCAGCACCACCATCATCATTCCACCATTATCATCACTATCACCATCACGATCACATCACCATCATAATCATCACCATCATCATCAACACCACCGCCGCCACGATGGCCTCCACCACTGCTGTTACTGTCCTTGCTCTGTTCTCTATTCCTGCATGATGATTTTTTTTTAATCTTAAAGCATCTCCATATCCCTCCTCAAATAAGAAATTACCCAGAGGTTTCTAAGCAGGCAGGGGTGATCTAGATGTCTTCATTTCTCAGAAGAGGAAGCAGGTTCAGAGATGGTAGGTGATGCGTTCAAGGTTGCACCTCACGTTGATGGGCAAGCAATATCTAGAGTTGTCTTCTTTCCTGCTGGTCTGGAGCTTGTCCTGCTGTGCCTCACTGCTGTGGGCTTTCCATCCTAATCCTCTTTCTTCTCCTGGGTAGCAGTACAGGCTTCTGAGAAAGTTCTAGTTTAAAAAAAAAACAAGAAAGCTTTCGACCATCGCTGAATGATGTGTGCTCACAAGCGAGAGCTCTTTTCTGTAGTTTGGCTCCAGGTCTTCATCCTTACCGTGCCAAGTCTGTACCCAGTAAAGCTGCGCTGTTTCTCATTGTCTAGCCTATGACAGAACCACAGAAAGAGTTGTAGAGACAGGGAACAGGATAGAAAAGAGACACTGACATAGACATTTGAGACACAGGCAGGGACCTGGAGAGAGAACTGGGAAGACCCAGACCGAAGGCTCATTAAGATCTGGGCAGATACAGAGTAGAATAGACAGAGATCAGGGAAGGGAGCTGCAAGGGAACCCCCACCTACCAGACAGGAGGTGGACGAGGCAGAGGCCCAGAGAGGAACAGATTTTGCAAACGGTTGAGAGCTACTGTTTATGGGGCAGAACCACAACTGTTCTGTGTTCTGTGTAACGGTCTTGACTGGGGACCCTACATTGTTTGCTGAAGGCAGAACTGAGTAGAAACAGCCCACTGTGGGGACAGAGATGAGGCTCAGTTGGTAGGATGCTCACTTATCGTGCACCAAGTCCTGGTGGGTGGAATCCTAACCTCACAAAACAGGGATGGTAGCTTGTCCCTATAATTCCCAGGAGATGGAGGCAAAATGGTCAGAAGTTCAGGGTTGTCCTTAGTCATGGTATGATGTGAAATCCAGCCCAGCCTACATTAGGCCCTGCTTAAAAAAATAGAAAGAAAGAAAGAAAGGAAGGAAGAAAGAAAGAAAGAAAGAAAGAAAGAAAGGGAGGAAGAAAGGAAGGAAGGAAGAAAGAAAGAAAGAAAGGAAGGAAGAAAGGAAGAAAGAAAGGAAGAAAGGAAGGAAGGAAGAGGAGAAAAAGAAAATCCAGAGACAGAAAAAAAAATAAACCAGTAAGTCTTGTGGACTCGGAGTGTTTATGGAGGGTTTGGGCTGAGATTGCAGTGCCTGTGTGTTTATGGGTATGCATGGGTTTCTGTGTTTCAGCTGTTGGCTTCAGGTTGTGTTTTTTTAAGGTGCTTGGGAGGAGGATGTCAGGACCTCTTCCAGAATCCTTGTCTCTCCCCTTTTTAGAGTCCTTGTCCTCCCTTCTCATGATTTCTCAGGTCCCATTGCCATGCCCTCCCAGCAATGACCATGCAAAATGTTTGAAAAATGCACGGTGAAAGGAGCTGGGCTCCTGGTTTCAGCTGCATCCACTGGGCCACTATGATGGAGCGACACTTGGAATTGTTTCCTTTCCTGGGATGGCCCTTATCCACTTATAGTGAGAGACCTAGCCACATTAGACTGAGCCCAAGCCCAGACAGGGTCCTCCACTGTGACCTTGAGCGAGGCTCCTGTCCCTGTTCACAGGAGAAGGTGGAGTGTAGGTGAGCGCTGCCTTCTGTGATACTAGGATGTAAGACGGACTCCATCACTCCCTCTGTGCCCAGCATCCCTGGTGTTCAGGATTGCTTCTGAACACCCAGGTGGAGCTCACTGTTGGGAACTTACTACATCTTTGTATTGTCTGTTCAGTTCACAAATCTAGCTGATCCTTGCCCTGTTCAGGGAACGATGGCCTCCATTCTCTAAGGGTTTCCTCTGATGTCTTGGGGCCTTGATAAAGCACAGACTAGAAGGTAAAGGCCTTGTCCAGGTCTTCATGTGTTTCTGGGCAAACCTTACTGTGACAGGCAGCCATGAGCCTCCTTGGAGTCTAGCTGCTGGACCTGGGGTAGACTTGACTCAAGGGTTGGTGACTTCTGGCTGCAGCGGGGGGGGGGGAGTTTATAGAAGAGACTTGTGGAAATAAAGAGGAGTTAGCTTCAGGGGACAATGGTAGGACTAGGCTGTAGCTGAGAGGAAGTAGAAGCTACTTGGTCTGGTAAAGGGTTTCTCACTGGTCTCTGCTAGGGGCCTGCAGAGGTCTCTGCAGAGACCCTGGATGCTCAGACAGAGAGAGAGAGAGTTCTTTCTGACTGTGTCACAGGAGACTGTCAGCTGCTGTTCCTTGTGTTGTGTAGCTCTCCCACCTACCTCAAGACATGTCCTCTGTCAGGTTGCCTCCCTGGAGAGTTTTCCTAATTACCTCTGCCTAACCTGCAGGGTTCATCACTGCTCTGTTCCCACACACCCCGGCCATTGCCCTGCAGAGCCTGATCCTCCTCTGCCGTCTACTGACACTGAGAACTTGCCAAAGGCAGAGACCAAGCCTTTCATCTCAGTATCCACAGCTCCTGGAACAGTGCCTGCTCCAGAGGGGGCATTGAAGTCGTGTGGAATGAATGAATATATGGCTTCAAACGTTCCTATGTAGACATTGCAAATATGGGAAAACCATGTGAGGTGAGAGAGAAGATGAGTTAAGCTAACACACACACACACTCACACACACACATGCATGCACAAACACACATACAGACACGCACATACACACATGTGTACACACATATACACATGCATACATACACATAGGCAATAAGCAAGATCACTGCTCATCATGGCTCTCTTTTATGGGGCTAAGGATGACCTTGGTACAAGTGCTCTGATGCCTAGGGTGGAAGTATGGGATGAGCCAGATGGTGTGGACTTCAGGCACAGGGATTTGGGATGTTTCTTTGTTATTGCAGTGTAACACAGCTGAGCCTAACTAAGATGTAACTTGTTCTCATTGATAGAAAAGTCACAGGCTAGTTTGCTTCTGAGATGTCTTGATGGCTCCCTGGCTGTCTCCCTGAGCACATTATTCAAGAGGATTCTGGAGCTTTAAACATTCCCAGCAAGACAAAGCAGAGGCAGATGCTCAGGTGGTGTTCTGAGCAGAGAACTTGGCAGACAGAGCTTCTTTGAGTGACCCAGGGCCCTGGTACTGCTATCAGACAGCATCTGGGGAGAGCTTCGTTTGTTTTTCTAAAGCCAGCCATGCTCTTTGCAGATGTCTGTGCTTGCACCAGCTCCTGTGAGGGACACACAGTCCTTCCCATTTCACAGATGGCCTGGATTTCTAGGAAAAATAATGCCTGGAAGAGTTCCTGCTATAGTGAGAAAAAGGCTGCCGTGAACAGCGAGAATAGTCCTGGAAATGAACCCCAATATAACTCAAGAGTCCTGGAGTCTAGATGGAGGTGGTTGAGGGCTTTTCTTATGTATGTGTGATAAATGTTCATGTGGGTGTGTGCATGTGTGTGGGTGGATGTACTCACCCATGTATAGAGGTCAGAGGTCGATGTTAGTTGTTTCCTCAATCGCTCTTCACCTTTTTTTGAGACAGAGTCTCTCACTGAGCTTGAACATCCTGTTTAGGTTAGGACGGATGAGTGAGCCCAGGTTCTGATCGTCTCCACACACCCTTGTCTTCCAGATCTGGGATTACATATGTCCACTGTTGTGCCTGGCTTTCAAATGGTTCTAGAGACCTGAACATATGTCCTCAGCTTGTGCAGTCAATACTTTACCCACTGAGCCATCTCCTAGGCCCTAGCTATCTGTATGTGTTGGGTGTATATATGTGCTGCATGTCTAGGTACTGTGTGTGTAGTTCCACATGTTTAGCTATAGGTATATGTCTAGTTATGTCTCCATATGCTGGCATGTGAGCATGTGTACTAGTGGGCCATGCTACCTAGAAGTATCAAGGATTTGGATGCTCTAGGGGCTGGGAGAGCCGTGAGCAGTAGAACTTGGCTGACTTCGTTCACCTGCACCTTTCCCTGCAGCCCCCTAGCAGATGCTCTGAGCTGTATCCACATAGAGATTAGCCCTCTGGATATTTACTCACCAGCCTGGTGGGACAGTCTGCATTGCCTCCAGTCTCTGATCTGTGTATAGAGTCCCAAGTGTGAGTGCTTGCCCTTCCTACTGATCCCTGGGCTTGTAGCCCCAGGGCTTCTTCTGGCCTCCCAGGAGTTAGCAGGGAGCCGAATGCCAAGATGCCTGAGGAGCAAGAAGAGTCCTGTGCTCTTGCCTACCCTCATGCCTGCCAGGGTCATTTAACTCTCTGCCTCACCCAGAATGCATGATGCACCAAAGAAGCATAGGTTTGGCCTGGCACCTTCAACCATCCTTTCGTCTGGACATTCTCCCAATCACATCCACCCAGGACCCTTTTTTTTTTTTTTTAAACCTATATTGATCCCGATAGCTAATCAGTGGACTTCCTTTCCCTCGGAGAAAGAGGCTCTTCTAGGGCCCGAACTCTGTCCATGGTACTGAACCGCGCGCGCACGCACGCGCACACACACACACACACACACACACACACAGCGAGAGAGAGAGAGAGAGAGAGAGAGAGAGAGAGAGAGAGAGAGAGAGAGAGAGAGAGAGAGAGATGAAAGAGGTAAAAAGGAGACAAAGCTTGACAAAGAACCCCAAGCAAGCCACAGACCTACAGAGAGACAAAGAAGAGGCGCAGAGACAGTGACAAAGACAGAGAGACAGGCAGATACACAGACAGGCAGTGGGCAGGCAGGAGATGTCACTGGGATGTCAAAAGCTCTAAGAGACTTCAGAGAAGAGGAAAAGACTTTTGTTTTGACATCACTTTCAAATAACTCCACTTGCTAAAAAGACACATTATTTTCCTCTGGGAAGCTGGGAGAGTATTTGCCCTCCTGATTCTCTATGGCGGAGCGGCAACCTTCAGATATCGCTGCTGCCTGCGGTGGCCTGAGACACTTTCAAAAGGAGAAGCTGACAGCTCAGGTTTTGGATCCAGATTTGGGCCTGGTGTCTACCCTCAGCAGGGGCTGGCATCTTGGTGGGTCACTGTCATCCTGTGCCATCCCGGCTTGCTGATCCCGCATCTCCCCACTTGGCCAACTGAACCCAAGCCAAAGCTCTGAGGCTTGAGGTCATTGGAGGAAAGAGGTGGCAGCAGATATACTGTCAAGGCATGGGAGCCAGGAGGGGACAGACACCACCTGCTGGCTCACTCCTCCTTCAACTGTGTTAGTTCCTCTCACTTATGCGGGTGGCTCTGGGGACTGCTCTCCTGACTCAAGAAGGAGAAAAAATTTGCCTGGCACAGGAATCACATGTACAGATAATTCACACAGAGCAATTAAGTCACTCACTCAAAGTCCCACAGCTAGTATGTAGCTAGGTTCAAATGTAGACAGCCTGACCTCTCTGAATACAGCTTTCCCAAAGGCTATGTGCACCTTTCCCCCCAACTGGCAGCTCTCCGAGGGTGATACCACATGTTTTTAAAGCTGGCATGATCTCCCAATTGGGAGTCCCAGAAATGTGACCCTTGTGTTTTGGACAGATTCAGCTTTCCCCTCCTTGGGTCACGGTCAAGGAACCTGAAGATTCAGGAAAGGGAAGTGGGAGTACCACTCTGGCTTAGGCAGGCTGAATGGGTTCAGCCAGCCATAAAATGCCACAGCCTCTGGCTGCAAATGCCCCTGGCCAGAGTGGCTAGGCTGCCTGGCAGGGTGGGAGCCAGGCTAATGGCCATGTTTATAGCTCAAAGCATTATTAGCTCTTAGGAGCGCTCAGCCCTCGCTTGCTGTCGGCAGCCGAGCTTATTGATTGAGTGAGTTGATGTTTTTGCTTATTAAGTGCCCAGAGTGTAGGCAGATTTGAGCCAGCCTTGGCTGGGTGGTGGAGAGAGCATGAGTCCGGGAGGCGTCTGCTTGCGAACACTTTTCAACCCTGCTCATTTGTTCAACATGCTTGCATGTGTGCGTGCCTCTGTGTGTGTGTGTGTCTGTGTGTGTGTGTGTCTGTGTGTGTGTGTGTGTGTGTGTGTGTGTGTGTGTGTGTGTGTGTTTTTGGTGCTTTGTGTTTTTGAGTGAGCTTTGGAGCCAGTACCCCATCACTGGCACAAGGAGGAGCTGGGACTTGGATTGGGATTATCTGGCTTTGAATGCTGGTTTTAGCTTTCCTAGCTGTGAGCTCGGGCAAATCCTCTACTCTTGGGTTGCGTATCTGGAAAGTGGAGATTAAAATAATGCTGGCTCTGTCTACCTTTGAGACCAAACATTAATGAGGAATAGCAGTTTCTAAACTGTAAAGCCCCCCTGCCGCCCCCACCAGTCAGGAAAGTAACTGCTGTGAGCTGAGCTGTGACACTGCCGTTAGGTTTGTGCGAGGAGGCAGTTGGGAAGACAGAAAATGAGCCAGCGTGGGGCCCCAGGGGAGTGTGAGCACCCACCTCTGGGTTTCCAGTACCCGCCTTTCCTGCTCACACTTTGGGGACTCCTTCGACTGGGCCCAGGAGATTTGGGTTCTTGGTCTAATTCTGCATCAAAGTGCTGTCTAGCCTCAGGGTAGTCAACTTCCTTCTCTGAGTTTTTCTTCTGTTTATCACAAGGCAGGCTTGGGGTGGGGCACTGGGGAGATAGCTCAGTGGATAAAATGCCTGCTGCACAGTATGAGGGTCTGAGTTTGGATCGCCAGCACTCATGTGAGAAAGAAGGTGTGGCAGCATAAGCCTGTAATACAGTGCTGGGAGCCAAGACACAGGAGGAGACCTCCAGGGCCTTGCTGACCAGCCAGTCTAGTCAGTCAGAGAGCGCCGGGTTAGCACAAGATGGAGAGTAACAGAGGATGACATTTAATGTTGGTCTCTGACTTCCACAGGCATGCATGCACAAATGTGTGCACCCCCATGCACACACACACATGCATACATCATACAGACTTAACACACCAGTTTTAAAAATTAGGAGGTGGAAAGGAGGATTGGATTGATTGTTCTTAAGGGCTGTTCTTTGCTCTGCTAGTCTCTGAAAGCAGGACTCACTGGTTCCCTTCTACCCTGTGTGGACCTTAGTGGGCTTCATATTCAAATGTCTTGGGCTTGAGTCTCTGTTCCAAAACAGAAATTCATTTTTTTATTCTCTCTCTCTCTCTCTCTCTCTCTCTCTCTCTCTCTCTCTCTCTCTCTCTCTCTCTCCACCCCCGTTCCTGTGTGTGTGTGTGTGTGTGTGTGTGTGTGTGTGTGTGTGTGTGTTGAGCTGGTGTTTATAGGAAAGTGAATAGCCGTACTTCCTCCAGTCCCTGCACTCATACAAGGGCCTTGGAAATTGGCAACCTCTCTGGGTGCCAGTAGCTAATGGGCGAGCCCATTTTAGTAGCTGATAACAAGATGGGTCTATTAAAAGAACAAATTAACCGCAAACCCAGAGATTACTTGTGTTCTGGAGCTCAGTGAAGAGCTGTTGAATGCTGGCTCCATTTGTTAAAGACCCCCACCCTTGCTTTGGAGGAATGGCTGCTGCCTGGACCTGGTGGTCGGGCCATCCTCACCCTGTCAGCAAGTTCTTTGTGCCCCATTTCAAATTGTTCCTCCCAGCTACTTCCTCCGTGGGAACCTGATCAGCCTTTCTCTTTAGTTGAAGATGATCCAGCCCCTTCTTTCTTGTTTCTTGCTCCAGTACCCAGAACCTGGAGAGGAGGCTGGCCTCCTTTTGCTGGTTCCAACCACATGGCTTCCAAAGAACAGCATCCATTTTGTTTTTGAGCCACCCAGTCACCACTTACCAGTATTTTAATGGATGTACTTTCTGGTCCTGAGTGCCAGACCATGCAGATGGGCCCAGGCTCTGCTGTATAGGGAAGGATGAGTTGAGGAACTCAAAGATCTGGGGAGGAGTGTGCAGAGCAGGGGTGCGGCATCGCACATAGAGGCTGAGCAGAACCTTCCAGAAGAGGTGGTGTCAATGGCATTTCAAAACAGCTGCTGAGTATTCTGAACAATGACAAGGCAGTGTCCGGGTGAGTCTCAGAGTGGGGGAGGTTGCAGAATAAGGGTGGGGGCGTTGTCAGGATCTATTGGAGAGCGCCAGGCCTGCTTTTGTACTGCTTCCTTCAGGCCAGCATCTACACAATCCATAGTGTAGAATCAGCAGACATTGATTAGATATACTTCTGCAATGGAGCAGGTACAGACCAGAAGGCTACAGAGCAGAAACAGTGCAAATAAGAAGCTGTATAGTTCCATCCTTTCACGCATGTGTTCTTACTTAATGGATCATCCCCCAATTTGATTTCCTTTCCGTTCTTCAGAGGTTGGGGTGTTGCACAGGCAGCTCATGCTAGAAGAAGATGCAAAGCTTAGGTGGTCGGATCTACCAGTATCCCACACTCTTTCCTGTCTCCCCTGCCCATGGTTAGCATCCAAAGGCTCACAGGACCTCTGAGCTTTCACCTCGGTGCAGCTGCAGACACAGCATTCGCCGACCCCAACGCTAAAGATTCCTCAGAATGGCACACTAAACTCTGCTTACGGCATTCTAGAGCGACTCTAGCCTGCATCCCCAAAGTCGTCTTCATTCCTACCACAAACCAATTCCAAAGGCCTGCCTCGTGGCCAGGCTCGTCATTGCAGCTGTTCACTCCGTTGTATTTCTACTTAAGTTATTTTTCTTATCTCTGTGACCAAACAAAAAGCAGTGAAAGGCAGGAAGGGTTGATTCTTGCCCACAGTGTGCGGGTACTGTACATCATGGTGGAGGTCGGTGTGAAGTGCTGGGTCACAGTGATGGATCTCATTGTATTCATATTCGGAAGCAGGGATAGATGCTGGTACTAAGCCTCCTTCTTCCGTTTCCTTTCTTTACAGCCCAGGTCCCGAGCCCATGGGATGGTTCTACCCACTGTCAGAGAGAGTCTTCCTTTCTCTATTAAGCCTCTCTAGAGATCCCTTAGCAGCATGTCCGGAGGCACATCTCTTAGGCAATTCTGGATCCAGTCAAGTTGACAATCTAGTTCAATGGTCACAGCTATGCTACAACCTCATTGTCTAGCCAAACCCTCACCAAGGATTCTTTACATCCAAATAAAGTCTAAAGGCTTCAGCAGGGTTCAGGTAACCCTGAACATATCAGTTCTTCCAAGGGTCCTCCTTCTCCTCCTACACCTCGATTCCTCCAGTCCACACCTACTCTTCACTCCTACGGAACTCTCGTCAGTCCTTGAGCACACCAAGCCTTCCATTTTGTACACGCTGCTCTGTTAGTTCGACACATTGTCCCACAGTTACTGTCACTTAGAAGCCTAGGACCACGCTTCTGTCAGTTTGGCTGTTATTCAGTTGTCCTTCAAGACCTATCTTCAACTTCAAGAGACTTCCTCCTGGAGGCCTCTGTGAATCCTGCCCTATACCCAGGCTACACCCTCATCTGTCCAGAGCCCTATGGGGACTCTGAGCAGATATTATAGGGACCAGAATCATGTGTCTTCTGTCCTTTTTGTACCAAGTTCACAAGGATTTATCTTGTGACTGTATTCCCAGGAACTTCAGGTACTTGATACACATTCAAGATGGGGTAATACCCTTAAAGAATGAATGAATGAATGGACAGGCAAACATTTGTTTATGCTCAGTTACTCATTCATTCATTCACCAATTTGTTTAAACTCATTTATTTATATTCATTCATTTCTTATTCCACTTATTCATCTCAGTCATTCATTTATATCCACTCATTCATTCATTCATTCATTCATTCATTTAGCTGACTACTTACAAGAAGCCAGAGTCTAAAGACCCAGACTGACTGTGGCAGGAAGGCCCTGCCCACAGGATGAATCTTTTGGGGTCTTGGTTGTTTCTTCCATCAGAACTAGTGAGCAATCCTAGGATGTGAAAATAAGACCTGTGCCTCTAGGGGAGGGAGTAGAGCTGGGTGGGGACCTGCTGGCTCAGAAGGTCATCTTTGACTATTCCCTGGACCTGACCTCCCTCTCTTCTCCTCTTCCTCAACTCTTCTATTTCCAGTGAGAGAGCTTAACTGAACTTCCCAGGTGGGCTTTTAATTTGGATTTATCGCTGGCCAGGACTGTTTGTTAAACAAACTCTGTGTGATTATTAAAATGTGATGATCGTGGTTTATTGCCTTGCTGTGGTCCTCTGTGGGTGTCCTGGTGTTGAAAGGTAGCAAATTCTCTGCAAAACAGAGGGTCCCCTCCCTCCCACCAGCCACACTTCCAGGAGCAGGCGGCAGTGACACTTCTGAGGCAGGACATGGCCAGGTGTGGTGCCCAACTGGCACCTGGTACCAATGCCACTTAAGACTTGTCTAGGCTTCAGGTCCAGCTCTAAAAACCAGAGTTGGACCAGTTTGGACCAGTACACTGAGAGCTGCCACTGAGCTGGGGGACACCATTGTGTTCCATAGAATAGCTGAACCAATGGCACCTACCAGAATATTCTGGGCTGAAGGGCTGACAAAACTCCAGTCACATCCCAAGTCTGGCTGTGCTGATTTGTGAATACCACCCCTGTGGTATGGCAGGCAACCCTTTGCTGTGTCAGTGGTAGAAGGGGCTGAGGGGTAAGAGGTGAGGGATGAAGGGTAAGGGGTGAGGGTTGGGGTGAGGGGATGCTGTCAGTGAATCCCTGGGACAAAGGAGTTGGCCAGGTGCAGTCATGGAGAGGAGATCAGCCCCAATCTGAGGACTAGCGCTCTGGGTTCCATTCCTGTTCTGCCAGTGACCAGCTGAGATCTCTCTTTCCTCCAGGCCTCAGTTTCCTCCTTTGCTGACTGAAAGGGTGGGCTCTCCAGTGACTTGGGAGTTTTAATGATGATCCCTGCCCTACCCTTTGTTGGAAACAGAATTTTAGTGGCAGCCAAGAGACTGGTAAGAGGAAGAGCTGTTAGAAGCCAGGAGCAGGAACCTGGTGGATCCTCCCACAGCTCTCAGAGGCCATTGGCAAGGACAGGTACACGTAGTCCCCTTCTTGTAGAATTCTTCTCTTCTGAGACAATCTTATGCATCCCAGGCAGACCCCCAACTCTCTGTGGAACCAAGAATGACCTTGACGTTGTGACCCTCTTTCCTCCACTTCGAGAGCACTGGGGTCACAGGTGTGTAGATAACAGGTCTGCTTTATGAGGTGATGTGGATGTGTATATATCAGCCCAGCCCTCTACCACTGAGCTACACCCTCAGTACCCCTTCTGTTAGGTTTAAACACTACAGTGCAGACTATGGGCGACCCATTACCTCACTGATCTTGCTTCCAAGAAGGGAGGGCAGGTGGCTGGAACTCTCTCTAGGGAGGCAGGACATTTCCCTGTCTCCTGCCTTTCTCTCCTAGTGGGCTTCAGGGATTAATAAGACCTTGGAAGAGCCCCAGTGCCTCTCCAGGTACCCTCCCCATACCTGCAACTGTCTGTTCTTCAACCTCCCTTCCAGACGCGGCTCCCTCTACAGAAGCTTGTGCCAATCCCAAGCCTGATGAATCTTTGATGAATTCTGACTAAAGGCACTTTAAAAAAATCCACAAGGATAGGAGAGGCAGGGAAGGAAGAAGGTGAGATGATTCTGCCCCCATTTCTTCTTCTATCTGTTAACAGGGCCAGAGCCCTTGCATGTGACTAGCAGAGGTAGTAGGTAGGATCCAAAGCCCCAGGTCAAGGAGCTTGCCCTGTAAAATGGGCCGAGTGCAGCTTTTCTGATAGAAGTGAGCAGACTCCAGAAGCAAACCAAAAAAAAAAAAATGCCCTAGAGAAAGAAGATGCTTAAAACATCACCTGAACCAGCCTCCGTGTGCTGAAGGAGGTCATGTACTGGGTGGCAGTCCTGTGCCCACTGTTGGGTTCAACATGGCTAAGAGAGACTAGAATTCAGTCCTTCTGGCTCTCAGGAAGGATGATTCTCCCCTTACCATCCCCCAAGGCCCAGTTATGCCATCTTCAGGATATTCAGGACCCAGGGGACAGCCTGCTCATCAATCACCAAGACCTGGGAGGGCAGAGAGCCACAGCATAGGATGAGAAGGAAGGAAAGCAGTCCCGCTCAACTTTCAATTTCCACTGAGGAGGATCACAAGTCATCCCCTTACCTGCTCCATCCCTAAGGTTTCTGGGGCTGAATTGACTTTTCTCGTCTGCCAGAAGTGGCTCTTTCAGCCAGGTGTACTCTGGACATACCGGTCATGAGTATATCCAGGGTCCTCCCAGCTGCCCCCTGGGTAAGTGAAGCCACTGCAAAGCTGTTCTCTGCCTTCTTCCTTCTAATCCTCAGGCTCCAGTTCTAGGAAAGTTGGTCTGTTCCCCACATTCTCCACTACCATCTTCTTTGATGCCCCTCCATTTGCTATCCCCTCAGAATATGGAGGTAGGGAGCCTGGCCCACAGCATGACTTGGTGTCAACGCACAGACACCGAGTGAGTGAGTGGGGGCTCTGGGTGCTGCCCTGGCAGGATCCCTGGTATCTGGGAACTGTAGGGCGAGTATCTTGGGATCATCTTCCTTGCATTTGTCTCCAGGGCGATCTCTTACCTCATCTGCTGGCTGTGACATCCTTCTAGGATGGAGCTTTTAACTCACTTCCTATAATTCAGATTTCAGCTTCTGAAACGGCTTCTCCCTTCACCGGGGCATCTTGCTTTGGTTTCTAGGCACGTAAGATTCTTGAGACACATTTTTTTTGGTCTATTTCAATCGCACATTCATAGGACTTGTAAACATAAAAGGAGCTGTAAACTGGGAGAGGCTGGCTAACAGTCTCAGAAACAACGCGTTTTATATCAGCACCTGAAGGGGGGTCCCTAAAGCAGGCATCTGGGCTTGTGCCCACCCCCCAGTCGTCAGATCTAAGGTAAGAGTCTGATGTGCTTCACGGGGTATCTGGCGGGTTATAGCATGCAGACTTGGAACCCTGCTGCATACGCAGATGCACATCAATAGTTTGAGCCCATGCATACCTCTTGCTGGTGTGTCTATACCACTTAGACACATCGCACAGCTTCTGTGAGACCTGACTTCCGGGTACCTTTCTATCTGCCTCAAAGAGCTGAGAGGTCTGCAGAATGACTGCAGTGAGCTCGACCCTGACACATTCCTCAGTGTCTCTTCCAATCACAGAAGAGACAGCAGCAACTCCAAGGGGTCAAGTTAGAGTTACCAAAGAATGTTCCAGCAGCTGGGATCCATGGGATCTGGCTAACTCTGAAGTTCATGGTTCCCTTCTTAGCTTAGCTTTACTGTAAAAAATATATTCATTGTGGTAAGAGGAGCATTCACTTTCCAAATAGTCTCTTACAAGGTAGTGCGTGCGTGCATGCTTGTGTGTGTGTGTGTGTGTGTGTGTGTGTGTTTGTGTGTGTGTGTGCACGAACACATGTGCAATGGCAAGTGTGTAGAGATCAGAAGACACCTTTCAACAATCAGTTCTCTTTCTGCCATGAGCCATGTGGTTCAGTCAGGTCAGTTTTACTCTCTGACTCATCTTGGCAGATCAACTTTATTACTTTTATTTGTCTTGCAAATACCAAGGATTGAACCAAGGACCCTGTGTATACTAAACAAACATTCTAGCATTAAGCCACACCTCCAGATCCTAAATCCCTTCTAAGTGTGCAACGTACAGCCAACACCACCATCCATCTCTCGAAGTCTCGTCTTTCTGAGATGAAAGCCACGTCCACTTAACGAGGACTCCTCATCACCCTCCCTCCAAGGGCAAGCATTCTGCTTCCTTGATCATGACTTGGCTAAGTACCTCATATAGGCCTGGTTCTCTGGTGGCTCATTTATTTTACTTCCTAGGATACCCTCAAGGTTGAAGCCTGGGTCAGAATTTCTTCTGTTTTTAAAAGATTCTGTGTATGGACATACCACAGTGTGTTTTGGTGAAGGTGTGTTTTACTGTCTGTGATAGAGCTGGTACCCAGTAGGCTCCAATCATATTATATTGTAACTGTTGTCAGTTACTGTTATTCAGTTGGCTGACTCTTAGAAGCATTTGCTATAAGACCGGGTTCTTCAATAATGCGAACAATAACAATGTCAAAGATTAACTGCATAATAGAGAAGTCTTTCTTTCTATTCCATCTCAAGTTCTCCCTCACCTGGGAGGTCAGACCCTGACTGCTCACCACCTGGGAGGTCAGATTCTGCTCCCCACCTGGGAGGTCAGACTCTGTCTGCTCCCCACCTGGAAGGTCAGACTCTGTCTGCTCCCCACCTGAGAGGTCAGACTCTGTCTGCTCCCCACCTGAGAGGTCAGACTCTGCTCCCAGCATTTCTCCATCTTCTACATGCTCATAATCTCCCTAGCTTCTTGAGTTCCCATTGTGAGGACAGCCTAAGGCCTTTTCTATGGTCTGTTCTTTCAGTGACCAATTGCCTTTAGATATTTGGAGAGACGCTATGAGACCAAAGTTAGCAGGATGCAGGGTCAGGGGGTCAGAAGCCAGGTGCTCTCATGCAGCTGCTCCCAGACCACAGCCTCAAGCTTCGCTTCCTGTGTAAATGCCAAGTATTAGAAACGATCTCTTCAGACCTGACCCTCGGTTAGAAATCAGTATCTTTGGGCTGGGGTTTTTTTGTCTCTAGGCTGGTGCTGTTAGTGGAATTGGGATGCCTGTTGGATGGGGTTCTTGACTTACCATTCACCTGAAAGAGTTCCCAGCACCCTCTTCCACAGGAAGCAGACAGAGTGCTTGACTCAGAGTCCTCCTATTACCCTCCCCTACTGAAGTTCATCTTTGCTCTGCTCAGGTGTCCTGCCCCGTTCCTGACACCGGACATTAAGATCAAAGCTGGTAGGGGAGGAAACTCGTCACCGCTTTCAGCATCTCTTTGGACAAACGCAAAGGAGAGATAAAGTTTACAGAGCTACAACTGGGGGATGCGTGGAAACGGTCCGGTCTCGGTCTTCCAACAGTCTGTTGGCCCGCTCCTCCTTATCCCCGAGGGTGCCCGCACAGTCAGTTCCTCTGGAGAGGCCTCCCTCATCCTCTCAGTCAGAGAGGACGCTCCCCCTCCCCCACCCCACCAGGCAGGCTGTGGATCCCATGGGACTTGGAGTGGAGATCATTGCTCATTCACCCTGTTGCTCATTGGAGGGTTTGTTTTGTTTTGTTTGTTTTGTTTTGTGCTTTGTTTGAGAGGTGGAAAGTGATTGCTCTCTCAAGGTAGACTGACTTGTTCCTGTTACCAAGGTAGAGCTACACCATGTGCTACAGTGTCTTCACAAAACCATGCTATTTTTTACCCTAAGAATCATGGTTTGTTTCAGAACCCTGTGATGTCCTGTGAGGTCCAGCCCCCCCGGGTAAGGTCATGTCTGTTGTGTTGGTCTGGGGATCACGGAAGGATTTTAAACAGACTGAAGTAAGGCTGTGGACGGAATTCAGAATTAAGTGAGGTGGCTCTTCTGTGTCCCTGTTGCCCAGTTTCCCTTTAGGACATAGACAGAGGTCCTGGATAAAGTTCAGCGGTGTACTATGTATGCTCTTACTAGAAAAATCGTGTCACTTTTAAATTAATAGTTTTGAACAAGGGGAAAAAGTCAGTTAAAGTTCAATGGCTTCATCAAAATGGTCCTCCCAAACCCTGCTTCTATAACGCCTCGGAATTCTGTGTGCCCAGGGACAGAAGCCCATAGACGTAGGTGAAATCGTCAAGTAATTTTTGCCAGTTGACACAGGTTAAGATGTCCCCAGTGCCTGTTGCTATCTCTTGGATGTGTCCTCCGCTCCGAGCCAGCATCTTTCAGACTCGTCAGCTCTTCCTAGTTGCTGCTCATATGACCACCCAGGGTTAAATGTTCATCAACTGGCATTTATGGAGGACCTACTATGTGCTCTGTGCTGTGTATACGCTGCTTCCTGAAGGCACAGTTCAGAATATTATAATCCTGTTGGAGGCAAGTAGTGCCTGGAGTACCTGGAGCCATGGTTGGCCTCTAAATGGAGACTAACATTTTGAACAACTTGCAGTTTACAAGTGTCGTACCGAAAACCACACACAGAGTCACCATCCGTATCCCTAGCTCTAGGGAATTTTCTTTGCCTGTGGGTGGAGGGGAAGTTCTCTGGGGTCCCGGCTCAGGATGGCTTGCGTATCTCTAGTGACACCTGTGTTTTCTCTTCCCTACATTTTATAACTCCAAGAATTTCTCCTTTTCCATTGACTGCTAGGAAGCTCTCGTGCAACTGTGTGGCTGAATTCCAGTAAAAAGTCTCGGAGCTCTCTGCAAATATTTTGAGTGTTTACTTGGGCTCGTTTTCATCTCCGCCACCGTCTCCCTCTCCTTGCATTTGTCACTTTCACTGTGAGCTCCACTGGCCTTCTCACATCATTTTTGGAACAAGATGGGGGCGCCTACGACTGGATAACCAAATAGATACTTCCTGTGTGTCCCCAAGGTGCCCGCTTCTATTTTAGCACTTGTCATAGTTATCGTAATTGCTTGTTTACACGTTTGACTCCTCCACTGGGCCACCTGGTTTCCCTGCAGCTGGGCTCCTCTGCGTGACTGAACACCCCAGGGTGGGCTGCTGCATCACCAACAGCCTACACCTGTCCTACATACTGGAACAGTGCATGGGCTCAGAGCCAGCTGCCGTGTTTCCCAGCATCTCGCCTGCCCTGATAGACGTCATCCAGAACCACACTGGGACATAGGCGGACAGGACCAGGACGTGAAGCAAACAGGGCATCAGAGAGCACCCTCAGTCGGTAGAGGTGGGCCCTGGAACTGGAGGGGGAGTGACACCATGCACTGTCCTGTCTTGGTCCCTTCCATGCACCCTGTCTTAATTGGGGCTTTTATTGCTTGAAAGAGACACCATGACCAAGGCAACTCTTAGAAAGCAAAACATTTCATTGGTGACTTGTTAAAGTTTCAGAGACAGTCCATTATCATATAGTAGGGAGCATGGCACCACACAGGCAAGTGTGGTGTGAGAGAAATAACTGAGAACTTTACATCCTGATCCTTACTCAGACAGCAGGCAGAGAGAGGGGAAAGGGAGAGGAGGGGAGGGAGGGGAGGAGGGAGGAAGGAAGGGAGAGGGAGGAAGGAGATGGAGAGACTTTTTTCATTGCTGTGTGTGTATTTAGCATTTAGCATTTAGCGCACGTACACACACACACACACACACACACACACACACACACACACACACACACACACACACGTCCATGGCACACATGAGGAGGTCAGGGGATAACTTGCAGGAGTTCATTGCCTTCTATTGTATGGGTCTGCTGGCTCAGCTACAAGCACCTTTTCCCACAGAGCCATCTTTTTGCCCACCTCCAATCTTTTTATTTGTAATGGGCTGGGGATATAACTCAGTGGTAAAATGTTTGCCTAGTGTGTACAGGGCCCTGGGTCGAATCCACAGCTCTATAAAACAAACACACAAACCAAATCCCAAAACAACCCCAACCCCAAAGACAAATAAACAAACTCAAACAAACAAACAAACAAACAACCCCAAGGAAAAGCTGAAATCAGGAAAGTGAAGCAAACTGCTTCTCTCTCTGCCTACAGAGTGAGAGTTCTGGGCTCTAGGAACAGTAAGGGAGCTGGTATGAGGCCATTTGCATAGTCCTGCTCATGCCCCAGTTCTCTGCCCCTGCCCTCCTGGAGCCAGATAGAGAATTTGCTCTGAT
Organism: Rattus rattus; assembly: GCF_011064425.1. Classification (NCBI taxonomy): domain Eukaryota; kingdom Metazoa; phylum Chordata; class Mammalia; order Rodentia; family Muridae; genus Rattus; species Rattus rattus. The sequence continues at coordinate 88,146,015 of NC_046162.1, forward strand.
GGAAAGGAAAAGAACAGGAGGAAGGTGGGGATGAATGAGAAGAAGAGGGGTTCAAAGGGCTCCAAGTAATTCTGTTGCAAGGTAGAGGAGCCCCAAATGCTCATAATAGGAGACCCTGCTGTTAGAGGAGGACTTATTTAGGGCTATTAACCTCTTAACCTTCTAGTACAATGTTACCATTTACAGGATTCAGGTTTGAGAAGTGCTCAGTTGAGTTACAAAGAAAAAAAAAAAGCTCCCCAAATAACCTCTTGATGTTAGATCTACTTCCTACCATTCCTAGCTTTCCCCGGGGCCTCACACGGTCTCCAGGTTGGACCGCAGCATCCATTGGCTGCTCTGGAGATGGACCGAGGAGATACCAGCTCCTCCAGGATTTTCTTTCTCAAGAGAAGCTGGAAAACTCCATGTTTATGTGAAATTCAGATTTGCACATGTTGACAACTAATTCAAAAATTTAGAAGCTGTGTGCAATACAATGTGTAGATTTTATTTGGATCCTGATTCAAACCATCGGTTTAAAAAAAGAGACAGAGAGATTTTCGAGACAATTAAGGGAATTTAAACACATACAAGGTACAAGACACTAATAAGGAGGGAAGCCTCGTTTTGTTAGGGCGATAATGGTTTTGAGGCTGTTTTGTTAAAAAAAAAAAAACCCTTCTCTGTTAGAGAGATATACTGAAGTATTTATGGGTGGAATAATGGGATGTCTAGATGTGCTTTAAAGTCTTTCAGAGACAAAGAGATGTGTGTCAGGGGACAGATGACATGGGCTGACGAGAATGGTGACGGTTATTGGAGCTGGCAGGTGGGTGAGCACAGGCTCATCATGCCTGTATCTTCTCAGGGGTGTGCTTGCAAATGTCATGAAAGAATCAGGGCCCTGTTTGCACTGAGTGAAATTTTGCCAGATATTGAGATCCGTCCTCAGACCACCATTCTTCTGCCTCTGGCTCACAGAGAGTTCAGGGAATCAGTGATGTGGGAGACCCCGGAGGGAATGTAGGTCAGGGTTTGGCCAACTTCTACTTGGGAGCCGAAGCTGGCATCCCACCTGTTTGATTGTTTGTTAGTTGGTTGGTCAATAGAGCTTTATTGGAACAAAACCAGGTGCCTTTGTTCACATATTGTCTATGGATTCTTTGGGGACAATAATAACAGTGTAGTGACCCTTTAGAGAAGGAGTCTGCTGATCCTAGAGCTAGTAGCCACCTGTAGTGTGAGTTCCTTCTAAGAGTGGGAAGGTGGGAGTGGAATAAAGCAGATACTGCTGAAGAGGAGAGACCTGGGGAACAGATCGAGGGCACACAGGGAGCAGTAGGGCAGGATAGGATGTTTGAGGGGCTATGCTGGGGTATGCTGACATTCCAGGAGTTATCAAGGACCGCTCTGACCAAGATGCAGGATGTAGTCAGGCAGCTTTCATGCCCAAGCCTGGACACACCTGTACCTTTCTTTCTCCTGAAAAATAAAAAAATAAAAGAATGACAGAGTCCTCATGGGGTGGATTAGAGGTGCTGACACAGTGCGTCCCCGGTCGTGGGTACTTAATAAGTGACATGTATTATGTTACTATATCCCGGTGCTATCATCATTGAGATTTTTGATCGTAAAGAGACAATGTTTCTAAACTTTACTGTTAACCTCAGAAAGATCCTCTTAATAAAAGGAGACAAATGCTGATTGTAGAGAATTCACACGACTTCGGATAAAGGCGAAACAAGATGTTTATTGATCTCCTAAGGGAAGCAAAAGAGGAAAGTGCACTCTTTGCACATATGAAAACGATCTGCCTCCACCTGAACAAAAAACTCGCTCCTCAGGGCCGCTGCCAACCGTAAGTAAAGTTTACAGGAAGGTCTGTTACGTAACAGCTTTTGATGTGGTTCCATTCCGGTGGCAGTAGGCGGAGTCCTGAAAGCATCACATCTCTCCATTACCTGTCGCCGATGTCACTGATGCTTACAGGACTGGCCCAAGAGTTATCTGATGTACTGATGTACAAGAATCGAAAGCTAGGGTGGTTTCAGAGACAAATGCATTATCTACTTTTCCAGTTGCTGGGACAAAACTGCCTGACTATCTAACTGGATGTGTAGAAGAATGCGAATAGATCCATATTTATCACCCTGCACAAAACCCTAGTCCAAAATGGATCAAAGACCTCAATGTAAAACCAGACAACACTAAATCTAATAGAACAGAAAGTGGGGGAATAGCCTTGAACTCGTCGGTACAGGAGACAACTTCCTGAGCTGAACGCCAATGGCTCAGGCACTAAGGTCAAGAATTAATAAATGGGACTGAAAACTTCTGTAAGTCAAAGGACAATGCTGTTAGGACAAAATGGCCGCCTACAGCTTGGGAAAAGATCCTCACTAATCCCACATCTGATAGAGGACTAATATCCAAAATACATAACGAACTCAAAAAGCTAGACACCAACTATCCAAATAACCCAATTAAAAGTGTGGTACAGGGGTTGGGGATTTAGCTCAGTGGTAGAGCTCTTGCCTAGCAGGCGCAAGGCCCTGGGTTCGGTCCCCAGCTCCGAAAAAAAAAAGTGTGGTACAGAGCTAAAGAGAATTCTCAACAGAGGAATCTTGAACAGCCAAGAAACACCTAAAGAAATGTTCAACATCCTTAGTCACCAGGGGAATGCAAATCAAAACGACTCAGATTCAACCTTACACTAATCAGAATGGCTAAGATAAAAAACTCAAAGGACAGCACATGTTGGTAAGGATTTGGAGCAAGGGGAACACTCCTCCACGGCTGGTGACAGTGCAAACTTATACACGTTTGGAATTGGAAATCAATTTGTTGGTTTCCCAGAAGACTGGAAATGGTGCTACCCCAAGATCCAATTATACCACTGCTAGACATATACCCAAAAGATGCTCCCCGATCCCACAAGGACACTTGCTCAACTATGTTCATAGCAGCTTTAATTGTAATAGCCAGAAATGGAAACGACTTAGATGTCCCTCAACTGAAGAATGGATACCAAGCATGGGTTTCATTTACTCTGCCATTAAAAACAAGGATATCAGGAATTTCACAGGCAAATGTATGGGACTAGAAAATATCCTGAGAGAGGTAGCATAGACCCCGAAGGACATGCATGGTATATACTCACTTGAAAGTGGCTGTTAGCCATAAAGTACAAGATAACCATGCTACAATCCACAGACCCAAAGTAACTAAGTAACAAGGAGAGCCCAAGGGAGGAAGCTTGAATCTTCCTCAGAAGAGGAAACAAAATAGTTATCAGAGGTGGATGGACAGAGGGAACTGAGTGGAAGACCGGTTGAGGAATAGAACGGGGGTCGGGGGAAAGGGCGGTAGAGATCGTGTGTAAGGAGAGCAGGGGAGAGAGAAGGAAGATCAGGGTGGGGAGGCAATCTCTAGGACATGCCAGAAACCTATGGGGAGGCCCCAGAGGATCTATGGGGGGAGCACTAGCCAATACTCCTGGCAGTGGGGAATAGGGATCCTTAAGTGGCTACACCCTGTAGTAGCCAGACAGGACTCCCAGTGGAGAGATAAGGACAGCAACCCACCCACAAAACCTTCAACGCAAAGTATGTCCTGCCTACAAGACGTGCAGGGCAAAGAGCAGAGACTGAGGGAATGGCCAACCAATGACTCCTTCAAACTGAAATACATCCCAGGAGCAAGAATCTCCTGAATAGTATCCCAGATACTATTCATGATACTCTGTTATACTTGCAGACAGGAACCTAGCACAACTGTCCCATGAGGGACTCCACCAACCAGCCAGTGGATAAAGATGCAGAGACTCACACCTAACCATTGGATGGAGCTTAGGGAGCCTTACGAAAGAGTTGGGAGAAGGATTGAGGGGCCCAAAAAAGCAGGAAGACCAACAGAATCAGCTATCATGGACTCTTGAGCAATCCCACAGACTGAATCATGAACCAAAGAACGAGCACTGTCTGGACCTAGCCCCCTGCACATAAGTAGCAGATGAGCAGCTTGTTCTGCATGCGGGTCCCCCAACAATGGTGCAGCGGCTGTCCCTGCCTGTGGATCTCGCACCCCTAAATGGACCGCCTTGTCTGGCCTCAGTGGGAAAGGATGCACCTAGTCCCACAGAGACTTGATGTGCAGGGTGGGAGGGAGGGATTGGGATGGTGGTAGAGTGGAGGAACATGATGGAGTGGGTGGTAGGGGATGGGAGAGTGAGGGGTGTTAGTGGGTGGGTGACGCCCAGAGCAGGACCTACCTCCTTAAGGCCCTCCAAAGGTCCACCTTACTTCATGTTTCAGCTCATTTTCTGTTGCTATCATAAAATATCTGGGGATAGATAATTTATAAAAACCAGAAGTTTATTTGGCTCTTAGTTCTGGAGGCTGGGAACTTCAAGACCCATGTTACTGGCATCTGTTGGCTTCTGGGAAAGGCCTTCTTGTCACACAACACAGTGAAGGACATTGAATAGGGAGAGAGAAAGGTCTTACTGGTCCTTGGACTAAAGCCACCAAAGGCCATGGTATGGACTCTGTCATCCTCCTGATGTCCTTGAATTCTGTCACTTGCCAAAGGTCCTGCCTCAAAAAACAATGGGCATGGATTTGGAGATTCAATGGCTAATTCCATCAACGTTTAGGTGGCCTTCATCCAGCATCTCTAGGTGTCTGAGTCAGCATATGAAGTTTGCATTTCCTTCAAGAATGTTCCTGAGTTATCTGTGGCTGGCATATACAGACTGTTGTTTAAAGTACTTGACAAGAATTGATCTACTATTTCTCGCTTGTCAACAGCATGATGGACTATTATATACAAGGAAACTGAGGCACAGAGAGAGCGCTCTAGGAGTAGTAAGTGGGATAGTGAGGATTCCAACCATGTCATCTCGGCACTGAAACTTACATGTTATAGTACTTGATGAGGTTTGGAAATAAAGCCCACTGCCTCCTGGGCTGTCATTCATCAGCATGGAGTCCAAGGACATGGCCATTGGTGGCCAGAGACACCATGAATGAAACTGTTCTGCAGGAGTGGACTGCATTGCTGCCCACAAGCCATTTCGGCTGTTTAGGGACACCTCTTGCTAGCCTGTGAGGTGAAAGACAGTCCCTCTGCACAAGCCTGTTCAGAGACTCCTCAGGTGTGGAGACTGAATGATGGGTGTATGAGCTCGTTAGCCTCCTAATGAATGCTCCAGCCTCTTTCCAGGGAGAAACAGCCCACCAAAGAATGGCAGGGAACAGAGGCAGGCAGAAGAGCCTCTGTCAGAAACTTTCAGTCTCTGTCAGCCAGCCCAGGGAACGCACTTGCACAGACAGATAAAGCGCAACACCAGCTGGCTGTCCGTCTCCAGCAAGACTGTGGAGGAGGAAAGACAGCATGCCACTTGGATTTAGAATTTGAATCTCAACTCAGCCACTTTCTAGTTTCGTGGATTTGGGTAACCTGCTTGGCCTCTCGGAGTTCAGTTCATCTTCTGTAGACTGTGGTGCTAACACCTGTCTTGGGGCATTGGAGTGAGAGGAAGACCTGTGTGTGGGGTGCCTGGTAGGTTCTGGGCATTCAGCAAGCAGAGAAAAAACAGACTGGAAAAAAAATCACCTAAGGCAGGTCCTGGGAGACGTGGGATGCTTCTTGGGAAAGTTAACAAGGTAAATTGTGGAACGTTGTTGGGTCTATCTATGCAGTAGGGTTCCAACGTCTGTGGAAGTTACTTTTGCTAGTCCATGAAGCGTAGGGAGGAATGCTAAGCCCAGGATTATGGCCCATTTGAAGCTCGGGGTGGGATCAAACTGTCAGCATCTAACCCTGAGAGTCTGTAATCAGACAGTCAGGCAGAAAACTGTCACTATCCTTGGAGATGACTGAAGTGGATATATTTAAATCTAGCACTCTCCCGATTATTTTGTCTACACCTACTTAGCTCCACAGACAGACTGTGTGGCAGGGGCGACCCACAGACAGAGCTATGCATTCATATGGAAGGGACTTCCCCTGTTTCCCCTGCTCCCACCCCAACTTCTCTATGATATCACCCATGGATATCTTCTTCAGCTTCAGTTCTCTTGAGCTGTTTTTGTTTGTTTGTTTGTTTGTTTGTTTGTTTGTTTTTTCGCAACAGTTACCCCTAAGAAAACTAACTCCAACACAGGTCTTGTGAGAGATCTGGGCAAGCTACAGAGAATCGCCAGCCAAAGACAAGAGGCTCCAGACCCAGGCAAAGGCGACCCTCAAATGAGTCTCCCAATTCATTTGCTATGTTCTCATTTGCATTGACTGCTCACAGCTCCCCTGCTGTTTATCTCAGTGCATTCTACAGTGTTCTGAGGAGCCTGAGACATACATGGCTTAAATCCTATAGCAGGAACGGTGCTGTAGCACTGATCAATGGGCCTTATTGACAGATTCTGGATACTGGTCAAGATACCCAGGTCCGAAGCTGTAACCTAAGTCAATGCCAAGCCATCAATGTCTCCCTGATTGGATGTGAGCTTCCAAGAGCTTCTGGACCATACAGCTGAGCAGGATGCCAGTAGTTTGTGAAGGGTGAGAACTGTGTGTGTGTCTAAGGTAAGAGAAGACCGGCCCCCAAGCTCTTTGGGTGGAACAAGCCAGGGAGGTGTCATGTGATTCCTAAAGTGACTCCTTGGTGCCCAGGAGTGTTTTGATGGGAGAACCTTGAGCATACCACATGACAGGAACAAGGAAATGAACTCTGTATGGGACCCAGAACCAGAGCAGCAGCAGGAATTTCACAAAGCTTTAACAGAAGCTAGAGGTTAAGGGACACAGAGTTGTAAACAAGGGAAGGCTTGGTATTGCTCTTCACCACTTGTGAGGTGATTTCTGAGTGAAGCTAGAGACCAGGAGCAGAGGGGGCTGGGGGTGGATGGTGGGGAATGGGCTGGGGGAGCAAAGCTGTGGAATTATGTGGCTGCTTTGGAAAACACAAGGCAGCTCCTCGGGTGGTTCCCCCTGCAATTCTATGCCAGTAGAAATGATGGCCCAAGACTTGTGCAGGCTGGAGAGATGGCTCAGCCGTTAAAGGCTAGGCTCCCAACCAAAAATGTAAGCGAAGGCTTGTGCGCGTACACTCATACATCATTATTCACGAGAGTCAAAGAGTAGAAATAAGGGCCACTGCTTATTTCACTGAGCAATGGCTCCTTCAGTGGAGTGGTTGTCACACAAGCGTTAGGACCCACATTCACCCCAAGACAAATTGGTTTTGCGGCACATGTTTACAGCCCCACAGATGAAGAAGCAGAGAAAGGAGCGTGTGTGGGACTCACTAGCCAGTCTAACCAAGCTGACAAGCTCTGGGTTCAGTGGGAGACCCTGTCTTACAACGAGGAGCAATAGAGTAGTGTCCTGAACATCAACCTCAGGCCTCCTCCTCAGGTTTACTCACGGGCACACATGCGTGTGTGCGCACACACACACACACACACACACACATACACGCACGCACTACACATACAAAGGGAAGAAAGGGAAAATAACTCAATGTCTATCAAATGATACAGGATAAGTAAAATATAGTGTAGCTGTCTAATGCCAGAAAGAGAGGACGGGAGGAAAGGAAGGGAGGAAAGAGAGACACCAATGTAAGCTACGACATAGGGGAGGCTTGAGAACACTATTCGAAAGAGAAGAAGCCAGTCATAAAGGCTCGCATACTGTGTGGCAGCATTTATGCAATGGTTCAGGGTAAGCATATCGGCAGAGACAAAAGCAGATTGCTCTGTGCCAACTGACTGGTCAGGGCTGGCCTGGGAGTAGGGGGATGTGGAGCTGGGAATTGATAGCTTAGGATGTGAGGATTTCTAGGGGAGTCATGACAGTGATCTGGAACTGATGTCGGTGATGAATGGGAAAGTCCGTGGATACACTAAAAGCCACTGGAGCATGCGTTGTAAGTAGGAGATTTGTGTGATGTGTGGTTTATGTCCTAACGAAGCTGTTGAAAGTGTTCATCTTAGAGAGGAGACGGGAGGTCTCCGCCAGCCACGTGACTCCAGCTGTGAGCATCTGGGACACAGCGGAAACCAGAAACTAGAATGAAAACCACACAGCAATCTTTAAAAGAAGGGGGCAGCCTTGCTATGTACTGTTATCCGCTATTCAGTGGAAGATATGGAGATGGAGACTAGATAATTTACTCCAGGTCAAGTTGCTAACAAATGGAGGTCCTAAAACTAACCCTCGAGTCTGCTTGATTGCTAATTGTTAGCCATTTTTAGGAGCCTCTGTAAGGAGGGTCTGCAGGCTCCTTACATTCCTGGAATGCTATGAAAGGGCAGTAGACAAATGAGGTGGATCTTTTCCAGCCAATGCACCCCTCCCACTCAGTCCCAGTAATCTGCAAAGCCATAGACACCCACCTTGACCTACTGGCTGGAGGGAATGCCCCAAATCTGGGTACAAGACAGTGTCCTGCTCAGGCTGGTATAGGATGCTTGGGGAACAGGAGTGCAGGATGATAGGAACCTCAGTCTTACGTCTCAAAGGTTCCCTTTTGGATTTCTGTTGCTGCCACTTTATTGGCTTCAAGAGGGTGCTGATTGTTGGTGATACTCTGCCCTCCCCCACCCCCAACAAATAGTCCATTCTTTTGGCCTTCATGGCAGAATGCAGAAGAGACAGGATGATATTTAGTAAAGGTCGTAGAGCAGTGGTTCTCAACATGTGGGTCATGACCCCTTCGTGGGGGGGGGGGCTGGGGAGGTATCAAATGACCCTACCACAGGGTTGCATATCAGAAATTCTGCCTATTGTGTGTTTATATTATGATTCATTACAGTAGCAAAAATATAGCTAGGAAGTAGCAGTGAAAATAACTTTATGGTTGGGGGTCACCGCAACATGAGGAACTTTATTAAAGGGTTGCAGCATTGGGAAAGTTGAGAACTGTTGTTGCAGAGGGTCTCCAGCCTAGGGAGAAGAGAAAGAAGGTTCAATTTCTTGAATTTGAGCAAGTCATAGCATAGTTCCAAGTCTCTGGTTTCTCAACTGTTCAATGGAATCCAACGTGCCAAGGTTACAGTGTTACCACACACAGCAGTGGGCTCCTGCACTGGTTACTTCTGTGTGCTTGTGAGATAATTCTTCATGGGAACAACTCAAAGAGGTTGGTTCTGGCTCATGGTCTCAGAAGCTTTCAATCCTCCATGGTGGGGAAGGTTTGGTGGAGCTGCTCAAATCATGGCCCAGGAAACATACGGCACATACTGTGTTCACAATGTGGTAGACCAGAAAGCAGAGAATGAGGCCAGGAGTGGCTAAGGATAACATATCCCCAAGGGGCAGTGACTACCTTCCCAAGTCTCTATAGCTTTCTTCAAATGGAGCCACCAGCTCCAAGTGTTTCAAACATGAACCTGTGAAGGGCTTTTCATATTTAAACCATAACAACGCCCAGTTTTGTGTTCTTAGGACTGTGGAGTGGGAGATGATAGTGGTCTCTCACTTTTGAGAGACTGACATTACTGGACCATTACTCAGGAATGATTTGGATGCTGTCATGCCTGGAGCCAAGTGAAGGGCCCCAACAAGTGCTCCTGCCTCCATATATTTCCCAGTGGCTTCTCTGAAGGGAGCTACCTTGAATGGCAGCATCTTCCCTCACACTGAGATTATGAGGAAGGCCTGAGAGGCTATCCTGCTCATCAGTCTAACCCTATAGGCCAGCATCAGGTCTGCCTTCCAGTAGGCACTCAAGAAATAGATCCAAGGACGGGAAGTAGAATGTCAAAGCCAAAGCAGGCCTCAGAGGACAGCCAAGATAGTCATTCTCCATTTATTTTTAACCTCAAAACCCTGGCTTCAAAGAGAAACATTAAGCAGACACAAGGCTTATATATAGATAAGAGCCGAGCTGTGCTGAAGGTGGTGGGGGTGGGGTGGGCCTGTCCTTGCTGAGGCCTTGAGGGAACCCTCAAAACAACCAGGAACAGAACTGGGAGCTCATACATCCCATCTTAGCAGCTCATTGTACAGATGGGAAAACCAAGGCTCTGGAGGGAGGGAGGAGAGAGTGAGACTCTCTTCTGTTGTAGAGAATGAGCTCTGAGCTTGCCACCTGGCTCCTGGCTCCTGGCTCTGAGGCTGCAGTTTCTCCTGGCCTGAACACCTCAGCTATAGTACTGATCTTGACTGGCGCCAGACCAGTGAGGGATGTGTGTATAAAGATGGTGAAAGAGAGGAGGCAGGTGCCTCTCAGGGGCCTGCAGGGGTATTGCTGATGTCTCTCCCTGCCAATCAGACATCACACAGAATCCTTGCTTTTGTTTTCTTTGTTAATAAAAAAAAACTGGGATTTTTGTTTTTTAGCCCTGTCAAAGAGCAGACAGACTTGCATATTATTCGTCAACATCCTGTGAACAACCTCAGGCACTCCGGGCAGTGGTTTTTGCTTTTCTGATACTGACCATCGTCTTCCTCTAGGGAGTAGGGCTCCAGATGGTTGTCTAACTCCCTCCTTGGCAAGACAGGAAGTTCCCTGAGAGCAAGAATAAGATCTTATTTATGTTTATTTTCCCATCCCCTCCAGTGCCCTGCACAACCCTGTAGAATGAGGTCGGGCTTAAGCAGGGCTTGTTGAATTGAATTATTGAGCAGACAGGCTTCCAAAGGGAAATAAACAAACAAAAGAATGGCCCCCTGTGACTCAAAGCCGCAGCAACCTGTCACTTGCAGATTAAATCGCAGGCTCCTCAGATGGATGAGAAAGGAGCTCAAAGCCTGCTCTCACTTCCGGTACCATGAGGGTCACACTCAGCCCTCCCACTGCTCCACCAGGAGGTGGTAAGGAGAGTGGGGATGACTCCTGATGGCTTGTCCTGGGCGGTCCCCTTCCTTCCCAGCTAGCACTGGGTAAGTGTTGTGGTGATTCCTCCCTTACCCAACCCTTCACCCCTCATGCCTCCCAGAGACAGGCTGCAACCCCTGCCGTCCATCCTGATGAGATGAAATCAATGCCCAAGGAAATAACATCTTTCTGCTGTGGCTGTGGTCCCCTTACTGGTCCTATATTTGTTAAAGATAAAGTGAAAATATTTGATCCAGAGTTCTGTAGCCAACCTCCATAGGCTTCAGTTATTCTTGAGGGAGTTTTGGCCTCTTGGCTTTTACGTATAGCTGGACCCCTGTCCTAAGGGTCTCACCCTTCAAAACCAATGCTACCAGTTGGGGCCCACGTGTTCAAACCCAAGCCTGCAGGGAGCATTTCACATTCCAACCCAAACAGGACCCAGTGTGGCTCTCATCACCACCTTTGCTAAAGTCGAGAACAGGTGCTATGCACTGTCCAGGTGACAGCCACCACCCCATTAAGTCCTCACCACGTCTCTCAGCATTCCCATCTCAGAGACCAGGAAACTGAGGCTGGCACCTTTCCAGAGCCACCTTGGGAGAAAACAGTTCTGACAATGACTCTGTTTTCCCTTAGTTCCATGACCTTGATCTTCGTAAAGGGCGTCAGACCGGAGAGATGCCCAGAAAGCTTTGACACAGGCCTGGAGGGAAGAAACAGCAATCGTGTGACCCTGAGTGTCTGTGCAGCCATGGTCTTATTTCCGAAGTGAAAACCAATGTCACCGACAAACATGGAAGCAATGTCAAGACGGTAAGAAACTGCCTTGCTGTCAAGCAAGACCTTTGTGCTATGTTCAAAGAAAACTAATTAAAAGAAGTTTCCTTTAAAGTATATGGGTCTGAGGCATTTCCGCTTTGGTCCCGCGAGCCAATCCAGTTTCAATCCAGTTTGAAAACTTGGTGTGAAGCCTGAATTATTAACACGCACAGGAAAAATGATCTGCCTGTTTGCTTTAGAACATTTTGGGCCTGCAGTAGGATTACCCACATCTCTTGAGGATTTGAGTGGGAATGGGGTGTGCTAGGATAAAGCCACAGAAGGCCGTACGAGTGTATCCTTCTGAATCTGACATCATAAGCTGGGCCATTACGGGACATGTTCACATAGTGTGGTGGTTTTTAAATTTGTATTTTCTAAAGATTTATTTTTATTATTTGTGATTAACCATAAAATATAAACTATCACTGGTTGCATGCGTGTGTTTGCGTATGTTTGCATGTGTGTGTGTGTGTGTGTGTGTGTGTGTGTGTGTGTGTGTGTGTGTGTAGGTATGTTGTACATGCACATGGTAAGTAGATGTTCAAAGATGCTAGATCACCTGGAGCTGAGGTTATAGGCCATTGTGAGCCCCTGATAGGGACACTGGAACCCACACTCTGCTCCTTTATTGAGAACTATGTGCTTTTAACAGCTGAGCCATGTCTCCAGCTCCCGATGGACGTGAACTTTAAAGGGAAGTTTTCAAAGCTAATGCATACAGCACAACCTCCCAGGACACCCCCACCCTCTTTATTTAAGAGCTTTGTTAAACATCAGTCACTGCAGGTCTCCCAAGTGGCTGGGAGCCCATCAGGGAATCGTGTTAGCATAGGGAAATCTTACCAGATGCTCTCCAGAGCCTGCGTCCCATATATTGCCTCCCAGTGTGGCTGGCGTAAATTTATTCCCAGTCTGTTAGCTAGAGGATGGATAGTCATGGACCTGCAGGGTGGAGCACATCAGCTCACCTCCTCTTCCTCTGTCTCCTTGACACTCAAGTGCACAGAAAGCTGCCATGGAAAGTATCTAGGTTAGGGTTTCTATCACTGTGAAGAGACACCATGACTAAAGCCACTCCTATAAAAGAAATCATTTAATTGGGGCTGGCTTACACTTTCAGAGGTTCCATCCATCATCATCATGGCAGGAAGCATGGCAGCATCCAGGCAGACGTGGTGCTGGAGGAACTGAGAGCTCTACATCTTGATCTGAGGGTGGTGAGGAGAAGACTGGCTTTCAGGTACCTAGGAGAAGGGTCTCAAAGACCTCCCCCATAGTGACTCACTTCCTCCAACAAGGCCACACCTAACTCTAATAAGGCCATATACAGCCACCAAACTAGATAAGATGGATGAAGCAAAGAAGTGCAGGCCGACAGGAACCGGATGTAGATCTCTCCTGAGAGACACAGCCAGAATACAGAAAATACATAGGCAAATGCCAGCAGCAAACCACTGAACTGAGAACGGGACCGCCGTTGAAGGAATCAGAGAAAGCACTGATAGAGCTGAAGGGGTTTGAGACCCCATATGAACAACAATGCCAACCAACCAGAGCTTCCAGGGACTAAGCCTAGGGCACCAATGGAAGGGGAAGCCCTTGGTCCTGCCAAGGCTGGACCCCCAGTGAATGGGATTCTTACGGGGGCAGCAATGGGGGAAGATGAGGAGGGGAACACCGATATAGAAGGGGAGGGGGAAGGGTTAGGGGATGTTGGCATGGAAACCGGGAAAGGGAATAACATTTGAAATGTAAATAAGAAATACTCAATTTAATAAAGATGGGGGGAAGGCCATATCTTCTAATAGTGCCACTCTCTGGGCCAAACATATTCAAACCACCACAGAAACCCAAAAAGGAACAAAACTGACACCTACCTGCCAATGGTAAATGTAAATCCAAGCATTGCTTAATGTGTAACAAGCCCCTGGGGTGATCCGGTAAGTCCTGTGAGCAACTAAGGTGCCCCTGAGCTTAAGCAGCTAGCATGGAGGAAGGCAAGAGGAAGATAGAATGCTGACACAGGGTAAGTGACCAACATGGCTTCCTGCATCCTGTGCAACCCAACACATGGCATTGCCCTAACTTATGAAGATCAGGACACTTCCTAAATTGTGGAAAGGATAGAGGAGGCAGGCCTGGAATCCGTCTGTCACGGTGGAACCCACCGGAAACAGAGTCAAGGGTATGGAAACAGGTTAGATAGACAGTGGGGACTGGACAGGGAGGTGGGTGCTAGAAGGTAAGACTCACCTGATGTTCTGTGCTGGGCGAGAAACCCGGAGGGGGCAATGCACATCCAGAACTCAGCTGTGGCCTCAGGGCTGCGGGGGACAGTGCTCGCCATGCAATGCAGACAGAACTGCAGGGGATGCTATCCACACCCAGGATTGGGGGAATGGAGGTCCAGTATGGAACAGTGATGGACAAGGATCATGTAAGCCACATATGCTGAGCCTGAGTAGAAAGGAGCCACGTCAGGTGACTTCTGTTCTCAGGAGTCAGATGCTGTGGAGCAAGTGGGCTTTGGATTGGACTGGTTACCTACATCGGTTACTTTTCTCACTGTTGTGACAAAATGCCTGACAGAGACAAGTTATGGAATAACAAGTTATGGATATATGTGGGCTCACAGGTTAAGGAGATACAGTCCACGATGGTGACGTAGGAGGTGGGGCATGAGGTCATTGATCACATCTTGGCTGCACTCAGTCTGTAGTCACGGAGCAGAGAGCAATGGATGCTGGCTCATGCTTAGCTCTCTTCCACCTTTCAATCATCTGGGACCCCAGTCTCTGGAACAGTGCCACCATGTTTAGGGTGGGTCTTGCCATCTCAATAAACCCAACCTAGAAAATTCCTCATAGACATGCCCAGAGATGTGTCCAGGTTTCTAGAGTCCATTAACCACATTAACCACAACCTGGTGGCTTTGGAATATTGAACTCTATCCATTGTTATGGTGGTTGTTTTCTTTCTCTTTCTTTCTTTTTTAAAAAGATTTATTTATTTTATGTATATGAGTACACCGTAGCTGACACACCAGAAGAGGGCATCTGATCCCATTGCAGATGGTTGTAAGTCACCATATGGTTTCTGGGAATTGAACAGGACCTCTGGAAGAGCAGTCAGTGCCGAGCCATCTCTCCAGCCCCCTTTGTTTTGTTTTGAGGCAAGGTCTCGCTCTGTAGCCCAAGCTGGTGGCCTTAATCTTGTGATCATCTTGTCTCAGCTTCCTGACTGTGTGCTGGGACTCCAGGTGTGCACCAACATGCCTAATGGCTTTTTTGTCTTATCTTTGATGAGCCTGCTTTCAAAAAAAAATGTGTTCTGTGCTGATGCACAATATATGTGGTGTGTGTCCATGTCTGTGTTCTGTCAGAGGTCAAAGGCTAACTTTAGTGTCTTCCCCCAATCAGTTTTATGAGACAGAGTCTCTCATCAAACCTGTGACCCACAATGCACAACTTTTGTATGTACCTCCAGGTCCACGGTATCTGATACCTTCTTCTGACCTCCATGGGGACACACATGTGCACACACAAGCATAGCATGCATCCAAGTCACACCCATACACATACATTTTAAGAAGTAAAAGTATCTTTAAATAGTAGAGGGACCTTGATTCAGATTAAAACAGATCGTAGCCCCCATCCCAGAACTTCCAGGGGCCTCCCTTTCCAGTAGCATCCACGTGCCTTACCACAGTCTGTAGTCTATGGCACTGTATGTATCCTGCTCTATCCCCTTCTCTGGCCTCTTGTCTTAACCACCCAGTCCCAGCTGCAGCAACCTCAGCTTCCTCTCTGTCCTTCCTGAGACGCTCCTTTCTGCTCAGCTCTTTGCACTGCTGTTCTCTCAGTCAGTAGCTCTGTGCCTTCACCCCTTGGCTGGCCACTCCCCTGTAGCACTGAGAACTCATCTCAAAAGCCACCTTCTTAACCCCTCAGTATACACAGGGTCTCCTCCAGCGGGCTTTCAATGTCCCCTGCAGCCACACTTGTCTGCAATACTCTAGCTTCTCTCTGCCTTGACCTTGACGTGACTGATCTCCTTCAGAGGAATGGACGAGTGCTAGGAGTAGGATCTTGTCTGTTCATTAGGCGTACGAAGCAGGCCGAGAGCTGATTCTCGCGCGTGCATTTGCTGCCTGGCTAAACGTTTGTGTGGAGCGCATGGCCTAGCCAGGGTGTTCTAGCTCAGGCAGCCGGCTGGATGAGGAGCTGGATGATGAATCTGTGGCCCAGCCTCCACCCCTTTCTTCCTGGCTGGGGCTCCCCTCCTGCCCTACAACCAGATGGGCACCGCTTTCTCTTTTCTGCAGCAGGGCTGGAGAAAGCTGGCTGGGCTGACACACTCAGCTGGGCAGCCCGGAGAGCAATCCAAGAAGCAAGAGCACTGCTTTAGGTTCAGAGGGAGAATTAAGCTCCTGGCTTCAGGGGCAGGTGAGAAGCAAGTGATTGACTTGTCCTGGGCAGAGCAGGAGGAGGCAGTCCTCTGGGGTTATTGATGGATAGGGAACAGGTCTCCAAACAACGTGTTCTGTGAACTCTACGCCAGGCCCACCCTATGCAGAGTGGCCGGGTCCAGGAAAGCTGCTTGCTGGGGAGTGCCTGGCACTGGCACAGTCACTCTCTCCCACGCTGGATTTATGGTACTGCCCTTGAGCAGGAGTCACTGACAGAGATCTATGGCTTACTGATCTGCAGGGAGTGGAGCCTCTGTTGGCTCTCAGTAGCCACTGTAGCAATGCCACATGGGAGGCTGAGATCTACAACCTCCTCCCCAGCCGGAAGTCCTCCCTCCACTCTCTTGCTGAGCTGGTCATAATCACTTAGCTAGGAGAGGAAGGAAGGCCCTTGTCACTGTGCAGTGGTAGCATTTGGTTGCTAAGATGGACCTTGTTCCTACTCACCTCCTGGGAAAATGTCTGGCTGACTGTCAAGGTGACCCTGGGTTGGACGTTAGCTGACTAAGCAGTGTTATCAGTCCTGCAAATTCTGAAGTGGACCAGAGACAGAATATGGGAGTTTATGCCTAGCTGTTACCATCTGTGTAATGGGAACATACATACTTTCACTCAACAAACACCCATCCTACAAGGAACCCTCAGGACCATAGGTTGAGTAGGTAGACAGGGAGCACGGGGCTTGCCTGCACTGAGAGAGGCATGGAGCCCAAGCCTTTAATAATCTCCCTCAATCCCCTCAGCACCCAAGAGAAGTGAGAGCTAATAACTCTTTTTACAGAAGCAAGACTAAGAGGCAAGAGGGGAGGTATGGAGGACTGCTGAACAAACATTGTGTGTGTGTGTGTGTGTGTGTGTGTGTGTGTGTGTGTGTGTGTGTGTGTGTGTGTGTGATAGCCTCTAGGCTTATGTCAAGTCTGAGAGGTGGAATGCTCACTACCATTTGTAGACTAGGAACTTGAGGGGACGGAGGCTGAGGATGACTGCTGAGCTAGACACTGCTCTGTTCTCTCCTTGAGACTTAAATGCGACCATTTCTAGGCTCTAAGAAGTGGGTAAGTGCTGCGGGAGGTTTGGCGAGGGGGTGGGGGTGGAGCCAAGGACCTTCCTCTTGCTGTAAGCTATAGTTTCTCCAGGACCTCACTGTACCTACGTTTTAGATCATTCTAGTTGCAGGACCAGGAATAAACAGTGTTTTTCCTTTCAAGTTCAGGAACCTACATCCCCCCCAAACCCCCACTATCACCTCCTGCTGCCATCTTTGTCCTTAAGGCTCCCCTGTCCTTCCCAGCAGAATTGAGGCATCCTTTTGGCACCAGCCTCCTTGTGGGTTTTCTCCCGGATGCTGCCTCTTAAGCTGTTCTCCTTTCCTTAGTCTGCTGCAGACTTGGGAGACTCGGAGTGGGGGAGGGACATCTAGATCACCAGGGACCGGATGCACAAGCATGTGCTTGTCACTCTGTTATGGGGCGACCTGGATCTCCTCTTCCTCCTTGTCACCTTGACCTTGCCTCTCCCCATCAACACACAGAATGAGTGAACATCAGTGATTCGTCCTCTTGGGATACTTGCCCATCCCCTTGTTGAGAGTAGGGAAACTGAGGCCAAGGTGCATCATGACTTGCTTTGCGTATCAGTGACAGAGGTGAGACCTGGGTTTTCAATGCTGTCTTCTGAGCTATCTTGGTTACTTTTCTATCTCTCTGTCAAAGCATCACAACCCAAAACAACTTGTAAAAGAGAGAGTTTATTTGGGACTTAAGGTTTCAGAGGGATAAGAATCCGTCAGGGGTAGGGAGATTTGGCTACAAATAACAGGAGCAGAAGCTGAGAGGTCAAGGCTCAACCACACACAGGAAGCAGAGAGCAAACTACAAGTTGGAGAGAGCGAGGCTTGAGGTCTCAAGGTCCTCCAGTGATGTGCTTCCTCCTGCAAGGCTTCAAGCCTCATGGTTCTTCCCCCAAAACATCCATCAGCCGGGCATCCAGTGATCACATACATGAGCTTATCGGGGGACATTTCTCAGTCGAGCTACCACGCAGGGAGAGTTCATTTCATGCAGCCAAGGGAAACAGCTAAGAATATAGACTGTGGAGCTAAAGAAACCTGTGTGACCGGAGGCCTGTGTCTCAGCCTCTGCTCTTTTGGCTGCACGTGGTTTGGAACTGCTACATGAGACAGTGTGCCTATGACCAGTTGGGAATGTCCACTGTAGTTATTATCACTGCTGTTATGAGGGCATCTGGTTCTGTTTTAGGGGTCTCATCCTACTGTCATTTCTAGTTCTGGGATTTAAGAAGCGGGGGGTGGGGTGTGCTGGAGAGATGACTCAGCGGTCAAGAGCACTGACTGCTCTTCCAGAGGTCCTGAGTTCAATACCCAACAACCACATGGTGGCTCACAACCATCCTTGATGGGATCGGATGCCCTCTTCTGGTGTGTCCGAAGACAATGACAGTGTATTCACATACATATAATAAGTACATCTTAAAAATAAATAAAAATGTCAACAAAGAGCAACTTGAGGAGAAATTCAATTTACAATTCCATGTTATATTCCATCACTGTGGGGAAGACAAGGCAGGGAATTAGAACAGAAGGCCACATCGCATCCACAGTCAAGAGCAGAGAGAAATGAATGCACACATGACATACCTGCCTCTGCTTAGCTGTTTCTCTACGCTTGCATAGCTCAGGACCCCTTTCCTAGGGAATGGTGACTCCCACAGTGGATTGTATCTTCCCATATCAGTTAACTTAATCAAGACAACCTTCCACAGGCATGCCCACAAGACCAACCCAAAGACAGTGTCCCCACTGAGTCTCTTTCCAGGTGATTCTAGGTGTGGCAAGTTGGCAATCAAAGCTCATCCCCATAGAGCTGGACTTCCTGCTACTGCTGAGCTTCTAGGAGGGCAGATGCCAGACATAATATCCTGTAATGCAAACAATACCATTCGTTGAGAGCAATGATTTCCCATTTAACAGATGAACCCAAAAGAACAAGCTTTAGAAGGCTAATGTAACTTGCCCTGGTTCTCTGGTGAGGCTAGGAAGGATTTGAACCCTCATCTCATCGACTCTTCTTACTTTGGTTGTGGTTTTTGGGTCTAGCCTTGATTTGCAGATCTGTCTGTATGGAAAGGGTGGGGGAAGAGCTGAGGCACAGCCTTTGGCCCTGGCCTGAGTAGACCCCCCTTTTCAGGCTAAACTGTGTCCAGTTTTACCCAACAGAGAAAGCCACTGCCCTGGCTCTCTGGTCACTGGGGTAGCCCACCAGGGCCTGCTTCATTTCCATGGAAGCAGGACGGTTGCTTGGAGTGGACAACCACATCCCCCTCTGTCCCTGTACCCCTCACTAAAGTTCGTGGCTTCCCTCCCTCCAGGCTGTGGCTTAAGCATAACCCAAACAGAACAGAATGGCAGCTATAGTAAATTACTTTAATTTTTACGGCACTCTGCACCTTGTTCCCTGATAAAGTGACTCTATTTAGCTTGCAAGTGGAGTGCTTCTCTGTGGGCACTTCAGTTCTTCAACCCCAGGCCCTCCTCCTTCTATGCCCTCAGGCCCTTCTCGGTCCCTGGCTCCCACTAACTGCTTACTATACTTCAGAGAGGATTTCCAGATGCCATTCCATCACCAGGAATGCCCTGGACCCCCAGAGGGGTAACAGTGGTGACTGTACCCAGAGGCAGGACTTCATTTAGGACCTTTCTTATGGTTCCTCAGAGGCTGAGAACAATTAGGAACTGAGAATAGGGACACCAGAATCAGAGTGAGCAGGTCCCCAGCATAGACTCTAGAGATTGACCTTGCCCTCAACTTGCACTTGATACAGTAAAATGGGAGCAGTCTTGCCTTTCCACCTCTCCACCCTAATGGAACATCCTTTTGGATACACTGTCTCATGTCTTTTATTCTTAAAGCTATTGGCAAGAGGTATCTGCCAGACCCTCTCTGGGGTTCTTTGTGAGCAAGTCTTTATAGGAAGGGGCTGTGGTATTTCTCTCTTAATAATACAGGATAGTACCTTGGGAAACCTGCTGGGAAGGAAAAGCATCAAGCAGCAGGAATCCCCTGAGCCCCTGTGGCTGCATTCCACACCCCACCTGGAGCTAAGGCAGTTTGCTAAATACCAAGTATGGACTTGCAAACTTGGCCTTGTAAGTGCACAACAGCTCCTTCATCCCTGGAAGCCTGTCAGAGATGCAGAGTTTGGGCACACCCAGCTCTGTTAAACAGAGTGATCCTCCACAGGGGTGCTCAGGCAACAGATTCAAAAATGGCCACGCCTGGGGAGAACTGCTGGTAGCCACATGACCGTGAGGATGGGGATATTCCTGGAATCACATGGGGTATGTAGGGAACAAGGGCCATTGGGAGGAAGAGTCCATTTGGGTTTAGAGATGGAGAGGGGAGGAGGGTTGGCAGTGGAAGCCTCAGAAGCAGGAGAGAGTGTTGGAAAGCCATCTTGGCTCTTGTCTGGCCAGCATCAGAGTGTGCTCTAAAGTCGGCTTGCAGGGGCTCATTACCCCTTACGGATTCTGCACTACAGGAGAAGCCCCATAACCAGCTAAGGGTGCTCAGGTCCTTGAATGTTAGGTGTACCTTTGGTGTATCTTCGGGATGGTCTCAAAGCAGTGTTGTCTAGTGCGAGGAGCTTGGGTGAGAGGCAGATGGCTCCAAGAGGCACACAAGGACAAACAGGGACAGCAGGAGGAGCTGAGCCTGAGCAGGAAGGAGTTCACTAGCCCTAAGAAGTCTCTTCTGCAGCAGAAGTGCCTGGGCATCTTCATCTTGGTCTTGGGGGATTAATTCCCGTCTCTGGGCTACACTGAACCACCTCTGTAGATATACTTGGATGTGCAACCGCTCTTCCCAAGACGTTGGGGCTAGAAATAAACCCCACACCCCAGACTCTGTCTAACGAGGACTGGGAAACAGGCCTTCTGCCTCCTCTCTGAATCGGGACACCCGACACTTGGTGATCTGGCCAGACTGGGTCATTTGACAGCGGGATTGGTGCTGGCAAGTGTTGGCATCAAGCACAGTGGAAGAAGCAGCAAGGCTCTCCATCCCGGCCATCCCTGCCCCAAGTTCAGTCCTTCCCCTCCTGTGAGCTCATCTTCACCAGTCCTTACAAGCATCTTCCCGACTGATGTCAGCCAAGAAAGGTCAAGTGGTTTGCCCCAAATTACAAACCAGCAGCAGGGTCCCAGGCTTTGAGCCTACAGCTCTCACTTTAGAATCTGAGGGCTTTTTATAGATCACGAGGTCCTGGGCTCAGGACATGGGTGATTGCTTAGTACTTCCATGTGTCTCACCCCATTCCCTTGTCTTTCAGACTGAGAGTCCCCAAGGGAAGCTACCTTCCTGCTCTTCTGCACCTCATGGGTGCCCAGAACCTTAATAAAAGGCTAATATGATGACTGTGCAGGGTTTACAGACTCTGACTCTTTTGCTCCTCCATTTCCAGCACCTCATGATCTTGCTGTGTCTGATACCATGCTCTTGTGCCACTACCATGGATAAAACCCTCTAAAACCAGGAGCTCAGATAGATAATTCCCCTCTGAAGTGGTGGTTCTCTTAGGTGTTTATCACTGTGACATAACGTACTGTTGTCACACTCGCTGGGCACTTTGCACAAGGGTGGAGGTGTACTCCTGAGCAAGCTTAGTTTCCATTTTCATTGTGATTCCCATCAGCTGCATGGACTGGAACCTCAGCTGAGTCTCTGAGCCTCGCTCTGCTCTTTAAAGCAAGGTAATCGCAGTATCTACTTCTAGGATTTGAGGAATACCAGGGAATGGCTAACAAACAGCTCTTACAATTCTCTGGGCCTCAGTTTCATCATCTGTTATCTCAAGTTCTTCTTGCTCACACTCTAAGGCTGGAGCTCAGGGCGGCTGTGAGCTCTGCTCTGTTCCTCGGTGGAGATCATGTATGGAGTTAAAAGGAGGATTAACTAACCCAGGCACACAGCTTTGTGATAGTGCCCTTGGTCTGTACTGCTGAGGCTGTCCCCTGGATCTTCCCACCCTTTTGCAACCTCAGGCTACCTCTTGCTGTCCAGGGGCTAGCCTTCTCTTTGCAGATAAGGAACCAGGGAAAGCTTCAGAGAGGCCCAGCAACTAGTTCAGGGCCATGTAGTGACCAGATTTTCAGGGGAGTAGCAGCTGAGGGGTGACACTGAGAGGAGAGGTGTTAGAGGGGGGATGCAGAAGGGAAAAAGGTGAGAATGCTTGCCATGGTACCTGGGGGTATCCTCCTGCAGCAGGGCTCACTAGAAGCTGACTTCTAGGGAATTCTCTCTTCTGGGACTGGTTTGGCGATAGGGACTCAGTATAATCAGCTAGAAATTCATGAAATTGGGTGGCAGTGACACACACCTTTACTGCCATCACTGGGAGACAGAGGCAGACAGATTTCTGAGTTCAAGACCAGCCTGGTCTACAGAGTGAGTGCCAGGATAGCCAGGGCTACACAGAGAAACTCTGTTCTTAACAACAAAACATGGTGATTTATAAGATTTTGATAGTAACAAAGATGGAATAATAGAGATTAGGTTACAAAAGAATTAATTATTATTTTTGTATAATTATTATAGATAATAATTATAAAATATAATAAAAACAGCACTAACATCTTTGAAATGCAACTGTTTACTTTCAGAGTAGCTCAAGAAAAAAGTCAAATTAATAATTCATCATATTTTAAAGGATGATGTAATATCTGAGTGTTGGTCTTGCCTTCACAAGTTATCATGTACAGGAAAACATGAAATAACAAGAGTAACCTTACTAAATTGCTCCGAAGAAAGAAAAACAAAATAGCAACAAAACAAAACAAAACAAAACAAACAAATTAGTAAACTCAGGCCAGGTGAGCACGTAACTATTGGGAACCACAACGACAACAGAAGCAAAGCTTGCTCTGGATATGTTCTGACCCCTGTGCAGGGTACCCAGCAGGTGTGACAGCTAGACTTCCTACCACGGTGATAAATTATTCAAGACAAGCACTTGTACAGGGATGATCTATCTGGGCTCATGGTCCAGAGGGTTCTGTCTGAAGTGATGAGGTAAACTGGGTAGCACAGGGAAATGGGGTCAGAGGCTGCTCCGTGGACCTCGAGTCTAGGCTTGTCCTGATCTGCTAATGAGTTCAGATATTCTGGGGGTGGTGGGTACAGAGTCTGACCCAGAGCCATTGGGCAGATCTGAGGGAGCTGGACTCAGGCAAAGGAGCAGCTGGCAGTCCTGCAAAGGACCAGGACATACTCCTGAAGGGGCAGGCGCAGGACTGGTGGCTGGAAGACATCTTTTGCCACAGAGGGGAGAATAGGTTCATTTCTGCTATGAAGCCTGCCTGTTGTCCTCCACAGGTACACAGTGGCGTTAGTCCCCTTAGTTCTCCCTTTCCCCGCTTTCCTGTACCCAGACCTCTCCAGGATACAGGAGTTATTGGCCCTTGTCTTTCCTGTGCTCAGAGAGCTGGCCATTCTCCCGGGTTCCCTTACCCAGAAGGCAACCTGGTCCCTTACCTAGAGGTCTCTCTAGCTCTGAAGTAAAGAGTGTAGGGAGCTGCGGGATAGGGCTCCAGAGGAATTTGCTTTTGAAGATATGTTCCAGGGTGCTGACCTCAGCCCCTCTCAGGTGTATTTAGGTCCCTGAGGTCTGAGTGCATGATGGTGTTTGGGGTTCAGGGTAGGGTGTGAGGATTCTGAAGACGTCGGGTCTTGGGAGAAACAAGGAGGCAAAGCTGGAGCGTTGCTCCCAGATCCCCAGATGGTCTAAACATCAGGCGATTAGCACTGGGTGCTTGGGAGTCTGAGCAGATGCTTGGAGACCACAAGAACTGGGGGCAGGGATGAGTCTTTAAGACAGACGGCAAGAGAGAAGCTTAAAAACAGTCCCGGAGTGTCAGGGTAATCGGCTCCTGCTGGCTCTCTCTGCTGGGGTGCTGCTGACTGGAAGGGAGATAATTTACCTCTAAGAGGCTTTATGGCTCCACAAGGCTGTCTGTAAGCCAGAACACAGGTGCCCCTGGCCTTAACTTAGTGATCTGGCGCCACCACCCACCCAACCGGCCCCGTGCTGTGGGGACAAGTGACCTCCAAGAAGATCAGGTCTCTCTATCTAATTCCGTTCTGTCTCTCCCTCACGGCCCCCCCGCCCCCACCTCCCCGACCTTTCTCTGAGGAACTGCCCTCACAGCTTTTCCCTAGCCTCGTGGCAGTAAGAATATATTGAGGTGAGGGTGGGGGGATGGGAGGTATGTGGGTGGGTGGGTGGGGTGGGAGGTTAGGGGGGTGGAGAGGTGGGAGGGTGGGGAGTGGGAGGTTAGGGGGTGAGGGGTGGGTGTGTGGGAAGGTGGGGACAGGGCCTCAAGACTTCTAACACCACTTCTCACCCCACCTGGTTCTGGCTTAGATTAGTCAATAAACAAAGGGAAGCCAGGACATTTTAACAAAGGTATATCCCATGCAAGGTTTGAATACACTTAAACTGAAACTTTCTGTTTGTCTGACATTCAGTGCTCTGCATTTTATTTGACAACCATGCCTAGACTGCTGCTTCCTTCTGTCCTGGAGTAGGGTCCAAGAGGGATGGGGATGGGGGGAGTCCCTTAGAATAACTCCCTAACTAAAAGGCACAGCTACAAATTCTGTCCTAACCATCAATGGATAAGGGCAAAGAGCCACGTTTGGTAATACATGCTTGTAACTCCAGCATTTGGAAGGCTAGAAGCAGGATCACAGGGTGAGGGCCAGTCTGTATAAGGAGTTCTAGGCTAGCCTTGGCTATATAGCTAGACTCTGTCTCAAAACAATAACCAAACAACCTCATAGAACAATAGCCCCATATCTCTGTAATGAACAGCTTGTGGTAACTGACAGCTTTGGCGAAACTCTGGGAAGTTCAGCAATCAATAATTGTTGCTATGGCTAAGGAAGATATCTGTGACCGTATTGGTACCTCATTGTAGGGGGTGGGGCAGAATTGTCACCAGTCCTGTGGTCCTCTCCCTTAGGGCCTCCCGATGTCCTGTAAGTCCTTTGCCCGCCTTATGACTTCTCTAAGCAGCTGTCATAGCCATCAGATCTTCAGGAGAGAAGATAGTTACAGGAGTTAGAGTAGGGAGAAAGGCACTCTCCTCTGCCCAGGCAGGCACCTCCTTCTACTGTGCTCCAGACTCCCCTGCTTGCTGCCAGCATCACAGCTGAGGAGGAGTGTCCCTTGCTGCCGATACAGCAGCTAAGGAGTACGTACCCTCTTCAGAAATCACACTGCCAACAGATGAGTTTCAAGCCAAGAGCACACAGCCCTGGAGGTTGCAGGTGGGATCTCCTTTAAATGACTTGGGATGAGCCCAGATGTGTCATGGTGGACAAGCATGATGGACCCAGAGGCACTGGAGGTGACTCCTGACCATCCAGGCAGAGCTGTAGGACCTAGACCTGAGGTGGGAAGGACTGAGGAGTCTCTTCACTGTCTCCACATATTCAAAATGGGGTAGACTGGCTTAGAGGCCCAGGGACAGACACAAAGCTGGTGGGTGGAAGAAGCTGGGAACATCTGTACAGAGGCAGAGAGAGAGAGAGAGAGAGAGAGAGAGAGAGAGAGAGAGAGAGAGAGAGAGAGAGAGAGATCTAGTCTCAGTTCTTCTGTGTGGCTTGTTATAAGTCACTTGCCCTCTCTGAACCTTAGTGCCCTGTGAGATTATATCTGAAGAACTTTCTAATGCAGAGTGGAGGTGAGAAGTCCTTTTGTTGAAGCCCACAAAGAGCGAGCAGAAGTCAAAGATCAGGCCTCACTCTTCTGTGTTTTCTCCTTGGTCCTCTGTCTTGTTTCATAAAGACGTGTGTGCAGAGAAGAAGGAAATACATCTAAAGCACGATCCCCCAGTCCCTACCTCCAGGTTATCTCCACAGCCTTGGTCCTTCTTGCTCATTTTGTCACGAGCCTCCCTCCAGATCATTTTTCCTAGAGCAGGCCACGTGGCTGTCAAGACCCTAACCATTGCCTCCAACAGATGAGCACAATTTACTGCCTGCCATTGTCACACGTTCCGTCAGTCTGAGCCTCACTCTCCCCAAGATGTACCGGAATCTTTCCCCAGAGTCCTTCTCCTGGCTCTGCAGCCAAGTCTCTCACTTGAATCCCAACCTATACGTCATTCCCAAAATCATGGCTCCCTTTGTACCGTCTTCCAACTCCTCCCTGTGCTCCTCCATTTCGGGATGATTCTCCCTGCATCCTCTCTCACAGTACCCTGGTGATCTGCTTCGTGGAAAAACACCATCTGTAATCTCAGCGTAAACTTGTCAACATCTGTGGTTTTTGTCGCCGCCTCTGAAACGCAAGCTCCAGGGCTTTTGCTTTGCTCCATACCGCATTCCCAGTGCCTTGACCGGACAGCATACACACATGTTCGTCGAGTGAATGAGTGATAGTTGATGCCTAGAGAGTATCCATTGCATTGCTAAGTCTGTACAGACGCCATCTCCCTCCCTCCTTTGA